>NC_052619.1:18695978-19041921 GCF_016545825.1 Eucalyptus grandis | reverse complement strand
AATTTTCTTTTCCCTTAACTCTTTTGATTTGTTCGTCGTTATCTTTTTCTAAACTCCTCGAATTTCTAAACCATCTTTAATTGAGTCTAAACTTATTTCAAAAGTCTAGTGTCACTTTTAGTCCAACTTTGCACACGAAATAACTTATTATGCATTTATTTGCTTAATTTGTTTTTACATCGGCAAAAGATCGCTTCAAGTGCCAAAACTTGGCACAAAGGGATACTTAAGTATCATAACTTACGAAAAATAATACTTAAGTGCCACATTTTAAGAAAAGTGGAACACTGAGTGCAACCTCCGACGAAGCCGGTTGGAAATCATATGTAACAATTAAATAATAATATATAATTAAAAAAACGGAGGAGGAGGAAGGCAGCTGGCGGTTAGGGCTGAGCACTCGCCGTCGCCACCACCCCGCCATGGTCAAAAGATGGGGAGGGTTGGCTGGGGTCGCCATCCTCGACTAGGGCTCGATGGCCCCCACCTCCCCACCTCCCCGGCGACGGAGGGGAGATGGCAGCAACGACGGCAAAGGCTGAGCCCTTAGCCACCGGTTGCCTCCCCTCCTCCTCCTCCTCCTTCCTCCTCCTTCTCCTCTTGCAAGGGCCGCGACCCTCGCTAGGGGTCGCCTCAGTGGGTGGCGGCCCTTGGCCCGATCGAGCGAGGGCTGCAACCCTCCCCGCAGATCGGGGCGAGGGCTCGTGGGCCCGCCCCCGCCCTAGTTGGTTGACCCTCTCCCCTCCATCGCCGGCCCTTACCGGCGGTGGCGGGGAAGCGGCGGGGGCTAAGGGCCGAGCCCTCGGGTGACTCTTTTTTTTTTTTTTTAATTTTAAATTTTAGAATTTTTAAAATTATTTTTTAATATATTGATTATTTGTATATATTTTTTACAAACGTTTTAAATAAATTTAATTTATTTAATTTTGATATTAATTTTTTTACCATGTTAGCACCAAAATGATGCCATTTTGCACTTACTTCTTCATAAAATTGACACGTAAGCGTTTTAACCGGATTTTGGCTAAATTGATAATTGATTTATTTTACTTCGATTTTTGCACTTAAGTATCACTTTCGTAAGTTATGGCACTGTCCCTTTTTGCCAAGTTATAGCACTCTAGGGATCCGTGCGTCCACCTATTCACCTCCCTTTATGTGGTAAAACTAGCATTTTCATGGCTAAGTCTCGGGTCATTCATATAAGAACTTCTCATGTCCAACAGCTTAGAGGACTAATATTATGTACATCTTCAACATCAGTTAACATAGCAAATGCACACATGAACAACGAACAACACATCAATGACACAACTAAACAATTCCACACACTAGGACATATGAACAACAAGCAAAGAAATATTGATACTAAAGAACAACATAACTCTGGACATCTTTACAAACAAAAACACACAGAGTTTAGATCGGTAAAATACAAATAAGCTACTGGGTAAAGTGATTAGTGTTAGAAATTGGTTTGATGGTGGATATTTAATATAAATTATCAAACAACAAAACTTTGCTAAAAAAGAGAACAATAGAGCAAGACCATTCCACACGTGATATACTTTTTTGTATCATCAAACTCAAAATCTATGCTTAAAAGATCATAGGAAAGTGGCAGACAATCAAGCCCACGCAAAAACAGAATATGCATTTCTGACCAAAGCAAATTCCAGATTTCAGAATGGATTAGAAAAAAAATGTTAAACATGGCAAATGATGGTCGATTTAGGCATGCAATATGTCATTTTAAAGCTTGAGATGCCTATTTCAATTATCTAGAAGACATTAAGTCCTAATAACATCATCTACCAGCTCATTCCAGTTAAAACAGAAAATCGCAGTAAGTCAGAACAACAAGTCAATCTAAAAAAAATACTGCAGAATCAACAAACTTTGTAGATGTTTTTGAGCGACCAAACGACATCCATTATGGGCGTGCGACATATCAAATCGAAGCTCTAGAAGTGTATTTTTTACATCTAGAAGGGCTCGAGGTCAAAAAACCTCATCTAGCACCTCGTTTCAGCCAAAACAGTAAGTGACATATCAGGTATACGAAATTGCAGATCAAGGTGAATCAAGCTCAATCAACTTCAATGTTCATCATCAAAAGTCATCAACTTATCGCAAATCATGCGAGATCAGCATCATAGGAAAGATTAAAATGAGCCTACTTCTTAAGAGAAGTTGAGTCCAATTGACGTCAAATTGATAGTCGAAAAATGATCATCATGAGGACATATAAATCAACCACAAATGAATTAGAATCATAATGCATAATTAATGGTTTATAAAACCATCCAGACAATGCACAAAGAGTAGTTTTAACAATGAATCACAGCAAACCCTATAACCTAAAAGGGTTGACAAAAGTAACAAACCATGTTTCTATTTCTACAAATTTCTGCCTATATCCGCCAACTTCAGCCATCACTTTCATCTATCAATGGATCTCTACTTGATCGAGTAAACTTCCCAAATTTGAGTAAAACAAGACCAGAACAGAGATTTATTACTTTCTAAAACTCAATCTGATTTGAAGTGGAAACAAATATCACTCAAAGTCGGTGAGGCCAATAAGCATAGGTTTTAAGCATGCCATAATGCTGAAATTATTCAGATTGATTGGATCAACATTAAGCAAGATGAAATCAATATGGTCATCATGATTTAAGTAAACCATGAACATTTTGCATATAGACTGATGAAGACACTATGCAGATATTCATTCAGGCATTTTCACAAACATATGGCAAGCATCTCGCTTAGTGACCAAAGCGCAAGGGAGAATCAGCAACTTAAAATCACACGACCACATCATAATCCAAGCAGGTTCAAATTAATAGCGTATCTTCAATAAGATGCTGCTTTCCTCTAAAGTTCTCAATCTCCACCTTTGAATTAATGACCCCTACTTGTTTATTCAAACCCTCAGTTTTTGCCCTCACATGACTAGCATTCGTAGCAACATCACTTTTATATTTTGAACAACTAGTTCTGCTGTACAACAGAAATCCTGATCTACTTCAACACTAGATACAGAACCTAGTGGTTTTCCAGATACAGATCGTGATCGAGCCACAAAGAGCGATCCAAGAGAGAGAGCGACAAAAATAGCGTGAGACAGAGCGATCGAGAGAGAACCTGATCAAGCCAGAGACAAAGCCGAGAGAAAACCCCAGCGGTAGATGACGAACAGAGGAAACCGAGCCTCACACCTCAAGCTCTTCAACCGGTAGATACTCCGTCTTCTCCTTCCGGTTCTTTATCGAACCAATGCCTCCATGGAGATCGATTCAGCAGCGGCATAAGAGAATTTACGTCAGCGCACCGGACGAAGAGAAACAAGGAACGGGAGGCGATTCACGCGATCTCGGAGCTCGGAGCACGGAGTTAGAGCCGAGGCGAGCAGGCGGTTGATGACGAACAAAAGAGGTCAAATCAAGCTCCGCCGCCACTGCCGTCGCTGCCGTTGTGTCGGTTTCGGAAACCGGATCCCCTAGCAAGCTCTTCGCCGAATAGAGAAAACACCTCCGTCGCGCACCGACGGAGGAGAACCCTAGCCTTCGACGAGAATTCCGAGAGAGAGAGCACGCTCCATCGAGAGAGAGTCCTCGAGAGAGAATGCCAGAGAGCGGGAGAAAACGGTTCTAGAGAGAGAGAGAGTTCGTTTTTTTTTTTTTTTTGAGAGAGAGCAAAAAAAAAAAAAAAAAAGAATCCCCCTCGTCAAAAAATAAGCGAGCCCTTTTTATATTTTGTTCGTTTTTTGTTTGTTTTTTTTTATCTTTTTTTCTTTTTTTTTTTCATTTTCCTTATTTGTATTTTTTTTTTCTTTCAATTCAATTTTTTTTTTTTTTTGCAAAATATTTGTTTAGAACTTCGACGAAAATTTCGGGTGTCAACACAATCAAATTTGAAAGGCCACAAAGGGTGCGTTTGGAATTAGCATTTCCAAACCCCTTTAGACTTCCAAAGCCCTTTGGGCTAAAAAATTGGTGTTTGGCAAAATATTTTGTAAGGCATTTGGCTGAAAGCCTTTTCAGTGAAGGCTGAAAGCCCAAGGCGAATGCCTCGCTTGGGCATTTCAAATTTCTGCAGTTCGATACTACTGTTCATATTTTTTTTTTCCAAAATTATCCTTACGAACTATTTGTTTTTCCGTTTTACGCCCTTGTGAAGATCACCGTTCATCTTCTCCGTCGCCGAGGTCCCCCGGCAGCTGCTCTCGGTCGCGCGACCACCGGGCGAGGTCGCGCGACCGCCGGCGAGGTCGCCCGACATCCGGCGAGGTCGCGCCACCGCCGGGCGAGGTCGCGCGACCCAGCGCGGCCGTCGCCGAGGGTTGCGTAGCCTCGGCGACGATCGGCCGTCGCCGAGGTTGCGCGACCCCGGCGCGGCCGTCGCCGAGGTTGCGCGACCCAGCGCGGCCCTCGCCGAGGTCGCGCGACCCCAGCGCGGCCCTCGCCGAGGTCGCGCGACCCCGAGCGCGGCCCTCGCCGAGGTCCCCCGACCTCGGGCGCGGCCCTCGCCGAGGTCCCCGACCTCGGGCGCGACCACGCCGGCCCTCGCGACGGCGTCGTGCGACCTCGCGGGCCCAGATCCGGGGTCGCCGGAGGTCGCGACGGCGTCCACGCGACCTCGCCGGCCCAGATCCGGGTCGCCGGAGGTCGCGACGGCGCCGCGCGACCTCGCCGGCCCAGATCGGGTCGCCGAGGTCGCCGAGGTCGCCGCCGCCGGGATGCCGCCCGCCCTCGGGTTTTCATTTTTTTGTTTTTTCTTTTATTTTTCTTTTGATATTTTTTTTTTTTCACAAAAGCCCTTTGTCCCCCAAACACCATTTTAGCCAAAGGTACTTCACAAAGGGCTTTTAAATTACAATTTACCAAACACAATTTGCATTTTGAAAAACACATTCAACTCAAAGGTCTTTGCATTTTCCCAAAGACTTTCCCCAAAAGTCTTCCCAAACGCACCCAAAGTACATTACGTTCGTGACTTGCGAAGAGAATATGTAATATAGTAGAATTCAAGCCATCACTGAACTAATAAGGGAACATGCACCTACACTAGGCTTTGATTATAAACCCAAAATATGGTTCCCCCGTGCACCTAGAAAATTCTATCCTCCATCACGCGTCTAACCTTTTCTTCTTATCTCTATATGGTCATTTATCCTCTCTCATTGATGTTCTCCACATACGGAGGATGGAATAAAATCAGAAATTAAACCGGAGACTATCGACCACCTGAGAGGAGCGATTCAGCAGCAGAATACAAGTGCGTAAATGCCTGGCCCGTGGAGGACGGACAAGACATGGCCAAAGCATCGAAACCTTCGGGATGAGCAAATGTTAAAGCGCTGGAAGAAATGCCGGCGTATGACAATTCTGGCATCGGAAGATCGCCTTCCAAGTACTGCAATACTTGACGCATGCTTGGCCTCATCGACGGACTGGGGTGGGAACACATCAACCCGAGTTTCAGCACGAACTTCATTTCTTCTTCCACAAACTCCGCCCTCAATTTCGGATCACTTGCCTCAAGAATGTCGCCTCTGTCCCAGCAAGAAAATACCCAGTCCACTAAGATCACATCCTCCATGTCCCCTTGCTTTATTGGCTTTCTCCCGCAGGCGACCTCGAGCAAAAACACTCCGAACGCAAACACGTCGGTGCTCGTAGTGGCCTTGCCAGTTCGCATGTGCTCAGGGGCCAGATAACCGAACGTTCCCACGACATGAGTCGTTTGAGGGTCGGTTCCATGATCGTGTAGTCTCGCAAGCCCAAAGTCTCCAAGTCTTCCATTAAATTCAGCGTCTAGCAAGATGTTACTCGCCTTTATATCCCTGTGGATCACCACTTGCTCCCACCCTTCATGCAGATAAAGCAGCCCAGATGCCACTCCTTTGATCACCCGTAATCTTTGCATCCAATTGAGGGTGACTTTTGGTTGATTATAGAGGTACTTGTCTAGGCTCCCATTGGGCATGTAGTCGTAAACCAGCAGCAACTCCCTTTTCCTGCGGCAGTAACCGAGGAGCGCCACTAAGTTGCGGTGACGGAGCCGACCGATGCTGATGATCTCCGCTACAAATTCTCTCATGCCTTGTCCCGATGCATGGGAGACCCTCTTCACCGCAATCTCTATATTCGATGTGGGTAAGATTCCTCTATAGACCTGGCCGAACCCACCAGTCCCTAATAACTCTTGGTCCCGGAATCCTTTTGTCGCAGTGTAAAGATCTCTGTACTTGAATCGGTGCGGGCCATATTCCCTCTCCCAATCTTCGAGGACCTCGGCCAATTTCCTTTTCCTTCTTATCACGTAAACTACACTCAAGATCAGCATCAATACGAAGAAAAGAACCATCAGTGGTAATCCGATAGTCAGTACTTTCGACGTTTCTTTCTTACGGATCTGAGAAAGTTTAGGAAGTCGGGACAGGGCAAGTGCCTGAGCCTCTCCATTCACACTGAAGCTCCAACCCAGAACATAGTGAGAAGTTAGGAGCCAATTAGTCGATGATGAGAAGCCCACATACATGTTCTCGTTGATGATTGGTGAGAGATCCTGTATAAGATATAGAAGGGGAATCTTTGGTTTTTTCACATTGGTCGGAGCCAACGTGATTTTGATCAGTTTGTCTGTGCCATCATAGTCCACCCAAACTTGCATTGCTTGACCGCTGATTAGAGACAAGTTGTTGAACTCCCCATTATCTTGATAATAGCCCGCCGGAGCTGACATTACTGACGTCAGCCCATTCAAGTCGATCCCGATGTGATTATCGTTAATGTCCTGAAACTCGAAGCTGAGGAATGTGTCGAGTTCTACCCCAAACACATGATTGCTGAAGTTGCCATTGTTGGTTTCATTGAACATGCCGAGATATCGGCCCGGCAGGGACCCATGGAGGCCACTCTGGGGTGCGACGACAAAGGCAAAGCCACTGCCTCTCATACTCGCATACGGAGGTTGAATCGTGAAGACGAATGTGGTGGAGAAGGATTTGATGGAGCCATTCGGCAGGTTCTTGAACTGGACCGGGTAGGGATGAAAGGCGTGGCCCTTCTGCTGATTGGTGTCGTTGTTCAGCTTCAGGAGGCCATTGGAGGTGATCTCGGCGATCCCGTCGAGGCTCAGATTGGCCGATCTGAAACCGTTGTACACGAAACCGGTCTCTTGAGCGTAAGTCAAAACTGCTAGCAGAGAGACCCGAAAAAGAATCTCGATGGACATGGCTCAATCTCACAGTCCGCTTGGCAATTGGCTGAAGAATGATGCGGTTTAGCAAGGCTATAAAGAATTCCATAGTCAAGTCCCCCGCTCATACGGCAATTGGGAATTTGCGTTAACGATGACCGAATAAACCAATCCGAGTTGGAGAATGACTTTTTTCAATCTCACAGTCCGCTTGGCAATTGGCTGAAGAATGATGCGGTTTACCAAGGCTATAAAGAATTCCATAGTCAAGTCCCCCGCTCATACGGCAATTGGGAATTTGCGTTAACGATGACCGAATAAACCAATCCGAGTCGGAGAATGACTTTTTTGTGGAAATTAAGTCCGGTTAGAGAGATTGAAGGAAGGTGGGTGGACTAAAGTCAAAAGCCCGTCAATTTTCTTCCGATGAGAAAATTGTAACACGAAGTGTCCACGAAATTGTTTGAGGAAGGACAAAAGGCCCCGCGTCGACGACAAAAGGATAAAAAAAGAAAGTGACTTGGATAATCACGATGAGCAATGGTAGCATGACGGTCACTGTCATTAGTAGGTATGACGGTGGCCACTCGACCGCAATTCTCACGCCAAGATAAGGCCACAAGCTTAGTAAGTTAAGGTCACCGTCGACTAAGAAAGGAAAAAAAGAAGAAGCCAAATAAAGAAATAAATGATCCGTCCATTACTAAACAAGAGGAGGAGGAAAATGGAAACTAATTTAATTCAAGATCTCTCTATCCGCCTCCCTCTTAGGGTTTTTTTCTCTCGCTGAAGGTGAGTCTTCCTCTACCCATCCGGTGGTAGATTCCCTGTTCTTTTCCCAGATTGAAGGTAGCTTTCGTGCGAGTATGGACATTTACAAAGTTTCTCCACCTGACTAATCAAATCCCATTTCCTCTCGTTGAACCCCAATAATGAAGAAATTGGGTCCCGAAACCCTAATATGGCTGTCCCCATAATTTTAGAATGATTTACAGAGCTCCCTTCACTCCCCACTCAATCCATCTTCCAAACAAAATCCCTAACTATCCCCGACTACCCAACCCTGGATTCACATAGTTTCTCTAGCATTTCGGCAAGAAGATCTTCCTTTATGGAGGGTAACCACGAAAATCACCTCCGATTGTTGATGCTCTGCAAACGGACGGGGGACCTATGGACCGCAGATGAAATCACAGAGCTGAATATCAACATTCCTAAGGTACAAAACCAAACTGATGAGTATTTGTTGTATGGGCAACTATTTTCAAAACTTAATGTAAACTTTCCAGCATTCTGGGCTATAATGCAAAGGGCTTGGAAAGTAGATGAGTTTGGATGTGAGGTGATAGAACCGGGTCGCTTTGTCTTTATATTTAAATCAAAGGTGGAGCATAAATGAGTTTTACAGATAGGCCCATGGTCATTTGCTAGTAATTTACTAGTTTTACAAGAAGGGGATCCTACCATTCCCGAGCATTGTTATGAATTCACACATTGTTCCTTTTGGGTTCACCTTGTGGGGCTTCCTCGTGCTGTTCTGTCGGAGGAGTGTATTTGGCTTATTGCTGGAAAAATGGGAGAGATAGAGGAAGTTAGAATTGAAGCTCGAAACAATAGTTCATGCAAGATAGGGAAAGTAAGAGTGAAATTGAATCTGCTTCGCCCACTAAAAACTGGCACTATTATTCATGTGGGAGATCGAAACTGGTGGATTGATTTCAAGTATGAAAGATTGCCACACTTTTGCTATTCCTGCGGTTATATAGGTCATTATGCAAACTATTGTCCGACTTATCCATATGAAGAATTAGGCATTCCTTAGGATAGACCAGGTCACTATGGGTCTTGGTTGAAAGCAGAGGTGAAGAATCTAAGCCCTTGCTGGAATACTTTCTATGGAGAGATTGATTTTACCTTAGAAGCAGATGATATGGTCCCTGAGACTCCTATTATACCATCAGGGGATGATTCGAACAACAAGTCTTCTATAGATGGTAATCAAGCCATAGTGCTTTATAACCCTACAACACAGCCAACACAAGAAATATCAGCATCAAAAGCACTAATTGCTCAGAAAAAAGGCAAGAGAATACAGCAATCTCCGGAACAGCAAGGAGAATCCAAATTTCATGATGTAGGGATGGGGATACAGGTTATAGCACAGACTGGTCCAAAGAAACAAACTCCTAAAAAGTTTAAACGCTTTTCGCCTTATGAGAAAAAGGCTTCTCTGACATCTCTTGTTGATATGAACAACCTCTTGGATACACCAATTCAGATGTGGGAAGGTAGCACAGCAGGGGCTTTGGTGGCTAGCCCTAATAAGCCACCAAGAAAGCCATGAAGGTGTTAAGTTGGAACTGTTAAGGTTTAGGCTCTCCCTTGACAGTCCAGCACTTAAGAGCCCTAATGGCCCGAGAGAGGCCTAATCTGGTTTTTCTTATGGAAACAAAGAATCAATATAAGATGGTGGAGAATATCAAAAGAAGACTTAATTTTCCCTTATGTTTGCTATGGATCCAATTGGATTAGCAGGAGGTTTGGCCTTATTATGGGATGAATCAATGCAGGTTAATATAGAATATAGCTGTCAGGAGGTGATTGAACTCTCATGTAGAGATGCTGGAACTGGATTTCAAATGAAGATATCTTTCCTTCATGCGCCAACTAATTTCCAAGAGAGAGTTTCGCATTGGAACCTACTTCGAGCCAGAAATGGCACTACAACATTACCTTGACTATGTATCGGGGATTTTAATGAAGTATTATATCATTGGGAGAAAGTGGGTCGCTGAGTAGTGGAAAGATTTAGAATGACAGCTTTTCGGGAATTTATCGATACCTATTCTTTAATAGACATTGAGAGCAAGGGATGTGCTTTTATGTGGACAAATAAAAGGGAAGGAGATGAATTAGTTAAAAAATGCCTTGACAGAGCACTGTGTAATCTAGAATGGAGGCTTCTTTTTCCTAATGCTGAAACGTTTGTATATCCGGCCATTGGGTTTGATCATGGCCCTCTACATCTATGTCTAGATCCAGTTAAACCAAGGAAACATAAATTATTCAGATTTGAGGCTTTATGATTAGATAGCCTTGAATGTGAAGCTGTAGTAGCCAAGGCTTGGAAGACAAAAACTGAGTATCAAGAAAATATGGTTAGGAAGACAAAAAAGGTTGCTCGGGATTTAGGACAATGGAGCCGAAAATCTTTCTTGAATGCATCAAAATAGATAGACTATCTCAAAAACTAGCTCACTCAGATTATGAACAAGGCAGACAAATCAGATACGGGAAAGGAATATTCTACCATAGTTGAGAAAATGGGTACTCTTTGGCGTCAGGAAGAAATGTATTGGGGTATTAGATCCAGAGTTAATTGGTTAAAATGGGGTGATCGGAATACCAAATTTTTCCATGCCACGACTATTCAGCGGAGACAAAGAAATAAAATTACAATGCTAAGGCTTGAGGAGGATGCTTGGAGTCGGGATCCTCAGATAATCAGACAGCATATCATAGAGTATTATAAAAATCTATATACATCAGTGGGGTCTCGATTCTATCAGCCGGTTCTAGAGTAGTGTCCAATGGTTGTTTCTGAAGAAATAAATGAGAATTTAACAAAACAAATCACTATGGAGGAAGTTCAGCATGCTGTTTTTCAAATGGGAGCAGCTAAAGCCCCTAAACCCGATGGTTTGAGTGGTCTTTTCTATCAAAGTTAGTGGCATATTATCAAAGAGGATGTATTTACAATGGTGGAATCTTTCTTTAATGAAGAAGCCTTTGATCCTGACTTGAACGAGACCCATATCACACTAATTCCTAAGGTAGCAAATCCCAAAAGTATAACTGAATTCCGACCCATTAGTCTGTGTAATTTCAGCTACAAAATTATTACAAAGGTCATGGCAAATCGACTTAGACCTTGGCTCCCACTTCTTATCTCACCGGAACATAGTGCATTTGTTGGAGGTCGGCAGATACAAGATAATATATTTATTGTTCAAGAAGTTCTCCATCAACTAAGGGTTAAGAAGAGAAGGCGCATATTCCAAGCGGTACTGAAGTTGGATATGCAAAAAGCGTATAATAGAGTTGAGTGGGATTTTCTATGTGATTGTATGAAGAGGATGGGATTTAATGATAAATGGGTGAACCTGGTCAGATTTTGTATCTCTTCAACTAAATTTCATGTCCTTATTAATGGAGAACCTAGCGGAGTTTTCAATCCAACAAGAGGTATAAGACAAGGTGACCCTCTCTCACCTTATCTTTTCATTTTAATGGCCAATGTCTTATCCCACATGGTGAATAATGCTGTAATGGATGGAAGTTTAAAGGGAATCAAACTGAATCCTCACTGTCCTATCCTATCCCACCTATTCTTTGTGGATGATGCTATTTTCTTCTTGGATGGCACAATTAGGGAAGCTCAAAACCTAGCTAACTTACTGAATTGTTACTGTTTTGCTTCTGGCCAGTCAGTTAACCTCAATCAATTTGGTGTCTTTTTCAGGGCAAGCTACCTACAGGAGTTAAAAACAAATATTGCATATGAATTGAGGGTTCCTATATTGGACAAAACTAGCAAATACTTAGGGATACCATCTGATTGTGGGCCAAACTAAGAAACAGATGTTTGATTGGATCACAGCAAGGGTTGAGAAAAAACTAGAGGGCTGGAAAGAGCAATTAGTGTCGAAGGCGGGAAAAGAGGTGCTGATTAAGATGGTAGTCCAGGCATTACCACAATATACCATGAATATTTTTAAAATACCTATCTCTATATGTAGAGCAATTGAGAGGAAAATTTCAGCTTTCTGGTGGAAGCAACATGCAAAACAAAGAGGGATCCATTGGAAGAGTTGGGAATTCTTGAAGATGAGAAAGGAACAAGGAGGAATGGGATTCAAAGATTTGGTGGAATTTAACAAGGCTATGCTGGGGAAACAAGCCTAGAGATTAAGTCAAGCTCTAGAAGCCTTATGGAGCAAAATTTTAAAGGCCTCTATTTCCCTAATGGTAACATATGGACTGCCACAAGGGGGGCTAAACCATCATGGGGTTGGCAAAGTCTCCTTATAGGTCGAGATAACCTAGAAGCTGATATGAAATGGGAGGTAGGGGATGGCAAATCTATCAATCTAAGGGAAGATCGTTGGCTATTGTTTGGAAAGATTGGAGGACCAGCGAATCAAGATGATCCTAAGCTGGTTGCATATATTATCGATCCTACTGTACGTGCATGGAATACTCAGCTCATAAATGATATTTTTGATAGAAATATTTCAAAGGAAATTCAAGCAACCCCCCTCAGTATTATCCCCATACCCGACCATCTAGTCTGGATAGGGCACATCTTGGGACGATATCAAATCAAAAATGGGTATCATAAATTACGAGAAACTAATGCAATCACCATAGCAAATCAGGCATCCTCTTCATACCAAGTTCCGAAACGGTTATGGACAGAAATCTAGAAGCTACAGACTTATCCTAGAATCAAACATTTTATGTGGAGCTTATGTAATGAAGGCCTTCCTACCAAAACCAATTTGCATCAGCGTAACATCATACCTGAGCCAACTTGTTCCTTGTGTCATCAATTTCCAGAGTCATCTGAGCACCTCTTCGTGCTGTGCTAGTGGACAAAAGAAGTATGGTCAAATTACAGCGTTGACATAGATGTCTCTCGACTGTCTATCACACGCATGGATAAATGGGTAAGCAACTACCTCCTATCTGGGATCTCAGCACACCAAAAGGCAACATTTGCGCATCTTCTCTGGTTAATATTGAAGGCCCACAATACCCTGCTATTTCAAGGTCGCAAATCAAACCCAACTAAACTCATCAGTGAAGCACTTCTCTCCCAGTAGTTATACGAGAAATGGAATCCACGAAAGGGAACGATTAACTCTAAACAGGACACATGGGTACCTCCAAATTCGGGCTCTTTGAAGCTAAATGTTGATTGTTCTTAGCAGGGAAGGAATTTGGAGAGCTCTGTCACCGGAATCTGCAGAGGAGTGGATGGGGTCTGCACCCTAGCTTCACGCAAAAGATGCACGGCCAATCGGTTTGTATCGGTGAAACCCTAGCTATCCTCCAAGGGCTTGTGTGGCTGAAGTAGTTCCGAAGTGCTCTGACAGGCAGAACTCTAGATGCACGAACTGATCTGCCTGTGTCTATATCCAGCGATTGTCTTTAAGCGGTGGATTCCATTTTGGGCCGACAAGAACCACCCTGGGCTTCCCTTCCTTTTGTGCTTGATTGTCGACAGATGCTGGCCCAAATGGAGAATGTTCATTTGCAGTTTGAACCGCGTCAAACAAACCGGGCGGCTGATTGGATTGCAAAATCCTTTCAAACTGGATCTCTACCGAGTAATTGGATCTCCAAGCCTCCACATGATCTTTATCTTATTTTATGTTTAGACTTTCGTACTACTTGTAATCCACCATCTTAGTATGAATCAATGAAGTATCTTTGACCAAAAAAAAAAGAGGAGGAAAGATACTACATAGCGAGATATTTAATTTGTCTATTTGTAAATGACTTATTTAGAGTCATTTAGAATTAGACCACATCGCAAATTCTCTCGTTAATTGTCCATTTGCATGACTTATTTCTTACTGAATTGAGATAGCAAATTTGTATTCTGCTACATTAAAATCATGTTAGACATCATTTTTGTTGTAACAACAGGAAAAAAAAATAAAGTGTGGCATGAAATTGGTAAATCAAAGAGAGAATAGAGGACAATGCTAGCCCAATGGTGCCACAAATACTTCAAAATAATGGTGCATTTTGAGCCTTTAGTATCACTTCAAAAGCAACGTGCTATCAAAGATTTAATTAATTAATAATTCAGCTTCACTAGTAGAAGATTGCAGGCATTTTATGGAAGAGAGAAATGAACAATTTTGTTTAATTTAATGACTTAACATTGATATAAAATCTATTTCATAAAAGACAAATCCACCTAGCAAATTTGAAAAACAGATTTTAATTCTCATACAAAAAACTAATAAAATCCAAGGCAATAAGATCTGAAAAATTCCACTCAAAATCCCAGATTTCCCAAGGAAACCGGACAAACAAGTCTTCTAGTTTCCTTCTGAAAATATGGAGTTAAGACTGCACCATTGCACCATTACTCTGCGGTGCAGTCATCTAAGCTTTTTCCAATCACGATTGAGAAAAAAGAAAAGAGAGGGAGAGAAGAAAAGAAGGGTTGTGATTATCTAACACTATTTTTGAAAAGTTATAATGAAAGAACTTTTGTAAAGGAACGCAGTCCTACCATTTAAATAAGGAAAAAAAACACAAGTGGTCCCTAAATTTAGTCCAATATGCAATATGATTCCTAAATTTTTAATTTATTCAATGTGATCTATAAACTTTACCCTAATAATCAATGTGATATCTGAACTTTTAATTAGTTTAATATGATCCTTCGACTTTTAGTATATTGTCACGCCCCGAACCCCGAGCGCATGCTCACCTCTCTCTGGTTGATAATATTTTGCGACTTCTTAGGACGAGTTGCTGACCCTTTTCGTTTTATTGCACATGCGGAAGCAAAAATAAATCCCCTAATAGTAATCATCTCGGGATAGAAAAGCAGAACAACAATTTCACAAAACAAAACACACATTTATATACACATTGAGTCATGTACAAGGTTTATGACCAAAAGACTACAAAGACTGACTTTTCAAAAAGAAGTGGTCTTAATTGACCTACACTTCAGATCACCTCCTCTCAGCTCTAGGTCCTCCACTTAACGACCCTGAAAATTTAACCCACGACGATGTGAGATATAAATCTCAGCGAGTTCACGCTCTAAACTCCGATTAAAAGGGAAATACGCCCAAGGCGTTCTAACCACTCAGTCACACAATCATAGGGACTTACCTTGACTCAGATCCACTTTGCAGGTCAGTACAATTTATATCACAGACAGCCATACATATATGAGCAACAATTAAGCTCCAACAACAAGAACGTCATACTCAATCAATCATGCGTTCTTAGTTTTACTCTCGACATATAGTACGGCCTCCTTTCTGTTCATGTCACGCTCCAATCCTCGGGCACGCACACATCCTTCTGGCTTGGTCGATTTTATAATGCGATATCTCAGGACAATGTATTGCTGACCCTTTCATTTTAAGCACATGCGGAAGCAGTTAAAATCCCTAGACAATAAAACGATGGGATAAAAAAGCATGACCATATTTTTCATATTGAAATTTATAACCAAACTTTTGTACAAAACACAAACCAGAGCACTCTACAACTTTTTACTCTAAACTTTAATCACATCAAAAAGGAGATCTCAAAAGAAGATAAACTCTTAGCCATCCGGGCCGTACTCAAGGCCCCTCTCAGTAATATCTTCTTCTTTCAAAAAGTCCTTCTCCTTAAGTTTCACCTCCGAGATTTCCTTCCCAGATTCCTCCTCCTCAACTCCTCATCGGGGTCTTGAAATGTTTTTCCCCAAACCGGGATGAGACTATGTCTCAGCGAATTCTACCCCACTAAGCCCGATTAGTAAACCATTATACTATAGGCTGCCTATACACGCACAGGGCAGAAGACGTACCTTGGCATTAGTCTCAACCTGCAATTCAAGGTTATATACAAATACTTCAAATATCTCAATGCACAATCAATCAAATCACATGTCGAAGTATCGATCAAATCGACCTAGTCGATTACATGCTAACAAGACCATGCATGGTCATTTCCAATCAGTCAATCAATTCACGACATCAAATCAAAGCAATGATCAATCGACCTGGTCGATTACATGTCATCATGACCCATGCTCGGTCGGCATATTCAATACTATCTATAAAGTCCTATCAAATCAGGACTGCTCACCCAAGATAAATAGATAGCATAGCTCGGCCAAAGCTAATAATAAGGTATACTGCTCACCCAAAGCTGGCATATCGCCCGAAGGCCGATATAGTATACTGGTATACTGCTCACCCAAAGCTGATAATAAATTGCTCGCCCAAAGCTGATAATAAGGTATACTGCTCACCCAAACCTGACATATCGCCCGTAGGTCGATATAGTATACTGGTATACTACTCACCCAAAGCTGACATATCGCCCGAAGGCCGATATAGTATACCATATGCTCACCCAAAGCTGATAATAAATTGCTATTCAGTCCTAATTGATAGAACCAATCACCGAGCCACATGCATTCTCCAAGGCGACATACTTCGTCATTGAGCCATGTGCATTCTTCGAGGTGACATATCTAATCATCAAGCCCCGTGCATTCTCCAATGCAACGTACTAATCATTGAGCCATGTGCATTCTCCGAAGCGATATACCAAATCACCGAGCCACGTGCATTCTCCGAGATGATGTACTATTCACCGAGCCACATGCCTTTCATGATGATTCATCCCATTTCTAAAGTAATTATCCACAACCTTAATTCGTACTCAATTTACCCAAATAATCAATTTAGGAACATATCCTAAAAATCCACAATTAAATTAATTCAGTACAAATTAAAGCTCAAATAAATAAACGGACTGCGCCACGACAATCAGCACGAGATTTCAGTCATCGACCATCTCAATCTTAATTTCTGAAAAATAAATAAATAAATAAATTTCAAAATTTAATTATTAAATATTAAAAATTCCGTTTAGCTCAAAATAAGGCCCAATTTTATAAACGGACTGCACCACGATTACCAGCATAAATTTCCGGTTACGGGCCATCCCAGTTGAATTTTCGGAAAATAAATAAATAAATAATTTAATTCCGAAAAATAATATTTAAATGCCAAAAATCCCACTTAGGCCCGAAAAGCCTAATTGAAGCCCATTAAGGGTTGGGAAAAATCCCAAGGCACTTCCAATAATTAGAAGACCACGTCTACTTGCTAATTGCGCAATCAATTTATCTAAATCACATCACAATTGACTAATAATTGCTAATTTATTCTAATCTAACAACCTAAACATAATTAATTAAAACTAAAACCAACCTTAAGCATAATTAGCCAACTAATCCAGGATTAGTGAGATTACTCACCAAATCGCGCGCAAATCGGATCAATCCGACGGGGGCGACGCGAGGAACGAATCTTTCCAAAGCACGGCTTGGGTTCGGGGTCCGAAAATGGCCTAAAAGCGGGCCCGAACTAGCTGGAAACCCATTTCGTGGGTTCAAGGCTTGCCGGAGCTAATCCGGCGGCTAGGGCAGCGAGGGGAGGCCGGCGGAGGGCGAGGGGGACGCCGGGGAGGTCCGACGGGGTCGAACGGCGGTCGGAGGTGGTCGGACAGGGGCTGGACGGAGGCTGGGCAGCGGCTGGATTGCGTTGAGGAGGACGCTTGGGCGCGAGGGACGGCCAGCGGAACACGCGGCGAGCGGGCGCGGGCGTTGGTGGCGGGACAGCGGCGACGGCGAGCTACTTCGATCTTCAGATGATGGTGGCCGCTGCTTCTGACCTTCCTCGGTTTCGGTTAGCACAAACTAGAGAGAAAAAAAGAGAGAGAAGAAGGAGATAAGGGTTGACTAGTCAAAAGAAAAAGAGAGAGGGAGAGGGCAGGCGGTGGGGGCTTGCACGAAGGGGGAGGGAAAGGGGAAAGGGGAAAGGAGAGAGAGAAAATAGAGAAAAGAAGAGAGAGGGAGAGAAAAGAAATAATATAAAATATAACACCACATGGTCTTATTTTTTTTCTTTTCTTTTCTTTTCTCTTTCCCTTTCTATTTTCTTTTGGTCTTCAATATTTCCTTTGATAATTTCTTTATTGAAATTTTAGACTCGTCAACAATTTGACGGATGATGAGATAGGATCCTAAAAATAAGAATTAGTTCAATTTCGTGGTTAAAAATCGATTAGACGTGATTTTTGTCCAATCCAACAAATTGAGTAGCTTTTAGGGATTTTACTGCAGATACATCCCTTAACAGTTTCACCCAATAGGTTAGTTAACTCGTGAGTGATCAGCTCAGAGAAAAAGGGCCATAGGCACGTCAACGAAATGCCCATTTCACTTTATCGAAACGGGGTCGAATTTCAGGATGTCACAGTTCAGCGGTCCTCTGGCATTGTCAGGCATCATTTCACACCATTGTGCACGGCATCGTCACTATGTCAACGGCGTTCCATAAAAGAGCATCGGTCCAAAATCTATTGCGACCGCATCCATTGGTAGGGCATCCCATATAGGAGTAACGTCTAGCTTAATAGCTCGAGACGGGTTTTCTTAACTAATACACGATCACTCAAACATGGCCCAGGACAACATGTATTGCACTCAAATATCTCCATTAAAATGGTGAACCTAGCCTATTTTCTTCTTATTAGAAATACCTATGAAAATCGTCGTATGTGGGTATACGGTCAATTTATCCCAAAAGATTGATATCATTTCTTTTCAAAATCCCATTGGTTTATATAGTATATAAAACCATTTTCGGTGTTTAAAACCTGACACCTAAAATTTTCTGGATAAATATCAAAATTCACAAATTTTGGAATAATTGACTCAATTTTCAATTAGCACTCAATTTTCACAATTTAACACTCTATTTGAGAAATTAACTATACCATTGCAATCAGTACGAAATTCTGGTTACCGGTTATCCCAGTCTAATTTCCGAAAATATTTAATAATTAAATAATTACTGAAATTAATTAAATAAATCAATTTAAATTCTAAAATTACTAACCTGGGCTAGAATCATTAAATTAAGTACCAATACGGACTCGAAAAATTCCCGAACCCTTCTAGATAAGTAATGCAATTTATATAGGCCTCACTTAATCTAGTCTAACCACCTAACATGCATAATTGAATAATTAAATCACTAATTTAATCTAACTAACCACCTAATTCCTAATTAAAATAAACTAAATACCCCTTAGATGTCATTAGCCTACTAAGAAGAGTTTAGTGCATAAACTCACTGGTTTATTGCGGAAACCGGTTCACCGCGACAACGGCCGAACTTGGGCTTGCGACGACACCCATGGTTGGACCGGGCCTAAACTTGGCCCGACAAACCTCAACTCAAGCTGAGACTTGTTGCTGAAATGGGCTGGGCCTGAAGCGGGCTGACCTCGAGGGCCCAAGATGGGCTGGACTAATGAACTCTTGGGCTTCAAATGAGCTGGGAATAGGCTGAGGATGGGCTGTAAGTCTGGGCTGGGCTGCTGAAGTTGATGGACTGAAATTTTGCTGGGCTTCAAGGCTGGATTTCACGATTGGCAGCTTGGGCTTCGAGCGTGGGCTGGCGCGGCAAGACCGAAGCTGTTTCGGTGGAGGAGCTGCGAAGAAGCAGCCTCGGGCTGGGCTGCTTCGCTGCCCGCGTGCGACTCAGTGGAAGCGGTGGACTTGGACGTGGCAGAGCTGGGATCGCTTCGGTGGTAGGCGGACGCTGCTGCTGGCGTTGGAGACGCGAGGCTGAGGAGCTACTTCGGTCAACAATCCAACTGAGGGAACAGCAAGGTTGACCGAAGGACGTGGCAGCTACCAGAGTGGTTTCGATGGGGTTTTCTTTCGTGGGTGGAAGCTGACACGGACGTGGCAACGATTAAGCTGCAGGAGAATCGCTCGGTCAATGATGAATGGTGGTCAGTTCGGTGAGAAGCAGCGTGTGAGTGGGGGAAATCGTTGGATGATGGGGGGAAAAGAAAGATGATGTGCTGGATGTTGGATGATGGTGATGATGGGAAGAGACGTGAGGAAGAAATGAAAAATGGGGATGAGGGCAGAAAGAAAAGATGAAAGCGAGACCAGAAGCAAGAGGGGTCGACGGATTGAAAAGCACGAAGGAGGGCGGCGATCTTGGCGTGCTTGGGAAGCCTCAGAGGAAGAAGTCATAGAGGGTTATCCCTCTAATTGAATGCATTGTCCCCCTTTAATACTTTTCACAATTTAAATCCCATCAATTAACTAAATTGATGCCATAATTCCAATCAATAAACTAGCCTTAGGTCCAATTTTGACGAGGAAAAAGCCCACATAATTTATACAAGTCCCTTTTGCCAAATAGCTCGGTTTGCAAGTCAAAAATCCCTTTAATTCGGCCAATCTGAATTTCCGTTAATTTTTTGCGACGTCCGAATTGATTTTCCGTAAAATTTCGAAATCTCCGAAAATTCTTCAAAGGATGAGTCAACGTTTCTAAAATAGATCATGGCATGATAGGACTTTCGATTTATGAATCGGGTTCAATTTCATGGTTAATTTCCATTTGACGTGATTTCAACGTAATCTAATCTACTGGGTAGCTTTTAAGAATTTTTGGTGCAATTGACCGGTGATCGATTTATCTCGAGTCACAATGTACATCTCCGACACATTGGCGACTCTCGATTATTGTGAAAATTTTGAGATTTCAAATACGGATACCGGGTACAGAAATGATAGAAAAATTGGTCTAGTGCTATTCAACGAGAATTTTGTAATTAGGTGGAATCACCCACGCACTAATCACATATCTCAATTGAATTGACCTATCCCGGTCTTTGATCGATTTTTGACGGTGCCGTAATGACTATTGCAGATTGACACAGTTGAGCAGTCGATTCTTGGTCGAATTCTCAAGTCCATTGCGTTAAAATCCCTTAATGGCTTCTTCAGATAGTCAAGTTATCTCGTGAGTGATCAGCTCAGAGAATAGTACTATAGGCGCGTCGATGAAAGGCCCGATTTATTTAATCGAAAACGAAATCTGAAAATTCAGGCCATCACATTTATATTCAATAGAATCCCTTAAACTCTATGAAAATGTTCATAATCAGGGACTATTAAATAAATTAAAAGTTGATGGAGCACATTACATATTAGGTCAACGTTCATGAACTATTTATATCATTTTTTCAATAAAAAAACTTTGACTTTGTGCAAATTTTTAGAGATTTAGAGATTTAGTAGTAAATAAAAGCTAAAAGTAAAATAAAGGGCAAATGTTAAAGACCGGTTGAAGGACTCCACATTCAGGTTCATAGATTGCCATGCGGAAATGAGCCACCGGAGTACCAAGTTTTTCTTAATGAAGTACTGAAGTTAAGATAAAAGTCACAACTTAAATTATATGGACTCAACAAGAAGAAAACTCGCACTTCTTTAGGATAAGTTTGACCTGTCAATGGTACTCTTCACCACAAATTTAATGGAGATTAACTTGTGAAGCAATTGAAGTTTCAAAAATTAGACTATGACATACTATGACATCCTAAATTTTGACCCCATATCGATAATATGAAATGGGCATTTTGTTGATGCGCCTATGATCATTTTTCTCTGAGTTGGCCACTCACAAGTTAACTAATCTATTAGGTGAAGCTGTCGAGGGATATAAATACGACAAACTCAAGAATTCGATCGAAAATCGATCGCTCAATCATAATAATTGGCAAGGGTTAATACGACACTATTATAATCATTTAGTGATCGGGTATAGGTCAATTCGACGGAAACGAGTAATTGAATTGCAGGTGATTCCGCGCGATTGCGAAATTCGCGTCAAACAACACTAACATGATTTTTTGTCGATTTTTTACTCGGTACCCATAATTGAAACTCTACAATTTTTACGACAACCAAGAGTCGCCGACGAGTCGAAGATGCAAACGTGGATTGAAATTTATCGACTAAGAGTCAAATGCGCTAAAATCCCTAAAAGCTACCCGGTAGGTTAGGTCTCGCTAAAATCACGTCTGATCAATTTTAACCACGAAATTGAATTCATTTTCAGGAATTGGATGTTCGAGCGTGTCACTATTTATTTTTAGGATGTTATCTCATCTTTCGAAGAAATTCCATTAAGTTCGGGATTTTTGCGGAAAATCAATTTCAAACAAGTTGGAAAAGAAGAGGAAATTCGTATGGGCTGCTGCCATGGGATTTTTGGCCACCAAATTGGCTTATTTTATGAAGATTTGAGAGGAAAATGCCCATTGGAGGATGCCAAGACTTTGTGGCAAATGACCTTGAGTGCATGGATATTTTCCCTTGGCTTGCTATTGGCCGCAAGCTTGACTTCTTGGTTGCGTCTCTCTCCCTTCTTCTTCCCTCTTCTTCCTTATGCGTGTAACCCCAGCCAAACCCCTCTACCTTATGCTTTACTTCCTCTTCTTCTTCTTCTTCCTCATTTCTTCTTCTTCTCCATCTTCATTTTTCCATTTCCAGCAACAACCACCTAGTGCCTTCACCAGCCGATCACCGCCCCTGCCCGTCCATCCAACACCATCACCGCGTCTTACTGTTCGCTGGTCTAGCTACCAGCGCCACCATCCCACCAACCCTGACGCCACTAGTCCGACCACCTCAGCCAGCCACTCGACCACGAGACTGCCTCAGCTCCAGTCATCTGCCCCTCATGCCGTCCCTGCGTCGTTGCTCCCACCATCTCCACTTGGCTGCCCGCCAGCCGTGTCCAGCCAAGCTAAGCTGAGACCAACCAACCCCCTCTTCGGCCGTGAGCCTTGTGGGCCATTTTTAGCCCTAGTCAGTCCTCCGTCGGAGACGCGGTAGCTTCGAGTCTTGGTCACCATCATGCCGCCATCGTCATGAGCCCACCGCCGTTGAATTCCAGTGAGTTAACACCGTAATCTCGAATTAGGAAGTTAATTGCACTTAGTAGGTTAGCTAGTGTTAATTAAAGATTAGTGGTTAATCTAGTTAGAGTAACTAGTTAGTTAGGATTGGTTAGTTACCTAGGCCAGTTTGGTTAGGGGTTAATTTAGTTAGCCTACCATAGGTTAGTTAGTTAACGAGGGTTAGTTTAGTTAACTATGGTTAGTTAACTAGGGTTAGTTAACAATTGTTAGTTTAATTAAATTAGATTTACTTAATTAATTGTTATTTGTTTAATTAATTATAATTAGCGTAATTTGTGATGGGATAGCCGTTTATCAGAATTTTACATTGATTGTCGTGGATGAATTCATATGTGAAATTTATTGTTAATTTGTGCAATTGAGTGCTTGGTGATGATATATGACTATTATTACAAAAATTGATTTTTATGGGTATTTAATTAGAAAAATACATGGTGTCGGTTTTTTACATCAAAATATTTTATGTACTATATAAAATTGTGGAATTTTGAAATGGGAGCATATCACGTTTATTGGTCTGATTTAAATGTGTGACCACGCACAATTATTTTACTGGGAATTTTTACTACGAAGAAAATTGGCCAAGTCCATTATTTGAAATTGTGGTATTTGAGTGCAAAGCACAGTGTTCTTGGCCAAGTATGGATGTGCGTGTGGTCACTATCGAAACTTGTCCTGATGCGTATGAATACACGGGGCGATGCCTGATTAAGATCAGATAACCCATGTCAACGGATGCCAATCGCAGTGCAGGTTGGGCCAATGCTCCTGTGTGGAATGCCGTCTAGATAAAGACGTTACCATGCTCGACGAAGCAGGACGACACCCAGCTATGCCGGATGATCGTTGACTGTTGAGTTAGTCATAACCGATGGATTGTAATAATTGGGACACGCTTGAGTGGTTGAGATAGTTGCACCTGATTATAGGACAAAATTGTGTGGCACAGAATGAGACGTGTCATAACGGTTTAGCCTTATAATCGAAACCCATGTGATTGTTTGAAAGATGAATTGATGTGTTCTTGTTATGAAATTCGTTTGCTGTATGCATATAATATATGTGACTCTCGGAGGTCAAAGGGGACTTGCTGATGGTTGGTATGGGTGGAGGTATGGTCAAAATGGGGAGAAAATGGTTGAAAGTCACGGAACAGGCAAAATAGTGCAACCAGGGGGCTTCTAGACGGTTCGGCGTCCGGTTTCTTCTCACCGGCGTACATGATGGTCGGTGGCTCCATTCAGCGCAAGGTCGGGCTCATTTGAACGGTTTGGATGTGCTGATCACAATGGTTGGTGGCACGAAGGCTAATTCATCCAGGAAGACCACTTTTAACTCAGATCTTTGGCAAAGAATCAGCTGGAGCAGAAATTGGAATGAGGAGAAAAACGGGGGGGAAAAATGGGGTCGACGGGCTTGTGACGGTGGAGGAGCTACTGGCTTCCTTTCTCTCTAAGTTCTCTAAGGGCTTAACAATGGAGAAATGAGGGTGAAAGAGGAAGAAGAAGCAGCTAGTCAAGGATTGGGGGGGGGGTCCCCTAACGAATACGTGGAAATTCTTCTATCTTCTATTCCCTAGCATTCCTTGAGAATTATTGTTCATTGAATGCCTATATGAATGCATCCCCCAACTGGACTACTCTTTCGGGAAATACCGTCTCTCTGGCAGCTCTCCACCAGGTATTGGCATTGTCCTGCAGCCGATATACGGCTAGGGTTACCTTCTCACCGGCGTACATGATGGTCGGTGGCTCCATTCGGCGCAAGGTCGGGCTCATTTGAACGGTTTGGATGTGCTGATCACAATGGTGGGTGGCACGAAGGCTAATTCGTCCAGGAAGACCACTTTTAACTTAGATCTTTGGCAAAGAATCAGCTGGAGCAGAAATTGGAATGAGGAGAAAACGGGGGAAAAATGGGGTCGACAGGCTTGTGACGGTGGAGGAGCTATTGGCTTCCTTTCTCTCTAAGTTCTCTAAGGGCTTAACAATGGAGAAATGAGGGTGAAAGAGGAAGAAGAAGCAGCTAGTCAAGGATGGGGGGTCCCCTAACGAATACGTGGAAATTCTTCTATCTTCTATTCCCTAGCGTTCCTTGAGAAGTATTGTTCATTGAATGCCTATATGAATGCATCCCCCAACTGGACTACTCTTTCGGGAAATACCGTCTCTCTGGCAGCTCTCCACCAGGTATTGGCATTGTCCTGCAGCCGATATACGGCCAGGGTTACCTTCTCTGTCTCTGTGCACATCAAGAATGCAAAAGCCTTCTCCAGATCTTGTATCCACAGAAACAAGGCCTTGGGGTCTCCAGTACTCATGAATCTTGGTGGGCTCAACTTCAAAAAATGCTCCACCAGCTTGTGTATCAGCCTCTCTTTCTGCACCACTACATTTGGCAAGTGCTGCAACAAATGCAACGGTGGGTGTGGCCTCAGCAGCGGTGGCAACATCAGCAACAATAACGGCTTGATTCTGTGCCTGCTATGCCATCACGCCTCTCATGGCCTTTAGCGCCTACATGATTCCTTTGATTCTTGGATCACCAAGGGCTGCTATCCCGGCACCAACTAGAGGTGGCGTCACTCCACTCGCGCTAACCTATGCTGGCGCTTGACCTTGACCTCCTTGGTATCGACCTTGGTCGGCGTCCTACCCCGAATCATGACCCTAATGGTCCTCTTATTAGGAGTTCATGGCTCCTGATCACTCATGACTTAGCTTTCTCTACTAAAGCTTGCTTCCAATTCCACATTGAATTAGAAACAAAGTGATCCAAACAACAAGCAATTCTATCAATCAGCTATCACAGACATGTACCAGCATGAATTTAAAAGTCATTCCTACCACTATCCTATAAACCATCGCACCTTATCACTCCAATCCTTAAACCAATTCTCTGATACCATTAAATGGGGATGTCACACCCCGATCCTCCGAGCACATGCCCATCCCTCCTTGGTCGATTAATAGCGACGTTCCATGACGTATCGCCGACCCATTCATTTAATATATGCATGCGGAAGCATATGAAATCGCTAGACAACAAAACAATGGGATAGGAAAGTATGGCCAATTTTTCACAAAATACTTGTTTATAAACACACAGGTCTATACACAAAGGTTTACAGAAGGGATCAGCTCTCCACAAAAGAGAATTGTCCTACAATTAGCTAGTCGGACAAGATTGCCGATTCTTCAGGCTTTACCTCTTAAACTTTGGGGCTTTCGGTCCTTCACCAACACTACCTGAGGACCTGAAAATGGTTATATAATAATCAATAAGACAATGTCTTAGCGAGTTCTACCCCCTAAGACCCGATTATGAAGCAAATACGCCATAAGGGCTGCCTAAGCACAATCAAGCGTCAGAGGACTTACCTTGACCTTAGTTTTTCCCCGCAGTTCAACACAATTCATAATCTCATCAAGTCACATCAACACATCAAATCATTCACTCAGGTCGACTTATCAATCAATCGACCTCGTCAATTACATATCAATCAGACCATTCCCCAGTCATTCTAATCAATATTACGCATTCTCCAAGATGATATATCTAGTCACCGAGCCCACGTGCATTCTCCAAGATGACATACCTAGTCATCGAACCCACGTGCATTTTTCAGGATGACAACCCTTCTCACCAAGTCCACGTGCATTCTCCAAGATGACATATCTAGTCACCAAGTCCACGTGTATTCTCCAAGATGACATACCTAGTCACTGAGCCAACGAGCATTCTCCAATGTGACATTTCAAATTACTAAGCCAACGTGCATTCTCCAAGATGACATATCGAGTCACCGAGCCAACATTCATTCTCCAAGATGACGTACCAAGTCACCGAGCTAATATAATATAATGTTTTTCTCCAATATGACATACTTGGTTATCGAGCCGATGTAATATAATGTCTTTCTCCGAGATGACATACAGAGTCATCGAGACGACATTGTATATGTCTTTCTCCGAGATGACATACTAGGTCATCGAGCCGACATTCGTTCTCCATCAATTTCTCACTTTTTATCATAACCGATAAAAATAGCCGTGTATGAGTATACAGTCGACTTTAGCCAAAATACAGTTTTTTCACCATTGAAAATCCCACCATTTATATGGTCCACCAAAATATTTTTGGCGTTGTAAACCGACACTCGGTTATTTTCCAATCAATTACCAAAATTAATTAATTTAGAAATAAAATCCTAAAATTACCATTAAATCAATTTAGCACAAATTAGAGCTCAAATAAATAAATAGATTGCACTACAATAACCAGCATAAAATTCTGGTCGCCGACTATCCTGGTCTAAATTCCGGAAAAAATAATTAATTAAATAATTAAAGAAAATATTAAATAAATGCCAATAAATCCAACTTAGGCCCGTAATGCCTAATTGGACGCCAAAACGGACCCGGAAAAATTCTAAGGTTCACTAAATAAATATTAGAATGTGTCTACTCCCTAAATGCTGATACCAATTGAGATAGCTAGTATAAGCACCTAGAGGGGGGTGAATAGGTGCACAAACAATTTCTCGAGATACGGAAGCGATTCTAGGCAAACGATAGAAAGGAAAATACGATCAAAGTAAAGTAAAGGTTAGGGAATAGAAAATTGAACACAAGATTTATAGTGATTCGGCTTATTCCAAGCCTACGTCCACTCTTCCGCACCGATGCCCCCACCGGCTGGATTTCACTATGAACAAAAGAGAAGTTACAAAGACAGCTTTTCCTTGGTTCCACAGTGTAGATGTTCTACCACACTTCCTCAAGATTTCTCACAAATATAGACTCTCTTTTGTTTACAAGATTTTGCTTAACAAATGAATTGACTAAGAACAAGGAGCTTCAGACTTTGGAATTCTTCTATCGTGCACTCCCTCGAACAACTGGAACGTCTTCCTTATATACTCCTTCATGCCATCATACCCGTTGGCACTTACCAAAGGAATTCCTCCAATCTACCCGTTGGACGGAATCAATTAGGAAGATCATTCGAGCTATTAAAGGAATATGTCGATAGCCCATCAATCATGTTCGCCCATACAATCAGAATCTTGGTTCCATAAGTAGAACCTTCCAAGTATACTTTGCCAATCATCAGATCCTTAATCTTCGAATCAATTATGATCAAAGATTGGAAAACTTTGACCTGCAAAACATTTCTCAAACACATATGCATATCTTATAGAGATAAATGGCTAATTGAATAATACTAGAATCTGCAACCACAGAAAATAGGTTAGTCCAGTATGCAATAAAGCCATCCATAAGATATCGGTAGTAGTTAATAATAAGCAGTCAAATCCAAATCCCAAATTTAGTCCACATCCAGACACACAAGTCAAGTCAAAACAAACCACAAACCAAACAAGCCTACAGTTCGACAAATTTAAGTTCAAAGTTTCTCAAGTCTCGCAACTCTCCCCTTTTTGTCAGCATAAAAGATTGAGATGAAAATGGAGTGGAGTCAAGAATGCTTGGGAACATGAACAAGCTGAAAATCTCCCATCGACTGAACGATGCCTTCCAGCCTTTTCAAGTCTTCCTTTAGTTGTGCAACATCCTCACCCTTAGCATTAGCCTGAATCTGAAGAGAAATGGCTTGGATTTGATCATTCAATGAACCCGAAGAAGCTTGTCCTGCATTTTGCAAGTTCTGAACTTTGCATCCTAATGCATATATCTGACATTGCATCTCCAAGAGAATATCCATAACTCTGCGAAAGTCTGCTGAATTGTCGGTCTGTGTACTGGCGTCGGCACGTTCTGATGGAGTAAATGCAGATGATGGTAGATTAGCATAATCACGCAGATTTGGCGATGAAAGATCATGACCTTCCTCAGGAAATTGAGAGGCATAAATATCCTCTGGATATGCTGGGGATCGACTGACTCCCTCACTGGTTGCAAGATTTGAGGACATGCCTCTTTTCTCTTGGTCTCCCCCTGTTTTCATGCCTTTAGGTGGAGAGTGCTCCTCATGTTCTCCTTCTTCTTGATCTCTTTTCTCTTCTTCTTCTTTTTCAACTCTCTCTTTCTCAGCATCTCTTTCTTCTTCTTCTTCTCTTTCCTCCGTTTCTTTTTCCTCTGCTTCTTTCTCTTCTCTTTCTTCTGTCTGCTGTTCTGAGTCTTTCTCTGGAACAGATCGACTAAGACTCTTCAATGCCATTGCAGAAATAGTGATGTTATCCTCATCATCTTCATCCTCAACGATGAGAGCTCTTCTTCTCTTGGATGGAGCATCCATGGGCTCCTTCCCTTTTCTTTTTCCTGCAGAAGAGAATTGATGAGATTTGGCTGGAGTCTTCTCCTTAAATTTCTCTAATGCCTTGCTTAGTTCATTCAGATGCATCTTAGTCACCATTTTCAATCCTACCACCATATGATCGCACGATCGAGCACAAAGAATTTGCAGAGGCTGAATGTTCAGATGTCTGAATAACTTCGTCACAAGACCTAGATAAGGAAGTTGACCTCTGTCCTTCATCACTGCTCTATACATGTGGAACATAACCGTGTGAGGAAGTGAAAACCTTTTCCCATAGATGATGGCATACATCAGCTTTGCCTCTGAACTAGAAACATCAGTCTTGGAAGTTGATTTCGGTCTAAGGCAATTGATTACAATCTTGTGTAGCAAGATGTTGAATGCATTCATCCTTGAGTAGGAAATCTTTTCCTCTGTTCTCCTGTCCTTAACAAGTTCCAGTGTAGCACGAGTAATAGAAACTTTGATCCGTTGATATATTCCTCTCTCAACTCCTAACACATTTGCTAGCATATCCATATCCACTACAAAGTCTTGATCTTTGACACTGAAAGAGAATCTATTCGCATCCAAGAAACTAAGATTTGAATAGAAATATGCAGTTAGTTGAGGATAGGCCTCTGTGGTGTCAGAGCAGAATTTTTCAAGTTGAAGATGACCAAACTTTTCCCTTAAGTTCACATTCACAGCATCCAGAAAATCAAAATCCACACTCCTAGGGTTTATCACCCCACGCTTCAGCAATTATGAGTATAGATCATTTTGTTCCTTCGATCTAAACAACTCTCTCCTTTTTCCTCGATTTTCCGCCGCAACTCCCATTCTTGGTTGAAATTGGCTATATAATTTGTCATCATCATTTCCATCTACCGGATTAAATCCCCAATTATGAGGATCACTTGGGATATTCGCAAGGGTTTCTTCTGCCACCCCTTTACGAGCAATTCCCAAACTTTCCATTTTTCGCAAAAAGATATATTCATTTCCATATCCTTTGTCCTTAAGAAAATCATCAACATAGTTCAATGGAGTACCAGTCCCTTTTAAAGCACGATACATCTTATAAATAAAAGAGGGCCTTTGAACTCTTAGAGGATCTGCATCTTCAATGATTTCTTCATTTTGTTGATGATCAACATCTTGAGGACTAGATGGAGGAGAATGACGCTGTTGAGAATGTTGTGGGCTCTACTGCTGATTTGGAGACACTTCTTCTTCAGTGAGATCGAAGTGTGTAGGCCCCTCACTCATTCGCCATGGTCCCCTGCTTGCGATCCTCGAAGACTTTCTTGAAGACGACATCTTTCTTAGTCTTTGAAAGATTCCTTGCTTGACTTTCCCAAGAAAGATGATAACTTTTTTGAAGATTAAACAAACAGGAATGGAAGATTGGTGCTTTTTAGGGTTTTGGAGTTAAGCGAAGAGAAACCAACTGTATATAAGACAGTCGAAAGGAGGGGATACCAAACGTCGTAATGGAAAGTGAAAAAAAAATAACTGCCTTTTTCGAAAAATGGTCATTTCAAAATAACTCCTTTTTCTAAAGGAAACGTTGCAATAATCCCGTCAATTAAAGATAGTGGTTGAGATAACAATAATCAAACACGGTTGATGAACGTACCTTTTTAAGATGAGATTAGAGAGAGAATAACTTGCAGTCAAATTCTTTTTTGTCTGAGTCTGAGAGTCTCTAGACTTTAACTTCTTCAAACCTCAAAATGTTGAGTTTGGAACGAATAATTTCAAATTGATTTTTCTCCAAAGGCTTTGTAAATATATTCGCAAGTTGGTTCTTTGAGTTAACAAACTGAACGTAATTTCTCCATTTTGAACATGATCTCTAATGAAGTGATGTCGAATCTCTATATGCTTTGCTCTTGAGTGAAGAATTGGATTTTTGGTGAGATTGATTGCGCTGGTGTTGTCACATTTAATCTCCGTGCATGAATCTTCAATTCCAAAGTCTCTTAGCTGTTGTTTTATCCACAGAATTTTTGAACAACTTCCGAGAGCTACATATTCTGCTTCTGCTGTAGAGAGAGCTACTGTATTTTGCTTCCTTGAAAACCAAGACACTGTCCTGCCTCCAAGTAGTTGATAGGTACTTGAGGTGCTCTTTCTATCAACTCTGCATTCGGCTAAGTTTGCATCTGAGTATCCAAGAAGAGTAAAGTCTCCCCTTTTAGGATACCAAAGACCAAAGCTTGAAGTTGATGCAATATATTTGATAATACGCTTTGTAGCATTTAAATGTGATTCTTTAGGGTTTGCTTGAAATCTGGCACAAATGCAAACACTGAACAAAATGTCAGGTCTAGAAGTAGTAAGATAAAGAAGTGAACCGATGATACCCCTGTATAACTTTTGGTCGACTTTCTTTCCTCCTTCATCTTTGTTTATCTTCAAGGAACTTGACATTGGTATATCGGCCTTTTTGCAATTGTCCAGTCCAAACTTCTTCACAATATCATTAGCATATTTTTCTTGATGAATAAAAGTTCCTTCCTTCAGTTGTTTCACTTGAAGTCAAAGAAAGAAGGTTAACTCACCCATCATGCTCATTTCAAATTCATCCCGCATAGTCTTAGAGAATTTCTTGCACAAACTTTCATTAGAGGATCCAAAATAATATCATCGACATATATTTGAACAAGTAGAAAACTCTTGCTTTCTCTTTTAATGAAAAGAGTAGTGTTTACTTTACATTTAACAAATCCATTTTCAATTAAGAACTTACTCAATATGTTGTACCAAGCTCGAGGTGCTTGTTTTAAGCCATATAAAGCCTTTTTGAGTTTGAATACTGAGTCTGGTTTCCTTGGGTCTTCAAACCCAGGTGGTTGTTCCACATAGACTTCCTCTTGGATGAATCCATTTAGGAAGGCACTTTTGACATCCATTTGGAATAACCTGAAATTCTTATAACAAGCAAAAGCAAGGAATAATCGAATTGCTCTAACCTTGCTACTGGTGCGTAAGTCTCGTCATAGTCTATCCCTTCTTCTTGTGTGTATCCCTTGGCCATGAGTCTTGCCTTGTTTCTTATGACTTTTCCTTTCTCGTTCATCTTGTTCCTGAAAACCCATTTAGCTCCAATAATAGACTTACCTTTTGGTTTAGGAGTCAATTCCCAGACATCATTAATGCTGAATTGCTTGAGCTCTTCTTACATAGCTTCAATCCAGCTTTCATCAGATAAAGCTTCTTCTATGCTTTTGGGTTCTATTTCAGAAACAAGAGCCACAACACTAGACTCTTTGCGCCTTTTGGATCTTGTGCGAATTCCTTCATTGATATCGCCAATAATAAGATCTTTGGGATAACTGGACTTATGTTTCCAGTTGCTGGTTAATTTGTCAGATTGATGGTCACTTCCTTCACTTGAATCTTCAACAGTCACTTGTTGCTGGTCCTTCAAAGTCTGAGCTATTTTAGACTTTGTAGAGTCTATAGCAGGTTCAGATTCTTCAAAATGAGTCTGAATGGATTCATTTTGCATAGAATCTTGGAATTTAACATTCATTGATTCTTCCACTGTTTGAGTCTTCTTGTTGTAGACTCGTATGCTTTGCTTGTGGTTGAATATCCAAGGAAGATGCATTCATCTAACTTTTCTTCAAACTTACCAACTCGATCATTTGCATTTTTCAGTATAAAACATTTGCATCCAAATACATGAAAATATGAAACAATAGGCTTCTTTTCTTTGAATAGTTCATAAAAGGGTTTTTTTTCCAGAATAGGCCTTAGAAAAACTCTATTTATAATGTAACATGTAGAAACTGCTTCAGCCCAAAAACATGAAGAGATGTTACTTTCAATTAAAAGAGTTCTAGCCATTTCTTGAAGTGATCTATTATTTCTTTCCACAACTCCATTTTGCTCTGGAGTATATGGAGAGGAGAATACATGCTGAAAACCAGATTCATCACAGAATATTGTAAAATCATGATTTTCAAATTCACCTCCATAATCTGTTCTTATACGCGAGATAACATACCATTTTTTTCATTTTGAACCTTTTTAGCAAACTTTTCAAAGTAAGAGAAAGTTTCAGACTTACTTGCCAAGAAATATACCCAAGTAAATTGCGAGTAATCATTCACAATTACTAGGCAGTATTTCTTACCTCCAATGCTTTGTATTTTGGTTGGTCCAAAAAAATCCATATGCAAAAGCTACAGTACACGGTTAGTGGAAACTTGATTTATTGGTTTAAAGGAATTTCTTACCCGTTTTCCCAATATACATGGTGTACATAGATCAGACTTTTTGTATGATAAATTGGGTAGACCACGAACAAGCTTCTTTGTTGAGATTTTGGCTATTTGCTTCATATTGACGTGCCCAAGCTTCTTTTCTTTTTTATTATCACTTTTATTTTTCTTTTTCTTTCTGGCAAGGGGGCTCGGGCCACTCTCGTTGGCCACAAGAGAGGCTATGCTAGCTAGATCTAGCAAGGATCAGCCTCGCTTGGGGTTAATGAGGGTCCGACAACCCCCACCAGTGTGACTTCTTGATTTTATAATTCTGTTTTTGATTGAAAAAGTTGGGCTTTTCATCGACATACTTATAGTCTTTTTCTCTAAGCTGATCACTCACGAGATAACTAATCTATCTAGTGAAGTTATTAAGGATTTTAACGCAATAGACTTGAGAATTCGACCAAAAATCGACTACTCGACCATGCTGATTTGCAAGGGTCAATACAACACTGTCAAAATTGATCAGAGATCAAAGATTGGTTGGTTCAACAGAGGTATGCAATTAAAGTGTGTGTGATAAATGGCATTATACAGATTTTTCTGTCATTTCTGTACCTTGTGCCCATATTTAAAACTCGAGATTTTCACGACAACTGAAAGTTTGCCAATGAGTCGAAGATGTATAATGTGGCTCGAAAATTATTGACCACAGGTCAATTGCACTAAAAATTCCTAAAAGCTACCTGGTAGGTTAAGTCACGCTAAAATCGCACCCGGCTGAAATTAACCGCGAATTTGAACTCGATTTCAAAAATTGAAAATTCTGTCATGTCATGATTAATTTTAAAAACATCGACTCATCCTTTGAAAATTTTTCTGCAAACCCAAGTTTTTGGCGAAATTCCAAAGTTGGGCATTTTTGGACCGGGAATTTAAGAGGGCCATTTTTGGGTGAATGTTTGGCATCTAAGTTGGATCCTTTGGCAAGGAAAAATGCGAAATTAAGTGTGGACACCTTGGCTAAATTTATGGGCATCAATTTGGGTTAATTTTAGTTGGGATTGAATGAAATTGGGTGCCCCCTTCAGTTGTTGTCTTCTTCTTCTTCCTTGGCTTCACTTTATCCATTGTTGGAGTGTTTGAGAGCTCAAGAAAACCAGAGGAAGCTAGCCAAGAGCCAGCAGCCACCGTCGACCGCCCTAGCCGCCCATGCACTCCCGCGAGCCCGAGTCGTGCATCCCCACCGTCCCACATATGCTCGTTGGCCCTCCATCTGCCCAGGCCACCGTTGCAGATCCCCGAGCTTGCTTGGCCGCTCATCCAAACCACCGTCGCCACCGCCTGGTCCATCGTGACGAATGGCACTAAACAGATTTTTCTGTCATTTCTGTATCTTGTGCCCATATTTAAAATTTCGAGATTTTCATGACAATCGAGAGTTACCAATGAGTCGAAGATGTATAATGTGGCTAAAAAATAATCGACCATAGGTCAATTGTACTAAAAATGCCTAAAAGCTATATGGTAGGTTAAGTCACGCTAAAATCGCACCCGGTTTAAATTAACTGCGAATTTGAACCCGATTTCAAAAATTGAAAGCTCTGTCATGTCACAATTTATTTTAAAAACATCGAATCATCCTTTGAAGATTTTTTTGCAAACCCGAGTTTTCGGTGAAATTCCAAAGTTGGGCGTTTTTGGGTGAATGTTGGGCATCTAAGTTCGATCCTTTGGCAAGGAAAAATGCGAAATTAAGTGTGGACACCTTGGCTAAATTTATGGGCATCAATTTGGGTTAATTTTAGTTGGGATTGAATGAAATTGGAGGGGAAATGTTGCAAAATTCGTAGGACTAAGGGGCTGCAACATTTTGGACTGTTTAGGAAGCTTGTTTGGGAAGTGTTAGAGGGGAAAGTGGTTGAGGATGATGGCTGAGGATGGTGGGGGCAAGTGATGAGTGTTGAGATATTATTTGTGGACTTTGGAGGCCAATTGAGTGCCCCCTTCAGTTGTTGTCTTCTTCTTCTTCCTTGGCTTCACTTTATCCATTGTTGGAGTGTTTGAGAGCTCAAGAAAACTAGAGGAAGCTAGCCAAGAGCCAGCAGCCATCGTCGACTGCCTTAGCCGCCCATGCACGCCCGCGAGCCCAAGTCGTGCATCCCCGCTGTCCTGCATCTACTCGTTGGCCCTCCATCTGCCCAGGCCACTGTTGTAGATCCTCGAGCTTGCCTGGCCGCTCGTCCAAGCCACCGTCACCACCGTCTGGTCCATCGTGATGAATGGCACTAAATAGATTTTTCTGTCATTTCTGTACCCTGTGCCTATATTTGAAAGTTTGAGATTTTCATGACAACCGAGAGTTACCAATGAGTCAAAGATGTATTATGTGGCTAAAAAATAATCGATCACAGGTCAATTGTATTAAAAATACCTAAAAGCTACCTGGTAGGTTAAGTCACGCTAAAATCGCACCTGGTTTAAATTAATTACGAATTTGAACCCGATTTCTAAAATTGAAAGTTCTGTCATGTCACGATTTATTTTAAAAACATCGACTCATCCTCTGAAGATTGTTTTGCAAACCCCAGTTTTCGGTGAAATTCCAAAGTTTGGCATGTTTGGACCAGGGATTTAAGAGGGCCATTTTTGGGTGAATGTTTGGCATCTAAGTTGGATCATTTGGCAAGAAAAAATGCGAAATTAAGTGTGGACACCTTGGCTAAATTTATGGGCATCAATTTGGGTTAATTTTAGTTGGGATTGAATGAAATTGGAGGGGAAATGTTGCAAAATTCATAGGACCAAGGGGCTGCAACATTTTGGACTGTTTAGGAAGCTTGTTTGGGAAGTGTTAGAGGGGAAAGTGGCTGAGGATGATGGCTGAGGATGGTGGGGGCAAGTGATGAGTGTTGAGATATTATTTGTGGACTTTGGAGGCTAATTGGGTCCCCCCCTTAGCCCAAAACCTTAGCCCACAACTGAGGCTTCGTGGGCCTTTTACGGGCTTGTCCAAACCTTCATTGGTGTCACTCTAAGCTTGGTTCTCACCTGCCTTGGCGTCGCCAATCACTGTGGACTCACCGGCCTACTAAACCAATGAGTTTAGTCACTAAACCTTGCTTAGGAAGTTAATAATGCTTAAGGGGCATTGAGATTAAATTAAGGTTAGATTAGTATAGTTATTAGCTTGTTTAGTTAATTTATTTTAGTTAAATTAGTGAATTAGGTGGTTAGAAATTTTAGTTAGTTAGTTTATTATGTGGCCTTGTAGTTAGATTGGTAAGGATACTTTAATTAGTCCAATAGGTGCTTAGATTAGCATTATTAGGCCTAAGTATGTATTTATTGATTTAATTTGTATTTATTTAATTAATTTTGTAATTTATTTATTATTTTCTGAAAATTATACTTTGGGATAGCTAGTGACTACAATTTTGTGTTGATTGCAGTGGTGTGCTTAGTTTATGCAATTGAGTGTTAATTTGTGCAAATTGAATGGTGATTGTGATTTTGAGTATTTATTTAAAAATTATAAAATTTTAGAATTTAATTAGAAAATATTGGGTGTCGGGTTTTGATACTGAAATTTTTTTAAGTACTATATTAAATAGTGGGATTTTAAAATGAAAGATATCAATTTTCAAAGTACATTATTTTAATTGAGACATTTGATTGCTATGCCAAAGGACCAATGTGCGTCGGGTAAAACTACCTGTGCGGGTAGTAATCAATTGAAACATGTAATTGATTGAAATAGACACGCTGGATTATGAGAAAAAATCGTGTGGCATGGAATGAGACGTGTCATAATAATTTGACCCTATAATCAGCATCCTTGTGATTGATTGAGGTTGAGTGAGACGTTCCAATTGATGTGTGCATTAATTATATGCATATGCAATATGAATTGTACTGATGTGCGGGAAGGAACTGAGGCAAGGTAAGTCTTATGTGATGTGTGGTTGGATTACCTCTAGGTATATTTTCTTCCTAAGTCGGGGCTTAAGGAGTGAACTTACTGAGACATTATCTCACTCTGTCATGGGCTCATTCTTTTCAGGTCCTTAGATGGCGGTCCCTGCGAAACGTTTTGACCAGCCTTGAGGGGTTACCGAGTGGAGCATAGACGTCCCTGTCCCCGGGAGTCATTGGGTCTATAAGCTTGTTGTGACCACTGTCTAGGTCAATGAGGGTCTACCTTAGACGGTACCTCATCGATTCAAGGCATGGTTTTGTCATGGACTCAATGGGTATAGGGTAAGTCCCCTTCAAGGTTTTGATATCCCTGCCGTTGTAGTTAACGCCACTCTAGGCGAGGGTGCAGCTGACCCTCTTGACGAGGTTGTGGAGGACCTGAAGCCCTCGAAGTCTATGGATGTGGAGTTTGAAGGATCGATGAATGTGTCCAACTAGTAGGTCCTAGGACAGCTTCTTTTTTAGAGCTGATATTTTTGTAGACACACTAGTTTGTTTATAAAAACATTTTTTATTTATGAATTTGTTGTCTTGCTTTTCTATCACATATTTGTGTTATCCGAGGATTTGTTTATATGCTTCCGCATGTGCATAATCGATTGGGTCGGCAATGCGTCCTAGGACGTCGCAAGTTTTATCGACCACTAAGGGATGTGCGTGCGCTCGAGGTTCGGGGCGTGACATCCCTACCTAAAGTGGTATTAGAGTCAGGTTCGTGGTTGGAATGATAAGGTGCGATGGATTATGGGATACTTAGTAGGAACTACCTTTATTTTGTGCCAATACATGTGATTGATAACTGTTTGGTAGTTTGGTTGTGTGGTCGCTCAATTTCTAATTTTATGTAGAATTGGAAAGCAGGTTCTATAAGAATCCTGCAAGATGAGCGATCATGAGCAGAGAACTCCTAAGAAGAGGACCATTACACTAGTGACTCGGGGTAGGACGCGAACAAAGGTCGGTACTCGAGGTGGTCGTGGTAGAGCGCAGGCTTAGGCCAGCGTAAGTGGAGTAGCACTGCCTCTAGTCGATGCTGGGGTAGTAGCCCCTGGCGATCCTAGAATTGATAGGATCGTTCAAGCGCTTGAGATTCTTGGAGCTTTGATGGGGCAGTAGGCCTAGAATTAAGCTACCGCCACTACCACCACCACTACAGTTGCTGCTACTTCTGCCATTGCTGCTGCTACCGTACCTACCAAAGTTCCACCTGGGAACGTGGTTGTTGAGAGAGAGATGCCGATGTACAAGTTCATGAAGCAATTCTTGAAGCTGAACCCACCGAGGTTCACCGGTGCAAGAGATCTCGATGCTATAACCCTTTGGATACAAGACTTAGAGAATGCCTTTGCATTGTTGATGTGAACTAAGGAAGAGAAGGTTGTCCTTGTAGTATATCACTTGCAAGGTAACGCAAGTACATGGTGGAGAGCCACCATAGGGAGAGTGACCACAGAAGGTGAGGTTCCAGTGTGGAACACCTTCCTTGGAACCTTTAACAGCAAATACTTTTCTGACAGCGTAAGGGAGCAGAAAATGGAGGAATTCCAGCACCTCCGTCAAGGGATGTTGACTGTGGATCAGTATGAGGCTAAATTTGCAGAGCTGTCACAGTACGCTCCCAGACTAGTGGAAGATCTTGAAGATGGAGCTTGGAGGTTTAGGAACGGCCTCAGACCAAAGCTGAAGAATCCCCTTAGTAGCGTTCAACCTAAAGGACTACGACGATTTATATGAATGGGCGCAACTAATAAAGAGGAACCTGAGTGAGCAAGCTACTATATCTGGGTCAAGGTTCAACTTGAATAGAGATGGGAACCGGTTTGGGAAGAAGCCCATGACCGGGGGAATGTATCTTGTCCCACCTAACAGGAAAGGTGGGGTAGGTAAGTCAGTACCGAGCTTCAGTGGATTATGTCGCTTCTGTGGAAGGCGACATAGATCAACCCCATGCCATTTTAGGATGGGTGCATACTATGAGTATGGCCAACAAGGTCACTTGGCTAGCGACTATCCCAGAAAGCTGAGGGGACCATAGTAGTTGTCGCTGTTGCCACTGATGGGTCAAAATAGAGGGTCCGCGCCGTAGAGTGCACAACAAGGTGGATAGAACAAGCCTCTAGCTTAGGGAAGGGTGTACGTTGTCACCAGAGGACAGGAAGAGGACTCGCCTGATGTGATCACATGTACGGTCTCGCTAAACGATTATGCTGCTTATACTTTATTTAACCCTAGCACAACTCATTCGTTTATAGCTGAGCAATTTGTTAAGCTAGTAGGATTAAGTCCTGAAATGTTGCCTCAAGCCTCTACACCGTTAAAGGATAAGGTGTTGTCTACGATGGGCTGTCCTGGTTGCAAGTTAGTGATTGGTGAGTGAGAGGGCAGGATAGATTTGATAGTCCTAGCCATGTATGATGATAATTGGCTTTGACGTGATAATTGGCTTTGACTAGCTCACCAAGCAATGAACTAAAATGGACTACTATCATAAAACGATTTAGTTTAACCCATTAGCGGGTGAAAGTTTTGAGTTTATTGGGAGTCGAGGAGGACCCATGATTACCTTAATCTCGTCGCTTGAGGCAACCCGTTTGTTAGACGTGGGTTATCAATGTTACTTGGCGACTATCGTGGATACAACATTTGAGTTAAAGATCGAAGATATTTTAGTTGTTTAGGAGTTTCCAAATGTGTTTCCAAAGGAATTGCCAAGCCTATCGCTAGAAAGTGAGATTGAGTTCGTGATTGAGTAAGTCCCCGAGATAGAGCCAATCTCTAAGGCTCCTTACTATATAGCGTTTTTTGAGTTGAAAGAACTGAAGGTGCATATGCAAGAGTTGTTGGATAAGGAATTCATATGTTCCAGTGCATATGCAAGAGTTGTTGGAGCACCAATTCTGTTCGTGAAGAAGAAAAATGGTTTGTTGCGTCTGTTCATCGACTATAATCAACTCAATCAAGTGATGATGAAGAACAAGTAACCGCTGTTGAAAATCAACAACTTGTTTGACCAGTTGCAGGGAGCGTCGATATTTTCTAAAATCAACTTGAGGACAGGGTATCATCGGCTGAGGATAAAAAAAGAGGACATATCGAAGTTAGTGTTTTGTACTTGATACAACCATTATGAAGTTAGTGTTTCATACTCGATACAGCCATTATGAGTTTATTGTAATGCCGTTTGGTTTGACGGACACCCCCGCTACTTTCATAGATCTTATGAATCGCATGTTTAAGAAATATTTGGATCAGTTTGTGATCGTGTTCATTGACGATATCCTAGTGTACTCAAGAAATCCTGAAGAGCATGAAAGACAGTTGAGGACAGTACTTCAGACACTAAGGAATCATGAACTGTACGCTAAGTTCAATAAGTGCGAGTTTTGGTTGACTCGTGTGGCGTTCTTAGGTCACGTGATTTTAGGTGAAGGAATCTCCGTGGACCCGACTAAGATTGAAGTAATTATCAACTGGCCAAGACCGACTGCAATGACAGAGATTAGAAGCTTTTTGGGATTGGCAGGATACTACAAAAGGTTTATGGAAGGATTTTCAGCTTTAGCCTCGCCGTTGACTTGACTATTGAAGAAGGAAGAGAAATTTGTGTGAATAAATAAGTGTGAGCGTAGTTTCCAAGAGCTTAAATAGAAGCTGACTATCGCACCAGTGTTGACAATTCCATCTGGTCGTGGAGGGTACGAGATCTATAGTGATGCGTCGTTTAGAGGACTGGGTTGCATGTTAATGCAGCATAGCAGAGTCGTTGCATACGCGTCTTGTCAGTTGAGACCTCATGAGCTGAATTATCCGACGCATGACTTGGAACTCCAGATCTTTATAGACCATCAAAGTCTCAAGTACCTATTCTCTTAGAATGAGTTGAATATGAGACAACGTCGCTAGATGGAACTTCTTAAGGATTATGATTGCAACATCTTGTATCACCCTAGAAAGGCTACTAAGGTCGCAGATGTGTTGAGCCGGAAGTCTTCAGTTGCGCAGATGGTGATTAAAGAGTGGGTCTTACTCAAAGGAGCTCGAGATTCGGTTTTCAAATTTGAGGTAGGCCACCTTTCAAATCTTATGGCTACCCTTAGAATTGAACTAGAAGTGCAGATTAAGATCAAGATGCTTCAACTGACAGACCCAGAAATTCAAAAAATCTTGCAAGAGGATACTGAAAAAGAGAAAGGCTAACTTTCATATTTTTAAGACAGAACACTGAGGTTTCGTGGATGATTGTGTGTACTTGACGATGCAGAGCTTAAGGAGCTCATCGTAGCAGTTACAACATTCATCCAAGCAATACAAAAATGTATCAGAATTTGCGTCAACACTATTGGTGAACCAATATGAAGGTGGATATCACCAAGCATGTCGCCAAATGTTTGACGTGTCAACACGTGAAGGCACATCACTGTAAGCCGGGAGGACTTCTGCAACCTCTTGAGATTCCCGAGTGGAAATGGGAACACGTCACGATGGACTTTGTGATGGGCTTACCGAGGAGTCAGAGGGGTAATGATTCTATTTGGGTTGTGGTCGATAGACTGAAGAAGTCGACTCACTTTATCGCCACATGGAAGGACCTTGCTTTGGACAGATATGCAGAATTGTACGTGTGTTAGATTATTCGTCTACATGGAGTGCCGGTGACAATCACATCTAATAGAGACTTGAGATTTACAGCTGCCTTTTGGTAAAGCTTACAAATCGCCTTGGGAACGAAGTGGCAATTCAATATAGCTTACCATCTGCAGATGGATTGCTAGTCTAAAAGGACGATTCAGACTCTCGAGGACATGTTGAGAGCGTGTGTGCTAGACTTCAAAGAAAGTTGGGAGGAACGGATTTATCTCGTCGAGTTCGCCTACAACAACAGCTACCAGCAAAGTATACAGATGGCACCTTTTGAAGCGTTTTATGGCAGAGCGTGTAGAATGCCAGTGTGTTGGAATGAAGTCGGAGAATGGAAAATCACAGGCCCAAAGTTGGTTCAGCAGTCAATGGATGTAGTTACAGTTATCAAGGACAGATTAAAGACCACTCAGAGCCGCCAAAAAAGCTATGCAGATAAGCATCGAAGACTCTTGGAATTCCAAGTTGGTAAGCACGTCTTTCTGAAGGTGTCACTAATGAGGGGTACTTCGCACTTCGGCAAGAAAGGGAAGCTGAGTCCAAGATATGTAGGTCTCTTTGAGATTATGGAAAAGATAGGGATTCTAGCGTATTGTCTTACGTTGCCGCTGAGACTGGCGTAAGTGCATAACGTCTTCCACATGTAAATATTGAGAAAGTATGAGCTTGACCCAACCCACGTGCTGAATTTTGAAGAATTAAACGTGGACGATAGAGTATCGTACGTGGAGAGACCAAATCAGACTGTGGATCGCAAGGAACAGGTTCCGGGATTGTCAAAGTGGTCTGGCAACACCACGATATAGAAGGAGCAACCTAGGAAAACAAAGACTAGATGAGACAATAATACCCCTCACCTTTTTGTTTAAAGATTTGTAATGATTTAAATTTTGAGGATGAAATTTTTATAAGACAGGAAGAGTTGTGACATCCCGATTTTCTGATTCTGTCTTTGATTGAATAAGTGTTAGGGAAATCCCTTATGATGTTTTGAAGATGACAAAATAAATCAAATGCTACTAACGTGTTTAATGGTTAAGTAATAGACCATACATATAATAAAACATGTAAAGGATATTGTCAAAGTCTTAAAACAGCCAGAATACTGAACGTAACATATGCCCAAAGTATATTTTGAAGATCTCTAGACTTTTGTGTCGAAGTTTGAAGACCGCCAAATTTTAGTGTCAAGTTTGTTCTACATCATAAGTCTGTCAACTCTAACAAATTCCAGACTGAACGTGAATGAAGAACTAGAAGACAGACTCTATGCTGAAGCTGAACCAGAAGACAGACTCTATGCTGAAGCTGAACTTATTCAGACCGTGTTTAGACCTTAAAGCTAAATCTGTTCAGAAGCAGAATATGTTCAGACCCAAATTGTGAAGTCTATTGCACTCAGACTCAGATTATAAAGTCTATTGCACTCAGACTCAGATTGTAAAGTCTATCGCACTCAGACTTTACATCCAGATTCGACAAAACGTAATACAAGCCCAATCATATAACGGCTAGTGATCTGGTTTGGATTCTACATCAAGATTGATTTTATTGACTAAATATAATTGATTGATAATTGAATATTAAAGACAAGGACTTTCTATACGAAGAAGCTCTACTTATGGAAACCAAGATTCTGTTTGTATGGGTGATTGGAATCAATTTGAGATTCTACTTTTGTCACTCAACGGCTACCGAATTTTCTAGATACAGATCTTGTGGCATCCCAAAATTCAAGTCATCCTCTAGAGAAATTAAAGGCTATAATTAGGTAATGAAATTACCTATGGTCTATGTGTTAGCCATTAGTTTTCTTAAGGCTATGTGTTATTGTGCTTGTGTTTATGAGTTTTGAATTTAGGACTATAGGATAAATTAATAATCTATGCTTGGCTATGCACCTCATAAATTAAATTCCTATATGTAAAATATTACAAGATTTTGGCCATGTGGAATTTAGTAATTTAATTCTTAAAAGAAAGAATAAGAAAGGGGTAAAATTGATTTTTAATTGGGTTGGGCCTTAGGCCCATTGGCCTAAGCCTTTAATGGGCCAAGATGGCCGGCCCAATAGAGGCCCAAAAGGAGTGGTTGACCAGCCCATTTGCCGGCCCAATCCAAGCCCACAAGCCTTGCATGCGAGCTGCCAAGTGGCATGGGGGTTGTGCAAGGTGTGGCTGCCCCCATTGGCCATCTTGGGTGGCCACATGCAATATAAAAGCCACTAAAAAGAAAGAGAGAGAGAAAGGGAGAGAGAGAGAGTGGCTTGTTCGGCCAAGTGAGGGAGAGAGAGAGAGAATCGTGCGAGAGAGAGAGGAAGCCGAGAGGGAGAGAAAGGAGCCCGTTCGCCACCGTGTGCCGTCCGCTCGTGATGTTCGTGAGGTCTAGAGGCAAGTTGGGAATCCACTTTCTACTCTTGCACCAATGTTTTCGCATGAACTGTTGGGAGTCAGAAACTTGTTTGAGCTTGAATGTGTGTTTAGAGTCCGATTTTGGCTTCGATTTCTTCATGAAAGTTGTAGCTAACATCTTGAAATATAACATACTGAAATTTCGTGGAAAATTATGGAGATTTGATGGGTCAAACCCTCATCCTACGGAGATGCTAGATCTGGAATATTTTCGTATGAACTGTTTGAGTCAGAATGTTGTGAGAGCTTGTATGCATGTTTAGAGTTCGATTTTGGCTGTGATATCTTCATGAAAGTTGTATCTAACATATTTTACTATAACATACTGAAATTTCGTGGAAAATGATGGAGATTTGATGGGTTTAAGTCTTGTTATACGGAGACCTCAGATCTGTGAAGTTTTCACTGACCTCTTGTTGGACTCTTGATTGCATGTTGATTTTTGTTGAAGATCTGACTTCGATGTCTTCATGAACGTTGTAGGTAACACCTTAAAATACAACATAATCAAATTTGAAGAGAAATAAACAAGTATAGCCTAGTAAATCGGCTAGATCTTGGGGACGATGATTCTGGTGATGTGTTCCGAGACACCCGAGACTTCATGGACTTAAATGGTGACCATAATTTGGTTATTTGACCTATATCTCTTCATGAAACTTGTAAAGGACACCTTGATACATAACATATCCAAATTACAGAGAAAACGAAAGAGGATAGGTAGGTTAAATCTCAGTATTTCGGAGATGTGTATTCTGGACGATGCGGTAAGGGTTCCAGAAGCTTCGTGAGGTTGAATAAAATAATCTATAAGGAATATGACTTGGATTTCTTCATGAAAGTTGTACGAAAATATCTTGGCTATAACCCAGTAAAATTTCATAATTTTTGGAGGCCATATGGATATTTTAATTGGATTTATTCGGAAACCGTGCATTCTGGTTTAATCCGAGAATCATAGGATGTTTTGGGAAAATTGTGAGATTTAGTAAAAATTCAATTTGGCCATGAATTTTGCAAGTAATTATCATCCTATGGGTTTGTTTAATAATTTCTTGGATTTTGATAATTTTGGGAATTTATTGATATTAAATAATAAATAAATAAATAAATAAAAAAATAAAATAAAATAGATTTTTATTTGGCCATGGATTCAATTTTATTTGTGTGGCATATATGTGATAAAGTCTTGGTACATGTATTGAATTGAGATGCATGCGTGATAAAGTTTTGGTATGTGTATGACATTTGAATTGAGATGCAAGTGTGAATTCCATGTCAAGTGTGATTTGTTTGATGCCATGCCAATTGCTATGTTAAATTGAGATAAAGAAATGGTAAATGTGAATGATGGTAAATGAGGAAATGGTTGTGGTGGAGGATGATGGCAGGAATGTATAGAGATACATTGCCGGATTTCCCGGAGTGTCGGGATGCCCGGTGGTATACGGTACATAATTCCAGGGGAGGCCTGGTGGTATGTCGGTACATAATTCCGGAAGCCCTGTCGGAGGTCTTTGCCCGAAGGGAATGCCTCGCGATGCCAGGATTTGGGTGCAAGATGCCCGGCTAGAAGGGTAAAGGCCGGATGTCCGGTTGTATCTTGGATACATGCCCGGAGGTTCCTCGTGATGCTAGTTGGGATGCGAGATGCCCGGAATGTGGGGGGCCGGATGCCCGGTTGTATCTTGGATACATGCTCGGAGGTTTTTCTCGCATGGGATGCGAGGGTAAAATATGGGATGAAATTGATGAATCGAGGAAGGGTGATGTGGTGATCAAATTTAAAGATAATGATGAAAATTAACTCATGGCATGATATGGTATGATATGCATGATGATATGCATGATGATGGTGATGATATGTGATGTGATATGATGATCACCCATGGTATGATATGCATGATGATATGCATGATGATGGTGATGATATGTGATGTGATATGATGATCACCCATGGTATGATATGCATGATGATAATGATGATATGTGATGTGATATGATGATCACCCATGGTATGATATGCATGATGATATGCATGATGATGATGATAATATGTGATGTGATGATGTCATGATAAGGATGACATGTATGATATAATGATGCCATGATGATGATTATGATGATGACATATGATGATATGATATGCATGATGATAAGGCATGATGATGCATGATAGTATTACGCATGGCTGCAAGGTAAGTTACGTCTGCAATGCATGTATGATTTGTATGATGCATCGAGTTGTTATTGGATTCCTTTACCTGCTGAGTGGTTGTACTCACCCCTTTTAGGGAATAACATTTCAGATTAGTAGATGGTTTAAGAGGTTGGATATGACCGCGAGGAGAAGGATAGCAAAAGGAGGGAACCTTTGGACGCCAACACTGGTTGATGGACCTTAAGCATACGATTGTGGGAGGAGATGTCGGTCATCTTTTGAAGTGTAGCCTAGTATAGAAAACTATGGCATTTTGATGTACGGACTAAAGATGTCCATTAGCTCTATGTAAATAAACGTGTTCGGCTTTTACTTATAAATGTTTAGTAGGTGTGCATCGTTTTCTGAATGTAGGGAAGGGAGTTTGTTAGATGTGCTTCCGTATGTGAATTGCGCAAGGGACCTATAAAAAAAAAAGTGTAAACCCCCTATGTTGTATGGACCCGCTGCAATTGAAATGGTATCAGAGTGACATATTATTAGGAAAGTAAATGGTAAGCAAACTGTGGCGACCCAAATCGGATCGGGGGCCATCGAGGGGTGTCACAGATCTGTCCAATAGGTAGATTGGAAGACGATCCTTGAGATACTATCTAATGGCTAGTTTGGAAGTGGAGGAGTATTTAAGGAGATGAAGGACCGATGAGCAAGTAAGAGACGGAGCGTAGAATTTATAATTCCAAAGTTTGAGCGATATTCAATCATACACTTGTCTTTGGTGAGCTTAAACGTTTGTGATCATGAGAGAAATACCAAAAGAGTGACTTAGTGAGATAGTGTAATCTACTAAGTGTTTGCACTCAAAGTTGTAATCTCTTGTTGATTGCATAGTGAATCCAACCAAGAAGGTTGTTAGCGTGGGAGAGTGGACGTAGGCTTGGATTAAGCCGAACCACTATAAATCTTGTGTTCCTATTCTCTTCCCTGAATCTCTTTATTTTGTTTGTAATTCTATTTAACTGCTAAAGTCTGATCTCGCTCAAAGTCCGCTGCTCTTCAGACTTAGTTTTAAAAATCTATTGTTATTCAGACTCAGATTAAAAGTAAAGGTTTTCACTACATTTTACAGAATCTGTTTTTACACCTATTCACCCATCTCTAGGTATTCATACTAGCACTTTCAATAAGTTGAGCTTTTCATCAACGCGCCTATAGTCTTTTTTTTTTTTTGAGCTAATCACTCACGAGATAACTAATCTATCTCGTGAAGCCGTTAAGGATTTTAACGCAATAGACTTGAGAATTCAACCAGAAATCGATTGATCGATCGTGCTAATCCGCAATGGTCAATACGACACTGTCAAAATCGATCAGAGATTGGAGATTGGTTGGTTCGACATAGGTATGTGATTAAAGTATGGGTGATTTTTTTGTCATTTCTGTACCATGTGCCCATATTGAAACCTTGAGATTTTCACGACAACTAAGAGAGTCGCCAATGAGTTGAATATGTACAATGTGGCTCGAAAATAATCGGCCATAAGTCAATTGCACTAAAAATTCCTAAAAGTTACCTCGTAGGTTAGGTCACACTAAAATCACGCCCGATTGAAATTAACCGCGAATTTGAACTCGATTTCAAAAATTGAAAATTATGTCATGTCACAATTTATTTTAGTAACATCAACTCATCATTTGAATATTTTTTAGCAAACCCAAGTTTTCGGCGAAATTCCAAAGTTGGGCGTTTTTGGACCGGGAATATAAAAGGGCTATTTTTGGGTGAATGTTTGGCATCCAAGTTGGATCCTTTGGTAAGGAAAAATGTGGAATTAAGTGTGGACACCTTGGCTGAATTTATAGGCATCAATTTGGGTTAATTTTAGTTGGGATTGAAAGAAATTGGAGGGGAAATGTTGCAAAATTTGTAGGACCAAGGGGCTGCAATATTTTGGACTATTTAGGAAGCTTGTTTGGGAAGCCTTAGAGGGGAAAGTGGTTAAGAATGATGGCTAAGGATGGTGGGGGCAAATGATGAGTGTTGAGATATTATTTGTGGACTTTAGAGGCCATTTGGGTCCCCCCCCCCCCTTTAGCTGCTATCTTCTTCTTCTTCTTCTTCCTTGGCTTCACTTTATCCATTGTTGGAGTGTTTAAGAGCTCAAGAAAATCAGAGGAAGCCAGCCAGCCAAGAGCTAGCATCCACCGTCGACCGCCCTAGCCGCCCCTACACACCCGCGAGCCTAAGCCGCGCGTCCCCACCATCCCACATTTACTCGCTGGCCCTCTGTTCACCCAGGCCACCGTTGTAGGTCTCCGAGCTCACCTAGCCACCCGTCCAACCACCGTCGTCACCGCCTGGTTTGCTGTTGCCACCTGCCGCTCGGTTGGTTCGTTTCCGCACCTAGCCATCGCTCGACCAGCCTTCTCGACCCAAGATTAGAAGCCAAAACCTCAGCACACAACTGAGGCTTCGTGGGCCTTTTCTGGGCTCGTCCGGACCTCCGTTGGTGTAACTCTAGGCTTAGTTCTCGCCCTCCTTAGCGTTGCCATTGCCATTGCCATCGCCGTGGACTCACTGGCCTACTAAACCAATGGGTTTACTCATTAAACCTTGCTTAAGAAGCTAATAATACTTAATGAGTGTTTAGATTAAATTAAGATTAGATTAGTGTAGTTATTAGCTTGTTTAGTGAATTTAGGTTAGTTAAATTAGTGAATTGAGTGGTTAGAAATTATAGTTAGTTAGTTTATTATGTGGCCTTGTAGTTAGAATGGTTAGGATAAGTTAAATAGTCCAAAATGTGGTTAGATTAACATTATTAGGCCTAAGTATGTATTTATTTAATTAATTTTGTAATTTATTTGATTATTTATTATTTTTCGTAAATTATACCGGGATAGCTGGTGACCAGAATTTCATGTTGATTGCAGTGGTCTACTTAGTCTATGCAATTGAGTGTTAATTTGTGCAAATTGAGTGGTGATTGTGATTTTGAGTATTTATTTCAAAATTATAAAATTTTGGTATTTAATTAGAAAATACCAGGTGTCGAGTTTTGATACCAAAAATGTTTTTAAGTACTATATTAAATAGTGAGATTTTAAAAGGAATGTTATCAATTTTTATAGTTCAATCTAATCGTGTACCCACATACGATTATTTTCATCGAGCGTTTTTAATACGAAGAAAATAGGCCAAGTATATTATCTTAATTGAGATATTTGAGTGTAATGCACGGTGTCCTTGGCCGAAATTGAATGATCGTGTGTTGGTTAAGAGAACCCATCCCCAATGTGCGTTGGGGTGGACGTTGCCCCTATATGTAATGCCCTAGCCTAGCAATGGATGCTGGATCGCGGTAGAGGCTGGATCGAAACTCCTTCGGGAATGCCATCCTCGATGTGTGTTGGGTGGACGTTGCCGTGCTCAAGGGATGAGGCAAAGCTTGGCTACGCCAAAGTACTGATGTGCGTTGGGTAAAAATGCCTGTGCGGGTAGTAACCAATTGGAACGTGTGATTAATTGAGATAGACGCGCCGGATTATGGGACAAAATCATATGGCATGGAATATGAGGTGTCATAATGATTTTGCCATATAATCAGAACCCTTGTGATTGATTGAGGTTGAGTGAGACGTTCCAATTTATGTGTACATTGATTATATGCATCTGTGATATGAATTGTATTGACTTGTAGGAAGAAACTAAGGCGAGGTAAGTCTTTTGTGATGTATGGTTAGATTACCTCTAGGCGTATTTTCTTCCTAAGTCGAGGTTTAGGGGGTGAGCTTGCTGAGATATTGTCTCACCCCGTTGTGGGCTCATTCTTTTTAGGTCCTTAGATGGCGGTCCTTGCGGAACGTTTTGGTCAGCCTCAGGGGGTTACCAAGTAGAGCATAGACGTCCTTGTCCCCAGGAATCATTGGGTCTATGAGCTTGTTGTGACCACTGTCTAGGTCAATGAGGACCTACCTCAAAGGATACCTCATCGATTCAGGGCATGGTTTCGCCATGGACATAATGGGTATAGGGTTGGTCCCCTTCAAGGTTTTGATATCCCTACTATTGTGGTCAACACCGCTCTAGGCGAGGGTGCAACTGACCCTCTTGATGGGGTTGTGGAGGACCCAAAGCTCTTAGAGTCTGTGGAGGTGGAGTCCGAAGGATCGGTGAATGTGTCCGAGTAGTAGGTCGTAGGAAAGTTTCTTTTTTAGAGGTGATCTTTTTGTAGATAGATTAATTTGGTTATAAAAGCATGTTTTATTTATGAATTTGTTGTCCTACTATTATATCCCATATGTGTGTTGTTTGGGAATTTGTTATATGCTTTCACATGCGCATAATCGATTGGGTCAGTCACGCGTCTTGAGACATCGCAAGTTTTATCAACCACCGGGATGTGCATGCGCTCGAGGTTCGGGGCATGATAGCGAGCCACTAGTAAGGGCCTGCAAACCCTTGCCTAGGGCCAATGAGGGTAGCCTCACCCAGGGCGAGGGTTGCTACTCCAGCTACTAATAAGGCAACCCCTGCCATTTGGTGAGGGCTGACCTTGCTGATGGTCGCAAGGGTGGCCTCCCCTTGGGTGAGACCATCCGTCACTGGTGGCTAGCCAACCACCGACGAAGAAGAAAGAAAAACTAGATAAAGGAAAAAATTCAAAAAAAAGATAAATGACAAAAATGCTCATGATCAGTCAGAAAGAGACCCTTATTTGAAATAAATATAGTTACTATGGGCTCTAATTTAAAACAAGATATACTTAAGGTCCTTATTTGAGAAAATGATAGCACTTATAGTCCTTGTTTGAAATAAAGTTCACTTCATGCCCTAACTTAAGAAAATAAAGGCACTTCAGATCCTTATTCATAATTTTTCCTAAGTTCTTTTCTTTCATTTTGTTTCTTTCCTTCTTTTGTGTGACATCCCGAAAGTTGACCCTGTTTTGAAAATATGATATGGTTGTTTTGTCGACACGCTTATGGTTAATTTACTCTAAGCTAGCCACTCATTAGTTAACTAATCTATTAGGTGAGGCCATTAAAGGATATAAACTTGACAGACTAGAGAATTCGATCAAAAATCGACCGCTCAACCATAATAATCGGCAAGGGTCAATACAACATTGTTATAATCGAATTATGATCGGATATAAACAATTTGATGTAATCACATAGTTGAATTGCGGGTGATTCCGTATGATAGCGAAATTTGCGTCGAACAACAATAACCCGATTTTCTATTGATATTATACTCGAGACACGTAATTGAAACTTCGCAATTTTTACGACAACTGAGAGTCATTTACAAGTCAGAGATGCATAAACGTGGATCGAAAATTATTGACCATGGGTCAAACACACTAAAATCCCTAAAAGCTACTCGATAGGTTAAGTTGTACTAAAATCGCGTTCGGTTGATTTTAACCACGGAATTGAATTCGATTTCAGGAATCGAATGTTCGAGCGTGTCACGATTCATTTATAGGACGTCATCTCATCTTTCAACAAAATTTCGTCAAATCTGGAATTTTGTGGAAAACTCGATTTTTGACAAACAAGAAATTAAGAGAAATTAGGAGGGGCTGATTTAATGGGTTATTTAGCTGCCCAAAAGGTTATATATGTGGGAAATTAGATTTAATTTCTCATTTGATGATCATTTGACCTTTAGGGCTAAAGATTTTGGGGCATCCTCATGATCATTTTGATATTTTACCAAGCTTCTATTGGTTGCAGCTTTGACTTCCAATTTCTCCCCTCTCTCTCCAATCTCCCTCTCCCTCATGCGTTCACCCCCACTTCTTCTTCAGCCAACCAACCCCTTTCCCCCTCAGCTCCATCTTCTTTCTTCCACCTGGTTTTATGTCCATTTTCATTTCTATTGATGCCCATTGCCCCATCTTCCACCATGCCCACCAGCTAGCTCTCATCTGTCCTCACCCCACCAGCTCACCCTGTAAGTCCCCATCTTCATGCTTAGCTCCACCCCAATGCATCCAGCCAGCCTCACATCCAACACCACACCGCCATCTCAACTGCTGCCACCAGCTCCGCCTAACCGCCAGCCTTGCCAAACTGTCCGAAGCACCCAGTCCATCCGTTCATCCAACAGCCCCGCCACCGTCCTCACCTCCACAGACCAAGCTTTGGTTGAGACTTGTAGGGCTGATTTCAGCCTCCATTGGAGAACGATAGTTTTGGGTTTTCACCACCGTCGCATTGTCATCGCCGTGTCCCGCCACCATTCTAATCCGATGAGTTAATACACTAATCCTTTATTAGGTTGTTAATTGCGCTTAGGGGGTTAGATTAGTGTTAATTAGGATTAGTTAGTTAATCCTAGGTTAGTGTAAATAGCTTAGTTAGGTTAGGTTAGTAACTTGATTAAGTTAGTTTAGTTAGTTTGGTTAGGTTAGTAGCTTAGGTTGGATTAGTTAACCATTGTTAGGTTAATTAGTCATGGTTAGGTTAATTAAGTTGGACTAGCTTAATTAATCGCAATTTACCTAATTAATCATGATTAGCATAATTAGTGACATATTAGCCGTTTTGTTAAATTTTACGCTCGTTCTCGTGGATAAATTTATGCGTGAATTTGATTGTTTATATGTGCTATGATGTGCAATTAAGTGTTTGATGATAGTTAGTCATTATTATTGCAAAACTCAATTTTATGGGCATTTAGATAGAAAAAATGCTAGGTGTCGGTTTTGGGCACCAAATTTTTTGTACTATATAAAATCGTCAAGTTTTGAAATGGGAGCGTATCACATTTAATGGCTCGATTTAAATAGGTACCGTGCACAATTATTTTACCGAGATTTTTAATGTGAAGAAAAATGGCCAAGTTCATTATTTGAAAACGAGGTATTTAAACGCAAAGCATGGTGTTCTTGGCTAAACATGTGTGTTTGTATTGTCACTATTAGAACCCATCACCTAAAGAGAGTTAGGGAGGCGATTTCTGATTAAGTTCAGATGCCCCACATCAACGGATGCTGGTCGCGGTGGAGGTCGGGCCAATGCTCCTTCATAAAATGCCGTCTAAATAGGTAGTGCTAGAGTTGCCGTATCCGATGGAGCGAGACGATGCCCGGTTACGTCAGATGATCGCTAACTATTGAGTTGGCCGTGGCTGATGGGTCATAATAAGTGGAACAAGCTTGAATGGTTGTGATAGTTGCGCTTGATTATGGGTAAAATTGTGTGGCACGGTATGAGACATGTCATAATAGTTTTACCTTATAATCGGGACCCATGTGAATGTTTGATGGATGAGAATGATTTATTCCAGTTATTAATTACACTTGTTGAATTGATAATAGCATATGTGATGAGATAATATGTAGGGACGTACTAAAACGAGGTGAGTTCTGTATGGGGCATGTTTAGGACCGCCTTCGAGGTGAATTTGCGTCCTAATCAGGGTTTAGGATTTTGACTCACTGAGATTTATCTCTCCCCACCGTGGTTAACCTTTTTCAAGTCCTTAGTATGGAGATACGTCCTGTCCGTTTTGGGGTTCCGTGGGAGATGGACTACGAGCCCTCCTTTTTCTCTAATCCCAGGACCACCAAGACCTGCGAGTTAGTGGTGACCACGATTTGGGTCGATAAGTGTCTCCCTCACTTAGTGCCTCATCGCTTCAAAATTTGGTTCATAAACGAACATAACGAGGCTCGGGAGGGTCCCTTGCAAGGTTTTGACGGATTGCCTACCGGGACGGAGGATGGGGAGGTAGCTCACCCAATGAACATTGACATACAGGATGGTGTCGTGGAGAATCCGGAGCCCGAGCCGGAGGAATCCGGGGTGTAGGTTGCCTAGGACCTCTTTTTGGAACAGACTTATGTATATAAACTTGTAGAGCTAACTTGGTCTGTCTATAAAGTGTGGGTTATGAAAAATCACTAACGTGTTTTTACTATCCATGTGTTTGTTTGTTGGTCAAGTGTTTATTTAATTTGCTTCCACATGTGCTTAAATGAATGATGAAAAAAAATGGGTTGGTGATGCGTCCTGAGACGTCGCATTTTTAATCAACCGCCGAGGGATGTGCACATGCTCGTGGTTTAAGGCGTGACATTTTGTCTCCCCCCCCCCCTCTCCCTACTATCTTCTTCTTTTTCCAAGACAATTGAAGAGCGTTTGGGTGTCACTGCTTGCCCATTGCCATCACAAGTCAATGCCAACATGCTTGAAACTATCGCAGTTGCCACTACTGACCACCTATCCGCATGCAAGTGGTGTGTGTATGCGGAGCTCGCAAGCAAACCATCGCCATGCGTTTGTTGACATTTTTTAGGAGAAGTACACTATCAGTGCCATAAGTTGTGTATGGCGCTCACTTTGGTGCCAAAAGTTTCCGTCGGATCACTTAAGTGCCAAATCGAAGGAAAAACAATCACTTTGGTGCCATCAACAAGTGATTATGGCCAAAATGATTATGGGGCTTTTATATTTTTAAAAAAATCGACAAGGCCTTTAAACGATGTTGTTTTCCATCCTTCTTAAGAAAACGACATCGTTTTGCCATCCTAAGTGGATGGCCTCAAGAAAACGACATTGCACAACTCATTTGGGTTTATTTATTTATTTATTTGGGGATTGAAATTAGGGTTTTTTTGTATGATCCTCACCCAACGCTGGCCGCCGTCGCTCAAACTCCATCGCTCGGCCTCCGTCGTAGTAGCACCGTGTCCCAATCTCGATAACATTTCACCAGCTTCAACGTCCTCAAATTCTTTGAGCCAGGACCATGTCCAGCAGCTTCGAGTGGGCGTGGAGGGCGAGCCTCTGGCGACTTTGGTCTTTGGTCGCGAGCCAATGGCACACACGAGGGAGCATTAACCCCGGTCGCCGGAGCCTAGGTACTGGAAGACAAGTTAGGCACTCGTCGAGGAGATCAGAGATGGAGAGGGAGAGATCGGGGGCAGCGCACTCGTCGGCAGCCTCCCTGAGCACCGGCCAAATCACGGCCTTCGACTTGGCCACTAAGTGGCCGTCTTCGGGGTCGGGGTCAGGGTCAGAGCTGCGGCTACCGAGTACGGGGGCCGTTGAGGACAACAATTGGCCCATCTTCGGTGGCTTATCTTCTCTCTCTCTCTCTCTCTCTCTCTCTCTCTCTCTCTCTCTCTCTCTCTCAATTTGAGGATTTAGGGTTTCGAATCAGGGGAGAGACATAAAACGACATCATTTTGTTGTTTAAATGCTGATTGTACTCTCTGGCAAGCTACATCAGCTTCAAAAATTAATAAATAAAAAAAGTACCACGTCAGATTTCTGGCCAACCATATTTGAGTTGGCACCAAAGTGAGTGTTTTTCAATTTTTTTGGCACTTAAGTGATTCGACGGAAACTTTTGGCACCCAAGTGAGTGCCGTATACAACTTATGGCACTGATAGTGCACTTCTCCAAACATTTTTTTTTGGAAATTTAAGTGAGTCTGTTATTGAATACGATGGTTTCTTATGATAGTTCTTGAAAATTTAGCTACTAACATGTCATATATAATTTTTTTATGTGAATAGCAATACGTGTAGGTTTCATTTATTTCATGAAAAATAAATATTTTGCTAAATATTTTTTCTAAAATTAATCACTCATATCGCTCAACTAATTAGTTGATGAAAAAATATTTTCATTTATTGACAACAATTCATGTCTAAATATTTTCATGAAAGATAGAAATATTTTTATTCATTCATTTTTAAAAGTGATGGTTTTTTAAAAACAGTTTCCATTTTTCGCAAAATAAACAGAACTATAATGATTAATTGTCTTAGCTTGACCTATTTGCATCAGAATGATATTTTAGTCAAAAACCTGAAAGCAAATATCTAAGGAACAGTCAGCTTTTGTGAGTGGACGACAGATTCAAGATAATATTTTAATGATTCAAGAGGTTCTTCACCAATTCAAGACTAGGAAGAGAACTAGGAAATTCAATGCTATCCTAAAGATAGACATGCAAAAGGCGTATGACAGAGTTGAGTGGGATTTTCTTTATGATTATCTTATGAAATTGGGATTCCATCCTATCTGAGTTCAATGAATTATGCAATGTGTGTCAACAACAACATTTAGTGTGAAATTTAATGGCGCATCCCTTCCGCTCTTTACTCCTTTTTGAGGCCTTCGACAGGGTGATCCTTTATCTCCATATCTATTCATTTTGATGGAAAATGTCTTATCAACCTTAATTAATAAAGCTGTCTGTGTGGGACATATTAAAGGCATCAAGTTTAATAGGTGGTGTCCAAACCTTTCCCATCTATTTTTCGCTGATGATGCAATTTTCTTCCTAGACGAGACTATTAAAGAATGTCAAAATCTTGCAGCTATTCTACATCAATATTGTATGGCAACTAGTCAAGTAGTGAATCGCAATAAATCTAGTATTATTTTCAACAAAGACTGCCCTTCTCGCTTGCAAGATAACATGTCAGGGGAGCTTCAAATGCCTATGTTGCAAAGATATGGTAAGTATTTGGGAATACCATCTGACTGGGGCCGTTCAAAGAGAGAGATATTCTCTTGGCTACTAGCAAGAGTCAATGCTAAGATGGAAGGATGGAAAGGTAATTTGATATCCAAGGGTGGTAAGGAAGTACTTTTTAAATCTGTTGTACAAGCTTTGCCACATTATGCTATGTCTATCTTTAAGATTCCTCTGTCACTTTGTAAATCAATAGAGAAAAGTATTGCAAGATTCTAGTGGAGAAATGATCAGAACAAGGTGGGTATTCATTGGCGAATCTTATTGATCCGATCCACCAGGATTGGAACCAGGCTCTACTCCTCGGTCTATTCGAAGAAGAAGTTACAAAACAAGCCCTTAAAATCCCAATCAGACCTCTAGTCACTACAGATCAATTGATTTGGACAGCTACAAAAGATGGGGGCTATACAATTAAGAGTAGATACTACAATATTCTCCATACAGCAGACAATAGCAACAGTAACAGCGCATCCACATCCTATCAGACACCCAAATCTCTATGGCGAAGAATATGAAAAATGAAGATCGCACCAAAACTCAGAACATTTACCTGGGCAGTTTGTCAGAATGCACTTGCAACTAGAGCCAACTTGTTTCGTAGACACATTGTTTTGGATCCCTACTGCAATCTTTGCTGACGGCACACTCCCGAAACCATCGAGCATCTCTTCCTTCACTGTTCGTGGACTCGGGCTGTATGGACAAATTCGAAGCTTAATAGTAACATTTCCCCTCAATCCATCCATCGGATTGACCAATGGTTATCGGAGAGAGCAACCATATCAAAAACCATACCTGGATTCGAACTAATTGCCAATGTTTTTTTGGCAAATCTGGAGGATGCGCAACAACTTTGTCTTCCATGATCAAAACCAGACCCAACATCTCGCAGTTGAAGTGGCAATTGCTCAAACCAGAGCTTTCATTGTTCCTGTGGCCACCTGTTCGGGATCCAGATTGGATATGTTGAATCCCGACTAGCTATGGCAACCTCCAGACCCCAAAACTCTCAAGTACAACATAGATGGCGCATATCAACCAGGGAGCACAGAGGGATTGATGGCGTGTGTCTACAGAGATAATTGAGGTAGGATTAACGATCTATATTCCATAATGTTTCGATCTTATTTGGCTCTAGCAATGGAGATTAAAGCACTCACCTATACCCTTCACCACTTGCTACGTCGAGAACTTCAGGATAGCAAACTGGTGCTTGAATCCGATTGTCTCATTCTCATTAGAGCTGTGAGGGACAATCGATCGACGACATGGGTGCTTCGGCCGTTGATAGAGGAGGCCGCCTTTTTCGTTTCAAGGTTTTCTAACCTAACGTTGAACCACATTATAGGCGAGAAGCAAACAGAGTTGCAAACTGGGTTGCGAAGGCCCACCATAATACCTTCTCGGCCCCAAACTGGTTCTTTCACCCTCCTGCTGTATTTCTTGATCTCTTATCTGCGGATGTAGTAGCTTCAGGGTGTACGTTTCCAGTTATATAAATATGAATGTTTATTTCGACCAAATATATATATATATATATATATATATAATTTAAAATAGTTAATTGATCATTTCCGTCCATACATTGCTAATGAGCGGAAGTCATATTGAGTGAGTTTTCTTCACTAATGTAACTATGTTTCCGTTCTTTTGTTATCATAAAAGAATTCTTAATACCTAGCATATTATTCACTTGAGACAATATGTGTAGACTGATTTATTTATTTTAACTGGGATGTTGACCGAAAAATTAACCGCGCAAAAAAATATGATCAAAGGGTAAAATTTGGTCGTGGTCTATGAGAGCTCTCCAACGATTCCCATTTTGACTCAATCAGACTGCTAGGTAAATTGTATATTGTGACTTATAAGCGGGACCTGCCTTTCTAAGGAAACTCACGGTTTTCCCAAATCATGTGATGAGATCAGGCAGATTTGGCCATAAGCTCTCTAACATCGCAAGAATCACTTCAATCGCAATTTTCTCGAGAGAAATATTGTAACATTTCACCATGGCTATTCACTCGGTCAGATTCACAGAAATTCATAACTTTGACATTTTGCCAAAGGTCGAGTAGCATTTCTGGGAAGTTTTGGTCGCGAGCTTTCTAACTAAGAGTTATTTTATGGTAGTGACTGCCGAGGGACACCTGCGACTCTAACGCCTTGATAGTCTTGCTCTATTTTTCACTTGATTTGATCAAACACCATTTGATGGCGGTAATGCAGAACGGTGAAAGAACGGACAAAACGAAACAACCCATACGAGAAATGAATGCAGAAAATAAATCTGACTAGGTGGATTTATGTGGCTCGGTCTGCTTATTTCGAAGGAAGAGATCGACGAAATATTCCACTTAGTCAATAAGAAGAGATCACAACTACACGAAACACACAATTCTCAAAAACTTCCCAGATTCCCCTTATACTCGGAAAATCTCACAAACTCAAATTCAAGTGAGACAACATGTTTTTCTCACACGCTCAAATTCTTGACGGCTCCCCAAGCTCACTAGGCTTTCGTTTTATGCGGAATTAGGTTGACAACGTCTTCAGGAAACATTCCCTTTCGTGTCCAGCCTCAGAAATAGTATTTGAAGCATATGAAAGTCTCATTTAAATGAATTATTCGATTTGGAGGAGCCAGTGCGTCCGGCCGCTTGCTGGAAGAAGATCAATGTGCTCTCTTATATATGACAGAAACGAATCCCTAAGAAAAAGGATACTCAAACTATCGAGTCAACACTAAAACACAAATGTAGAAATGTGCTCGAGGATTCTTGTAATACCAATTGTAAAGCACTTCACGAAGACAAACATATCTTGTTTTCCACAGATTAAATGTTGTTGCAGTCTCAAGAAGAATCAATCCTTGATCTTTAATTGAAGAATTTAAACTGCACTTAATTGAGGGACTTTTTTCCTTAAGAGTCTCACACGGTATAAAAGTTGATATCAAAATTTTTGCCAGTATTATTGGTTGTCTTATGCATACTGTTGACACCTAAATTTTGGCGACCCAATCATTTATTTATTGCAAAAAATTAGGGATTAATTTTTAACCTCTAAGCAAAAATATTAGAATTAAGTTGTATGGCATATAGTTTTAGGAGCATTTTTTTTTTTTTTTTTTTTTTTTTTTTTTTTGCATTAGGCTGGTGACAGATGGGTTTGAATTGGTAGTTCTGAACTTTAATTTGACAAGTCAGACTAAACCCACAAAGAGAGCAAAATGGCCCAACCCATATCTATGAGGAGAAATTACAAACTCATCTTTGCGAGATTTCAAATTTGAAAAAAGTCCTATTGTAATTTTGAAAATATCAGTGGAGGATATTGCATTTGGGAAGTGAAGTGATCTTTGTGGATGTTGATTTGAAGAATGAAATAAAACCCTAGTTCACTCACCTATAAAAGGGTTGCTACGCTAAAGAAAAAAGGGAAGGCCACGCACCATAGAATACACATACGGCCACATTGAGAGCTCGAAGAGAGAGAGAGAGGGGGACGATGGAAAAAAAGGGGAAAAGAGAGCAGGGAGAGAAAGCTCGAGATTAGAGAGTTCGGCCAGAGTTGCCACCGTGCCATCACGCTTTTCTGTGGTTTGCTGCACGTAGCCATCACGCTCCCCACGATTGCTGATGTGCCGTTGTTGCTGCCACACACCTGTTGCAAAGCCGCTTCAAGTGGAAGACGTATGTTTTGATTCCGAACTCCCACAACATCAACAACGCGAAAAGCTGCCGCGTCCCTCCTCGGCGAAATCCGATCTGATCTAAGCCCCATTGACGAAGCCCGGTGTTCCTTGAAACGAACCAAGCACATTAGCGCCAGCAATTTTCCCCGGAGACGCTTGCTGCTTCCTGACGAACCCCCGCTCAGACCCTGCCTTATCTCACCGAACTCTCACCGCGAGCCCCTCCGTGGACAACCGCCATCCACCGCCCTATTGCACCACCATTGCGATCCTGATCCCATTGTGCAAAATCCAAATTTGGAAGCCAATATTCAGATTAGGTAAAAAATTTGTCTAATTTGATTCCCAAATATTCCGTTTCTTTATTTAAAATATCTCGATGTGCATGATTGAAGTTCATGATATATGGTCATATTTGCAACTCGGGTAACATTCTTAAGTTGGGAAATTTGCCCAATTTCAAAACGTGCATATGATCAATAGTCCAATTTCACGCTCGAAATCCAACTTACAATAGCACAGAAAATAGCCAATCCGATCTCACACTCGTTTATTTAAAATTGACCAATCCGATCCCATGTGTGGGATATGATTCGTTAATTTATGGATATTGATCTTGTCTTGCCTGATTTGATGTCGTGTAGTTTGATCGTTTTTGTTTTCATAAAGAAAATCCAAAAATTTTGAGTTAGATTAGGTTTACGTTTTAGGGTTATTTTGCATATGGAATTTTGAATTTTTGAAAAATAAAAATCCAAAAAAAAATACATTCATTTAGGATGTTAGTTTTTAAAAAATAAAAAATAAATTGCACGTTTAATTATATGTCAATTTTAATTTCGAATTTCATAGAAAAGAAATAACTAAAATTAGGACATTCTCTACACGTCATTGCATGTTAAGATAAGATTGCATGTTTATTATTTTAATTATTTATAAGTTTAGATAATTTTTCATAGATAGATTGCATCTTAGGTTAGAAATTAACAAGTTAAGATAACATTCAAGTTTAAATTAGGGTTTGGCCTAACCTAATCCTTAATGTGAGTTGGATGAGATCTTAATTTGCATTAATAACTTTCGCAATTTTTGTTAATCTCCTCTATTTGCCTTTTGGAATTGTTAAAAGTCTAAGACAAATAGACACTTGCCATGATCTCCAAAAGTACAGTGGACCCGAAGTTCCTTTAAAGACTCTCCCAAACGCATCTAAAAGTCGAATTATCTCTATGCAATCCACCCAAATGAATACCATCTATAATAGGACTCCTTGAGGGATACGGAAAATGCAATGGCATGATTTTGATAACCAGAATGGAAGTCATCTATCAATTTACCTTTTCTATGACCAGTTACTTTACCGTGCAAATAAATTGTGACATCCTAAATTTCGATCCCGTCCCAAATATATGAAATGGGCATCTCGTCGACGCGTCTATGGTCATTTTTCTTTGAGCTGATCACTCACGAGTTGTAAAATCCCTAAAAGCTACCCAGTAGGTCGGATTGGACTAAAATCGTGTTCAGTCAATTTTAACCACGAAATTGAATTCGGTTTCGGGAATCGGATGTTCAAGCATGTCACAATTCATTTATAGGACATTGTCTCATTTTTCAAGAAATTCTGTTGAGTTCAGGATTTTTACGGAAATTCAATTCGAACGATTCGGAAATGAACGGAAATTCGGATTGGCCAAATTAAATGGATTTTTGGTTTCTAAGTTCAAGATTTTTATGGAAATTCAATTCGGACAATTCGGAAATGAACAGAAATTCGGATTGGCCAAATTAAATGGATTTTTGGTTTCTAAGTTCAAGATTTTTACGGAAATTCAATTTGGACAATTCGAAATGAACGGAAATTCGGATTGGCCAAATTAAATGGATTTTTGGTTTCTAAGTTCAAGATTTTTACGGAAATTCAATTCAGACAATTCGGAAATGAACTGAAATTTGGATTGGCCAAATTAAATGGATTTTTGGCTTCCAAACCGAGTCATTTGGTGATGGGGACATGTAGAAATTGTGCGGGCCCTTTCTTCTACAAAATTGGACCTTAATTGGGGAATTTGTTGGAGAAATTGAAGCTTAAATGGAAGAAATTCGGATCTATGGTGGGGGTGCAACATTTGATATCAAGTTGATTTATTTGTGGATTAAAAGGGCAAGAAAGAATAAGAGGATATGGGGATAAGCTTGAAAGACTTCTTGGACATATAATGATGGTATTAGATATTTAATTTGACTATTTTGGCTCCTCCTAATCCGTTCCTCAATCTTCTCTCGCACGCTCCCCTTCTTCCTTCTGTCCTTCGAGCATTTATTTCCCCTGAATTCCCCTATGTTCTGCCTTCATTTTCATTTCCTCGCTTATCTCTCCCTCCCTCCCTCATGCTTGCAACTCCCTCCGTTTCTCTTCATTCACGCCGCCTCACGCATACACACCCGTCCACTCACGAAGTCCACCGAAATTGTCGCTACATTCCCCGTGTCATCCTATGAATCAACCCCAACTACGCCTTAAAAATAAAAAGATTTTATTTCTTTATTCCATTTCATTTATAAATATGAAATAGTAGTAGTAGTGGTAATAATAATAGTAATAATAATAATAACATTGTCACATCCTAATTTTTGACCATGTTTCGATTAAATGTAATGGGCTTTTCATCAACGTGCATGTAGTTCTTTTCTCTGAGCTGATCACTCACGAGATAACTAATCTATCAGGCGAAGCTGTTAAGGGATATAAACGCAACAAACTTAAGAATTCGATTAGAAATCGACTGCTCGACCATGCTAATCGGCAAGGGTCAATACGGGACCATTAAAATTGATTAGAGATAGGAAATAGGTCAATTCAATAGAAGCACATAATTAAATTGTTGGTGATTCAACCTGATTGCAAAATTCACGTCGAATGGCACTAAACTGATTTTTCTATCGATTCTGTACCTAGTACCCGTAATTGAAATCTTGAGATTTTTATGACAATTGAGAGTCACCTATGAGTCGGAGATGCACAACGTGGATTGAAAATTATTGACCACGAGTTAAACACCCTAAATCCCTAAAATCTACCCTGTAAGTTAAGTCACGTTAAAATCGCATCTAGTTGATTTTAACCACTAAATTGAACTCAGTTTAGGAATTGAAAGTTCAAGCATGTCACAATTTATTTTTAGGACATCGTCTCATTCTCTAAATAATTTTCAGCGAGCCCGGAATTTTTGGCGAAAAAATCAAATTTGGCAAGTGAAAGTTTCGACTTCATTGGAAGTTAAGGAGGATCCTCGATTATCTTAATCTCGTTGCTTGAGACAACCCATTTGTTAGACGGGGTTTCCAAACTGTCGTGAATATGACAATTGAGGAGCTGAAGATGGAAGACATTGCAGTGGTACAAGAGTTCGTAGATGTGTTTCCAAAGGAATTACCTAGTCTGCCCCCGGAAAGGGAGATTGAGTTCATGATCGAGTTGGCCCCTGGGATGGAGCCAATCTCTAAGGCTCCTTACCATATGACGTTATCAGAGTTGAAAGAACTGAATGTGTAGATGCAAGAGTTGTTAGATAAGGGATTCGGACGTCTTAATGCATCACATTAAGGAGCACTAGTTATGTTCGTGAAGAAGAAAGATGGTCCGTTGTGTCTTTGCATCGACTATCAGTAACTCAACCAAGTGACGATCAAGAATAAATACCCACTACTGGGGATCGACGACTTGTTTTACCAGTTGTAGGGAGCATCAATATTTTCTAAGATCGACTTGAGGACAAGGTACCATCAACCGAGGATCAGAAATGAAGATATACTGAAGACGGCGGTTCATATGCGTTACGGCCATTATGAGTTTACCGTAATGCCATTTGGTTTGACAAACACTCCAGTTGCTTTCATGGATTTGATGTGTTGACACCTAAATTTTGGCAACCCATTTAATCATTTATTGCATTAAAAAATTAGGGGTTAATTTTATCCCTAAAAAAATATTAATTGCATAGCATATAGATTTAGGTGCATTTGTTTTTAATTTACATTTTTATATTTATTTACTGGACCGGTGGCGGATGGGTTGAATTAGTGATTTTGAGTTTTAAATTAACAGGCCGGACTAAGTCCATGAAGAGTGCAAATTTGCCCAAGCCTGTTTTTTGAAATTGAGATTTGTAATGAGGATTTTTGGAATTTAAGAAAATTGGGTTGTAATCTTATCTTTAAAAATCAGTAGAAAATATTTGGGAGATAAGGAAAATAAGAGGATTTTTATAATCAGGAGGTTATAGGAAAATCTTTGTGTATATTGAAAAGTGGATGAAATATTTCACGAAGATCACATCTTTATTTGCCTATAAAGGGAGCCGTGTACGGTAAGAGAAAGGGTGGGGGCTTTTCTAAGGTTTTCTTTTGATCGACCAAAGAGGAAAATTTCCTTCGGTTCTTAGGGTTTGTGGGAAGGAAATAGCATAAAAAAGGCCATCTTTCGATGGGGGAAGAAAAAAGGTCTCGACTTTTTCCTTCTAAAAAATGGCTGCGGAAAGGACTGCAGCAAAGAGAGAGAGAGAGCCGAACAGAGACTGAACAAAGAGGGAGAGGACATGAGAGTGACAGGGAGAGAGAGAGAAAAAAAAAAGAAAAAGGGAAAAAATCAAGAACAAGAGTAGAAGAAGAAGCGGTCATGTCGTTCAACCTCTCGTGCACGCAGACCCTCCACCGTCACTATTCGTTCGTCCCACGCCGACGACCACACTAGCATCGCCACTTGTAGCTCAACGTCAGTCGTTGCCCGCGACCTACAGTTGACGGGCCATCTTCCGCTGTTGCGGCTTCCAAGCAGCAACGCCGCCCCTGCCTTTGTTGTGATCTGCCTCTACTTCGACGACCCAGCGTTGTTCTTGCCCTGTTCATTGCTGCCGAGCCCTTTCCAAGTGACACCGTTGTATTGATGCCAATCCTCCTTTGCTGCCGTGACCAACGACTACGCCAGCTATTCCCCCCATGTCGAGTGATGCCCATAGTAGCCTTCCATAGATTCAGTTCCCATACGCGACGTGCAGTTCCCTCTGTCGGACCACCGCTACTTCGAGTTCTTCCGTTCGAACACCACCATGTTGTCTCTATTCCGGCTCCCCTATTTTGTTGCTGCCCCGATGCCGGACTGCCCTGGTCCATTGGCTGCCACCCTTCACCGAACCTCCAATCGACGACGAACCACCACTCACGGTGACCCATCGCCACGGCTGCCTGTCCTTGAGCCACCTTAAATCTCCATCGTGATCCATATCTCACCATTTGGATTTTTGAAAAAAAAAATCAATTTAGGTAGAGATTTATTTTATTTTTAGGTAAGTTAAATTTCTGAGGTAGATTTGTTTTATCTTATTTTATTTTTTGATATTTTATCTATATGTTTGAAATATTTTTCAATGCATGATTGAAAGTCCATGATATAGCAATCAATTCGCAACCGCACGAATTTTTATTTCATCTATAAGACTTTAGATGGAATAATTATTCACGCGGGAGTAAAATTGATATTTTGATCTTTAAGATTTAAGATCAATTTATAGATTTTATTAGCGAGATAATCGAGTTTAAATTTCAAATTGAGTGATGGATAACGTTTTGAATGACCATGAATGGTTTGAATGTTTATCTCTTAATTGCACTTCACATTCCATGTAGATTAGGATTAATTGCATGATAGGTTAGTTTTTTTAAAATGCATGTTTAGAAGGCATTTAGAATAGATAACATTTCACTTTAGTTAGATTTTTATTGATTTTAATTATGAATTTTCATAAAAGAAAATATAAAAAAATCATGCATATCATGTAGGATTAGATTCATGAAATGCCCATCATCTAGTGATTGTTGCTAGGTTCATTAAGTTAGAAATTACTCATCATTAGAATTAGGTCATTTGATTAATTTACATTGCATATTTAATTGTTGCATTTCTTAATTTCGAATTTCATGGAAAATACAAAAAATTTAGAATAAATTCATTTCATGCTTTAGGATAGATTGCATGCTTATTTATGTTATATAATTTAGGTCATGTTGCCACGTCATATCATTTCATGTTAAGTTAGTAGCATGCATTGCATGATTCTCATTAAATAAAGTGAAAACCAAAATTGAGTGATTGCATGTTAATTATAAATCATATCTAGGATTGTCGATGTGAACTCTAAACTAACATTGCAGATGCTTTCGTTGCTATAAGGTAAGTCGTGCAATTTATTCATTGCTTCATTTGGGTGTTTAATTGGTGGTTTGCACACCCGCATAATCACCTCACATGTTAGGGAGGTAAATTAAAATCAATTCAAGCTACCAGCAAAATATTTTTTAAATAAAAAGGGAAAGGTATCGAAAGGGCGTTAGAGAAATCTAGCATAACCAAGTCCCCAAACTCACAATCTCTGGTTCGTAGGAGTAAAGTAAATCTCCCATTACTTTACTTAGGTTTCTAATCGACCCACCAAAAATAAATTAGTGGCGACTCTTAATTAAAAAATCAATTGAATTTAAAAACTTGAACCTAAGTCGTGAATTGGTATAGGCTTGGGAAAACCCGAGTTAAGTTTAGGCTTAGTAATCCATTAGCCTAATTTTAGGTGGTACACCCGAAATTTAGGTCGCGACATGATGAATCGAGTGTTTAAGGAATATCTAGATCAGTTCGTGATAGTGTTTATCAACGATATCCTGGTGTACTCGAGAAGTTCAGAGGAGCACAAAAGACAATTGAGGACAGTGCTTCAGACTCTGCGAAATCATGGACTATACGTCAAGTTTAGTAAATGCAAGTTTTGGTTAACTTGTGTGGCTTTCCTAGATCACGTGATTTCAGGTGAAGGAATTTTCGTGGATCTGACCATGATCAAAGCAGTGATCAACTGGTCAAGACCGACCACAGTGACAGAGGTAAAAATTTTCTTGGGTTTGGTAGGTTATTACAGGCGATTCGCGGAAGGATTTTCAGCGATAGCCATGCCGATGACGCGACTGCTAAAGAAGGAAGAGAAGTTTGTATGGACGGATAAGTGTGAGTATAGTTTCCAAGAGCTTAAACAGAAGTCGACTACTGCACCCGTACTGACAATTATGTCCGGTCCTAGAGGATACGAGATCTTTAGTGATGCGTCATTCGGGGATTGGGTTGCATGTTAATGCAACATGGCAGAGTTGTTGCATACATGTCCCGTTAGTTGAGACCTCATGAGTTGAATTACCCAACGCGTGACTTGGAACTCGCAGCGATTATCTTCGCTCTGAAGATTTGGAGACATTACTTGTATGAGAAAATGTCCCAGATCTTTACAAATCATCAGAGCTTGAAGTATTTATTCTCTCAGAACAAGTTGAACATGAGATAACGTCGTTGGATGGAACTTCTCAAAGACTATGACTGCAACATCCGGTATCATCCGGGAAAAGCTAACAAGGTTGTAGATGCGTTGAGTCGAAAGTCTTCGATAGCACAGACGGTGATTCAAGAATGGATCTTACTCGAAGGAGCTCGATATTCGTTTTTCATATTTGAGGTGGACCACCTTTCAAGTCTTATGGCCACCCTCAAAAGTGAACCGGAAGTGCAAATAAGGATTAAGATGTTGCAATTGATAGACCAAAGGATCCAGAAAGTTCTGCAGGAAGATGCAGAAAATAGAAAACTTGACTTTCAGATTTTTGAAGACGGAACATTAAAGTTTCATGGATGATTGTGTGTATCTGACAATGTAGAGCTTAAAGAAGAGATTTTGTCATAAGCCCATTGTAGCAGTTACAACATTTATCTAGGCAATACAAAGATGTATCATAATTTATGTCAACACTATTGGTAGACCGGTATGAAAGCAGATATTGCCAAGCATGTTGCCAAGTGTCTAACGTGTCAGCAAGTGAAAACACATCATTGTAAGCCGAGAGGACTTCTGCAACCTCTTGAGAATCTTGAGTAAAATTGGGAACATATCATAATGAATTTTGTGATGGGCTTACCAAAGAGTCAGCGAGGTAATGATTCCATATGGGCTGTAGTTGACAGATTGACGAAATCTACTTACTTCATCGCCGTATGACAGGACCTTGCCTTGGATAGATATGCAAAATTGTACGTGTGACAGATAGTTCGTCTGCAAGGAGTACTAGTGACGATTACATTTGATCAGGACCCAAAGTTTACAGACTACCTCAAGAACGAAGCTGCAGTACAGTACGACCTATCATCCGCAGACTGATTGCCATTCTAAGAAGACGATTCAAACCCTTAAGGACATGTTGCGAGTTTGCATACTAGACTTCAAAGGAAGCTAGGAGGAACAGCTTCATTTAGTTGAGTTCACCTACAATAACAGTTATCAGCAGAGCATTCAGATGGCACCGTTTGAAGCGTTATATGGTAGAGCATGCAGAACTCCAGTTTGTTAGGATGAAGTCAGAGAATGGAAGATTACCAGCTTAGACTTAGTTCAACAGTCAGTTGATGCCGTCACAGTTACTTAAGAAAGACTAAAGATTGCTCAGAGTCGCTAGAAAAGTTATGTAGATAAGCGGCGAAGATCATTGGAATTCTAAGTTAGTGAACACGTCTTTTTGAAGGTGTCACCAATGAGGGGTGCTTCGCGCTTCAACAAGAAAGGAAAGTTGAGTCTGAGATACGTTAGTCCCTTTAAGATTTTAGAAAGATTAGGGACTTTAGCGTATCATCTTGCATTACCGCCAAGACTAGCCCAAGTGCATGATGTCTTCCACATGCTGATACTGAGAAAGTACAAGCCTGACCCAATCCACGTGCTGAATTTTGAAGAATTAGATGTGGACAACAGAGTGTCGTACATGAAGAGACCAGTTCAGATTGTGAATCGCAAAGAGCAAGTGTTGCCTACTAAGATGATTCCCTTGGTCAAAGTCGTCTGACAACACCACGGAACAGAAGGAGTGATGTGCGAAAGTGAAGAATCAATGAGACGACAATACCCCCACCTTTTTTAAGAAGAATTGTAATGGTTTAAATTTTGAGGACAAAATTTTTATAAGAATGGAAGAGTTGTGACATCCTGATTTTCCATCATGTTTCGATTAAATGAAATGAGCTTTTCATCAACACACCTATAGTCTTTTTCTTTGAGCTGATCACTCACGAGATAACTAATATATCAGGTGAAGTCGTTAAGAGATATGAACGCAATAGACTTGAGAATTTAATCATAAATCGACTACTCGACCGTGTCAATCGGCAAGGGTCAATACGACACCATTAAAATTGATTAGAGATCGAAAATAGGTCGATTCAACAGAAGCACATCATTAAATTGTGAGTGATTCCACCTGATTGCAAAATTCACGTCAAACGGTACTAAATCGATTTTTCTGTCGATTCTATACCCGATACCCGTAATTAAAACCTTGAGATTTTTATGACATCTGAGAGTTGCCTATGAGTTAGAGATGCACAACGTGGATCGAAAATTATCAACCACGGGTCAAACGTGCTAAAATCCCTAAAAGCTACCTAGTAAGTTAGGTTACGCTAAAATCACATACGGTTGATTTTAACCACGAAATTGAACTTGGTTTCAGGAATTGAAAGAATGTATCACGATTTATTTTTAAGATATCGTCTCATCCTTTGAAGAATTTCCGGCGAGCCTGGAATTTTTGGCGAAAAAAATCAAATTTGGCAAATTAAATTCAAGGAAATTCGGATGGGCACTTTGGTGTGGATTTTTGGCCTTCAAAATGGATTAAGTGGTGAAGGGAATGCAAGAAATTCGTTTAGGCTACCCCCTTGGCATTTTTGGACACCAAATTGAATTGATTTGGTGAGGAATTGAGGTAAATGGGTGCAAATTCGTAGGGCTGCTGCCAAGAGCTATTTTGGGCTTCAATTTGGGTTGCTTTGTGAAGTTTTGAAGGGAATTTGGCTTGTGGCTGAAGCTTGGACAGCAAGGGCAGCAGACTTTGAGGGTTAGACCACTTGAGTGCCTTGATATTTTTCTTGCAAGCCCATTGGCTCAAGCCAAGACTTTTAAGGCTCTTTGTCCCCCCTCTCTCTTCCCTCTTGTCCCCTTCTCTTCCCCTTGGTCAACCACCCTCAACAGAAACCCCTTGCAGCTGCCTTCTTCTTCTTCTTTTCTTCTTCTTCTTCATCAAAGCTTTTATTTTCCTCCATTGTTGAAGCTGCAAACACCTAGGACCAAGCCAACACAGCCAGCTACATCACCGGCCTGCCTACTCGCGTCCAAGCTAGCTGCCCACGAGCCCATCCATGAGCCAGCGCCAGCCCGCATCCGCCATGTCCAACTCCAACCCCACGCCTGGCTGCCCAAGCCAACTATCAACTAGCCCCGCTTGCTCGTCCATTCTACTACCCGCTGCTCACTATCCCTGTACGCCAGCCACTGTCCACCTCAGCCCATTTCAGCCCCTACAACCCTCAAACCGTTCAACTAAGGACCAAGCCCAGCAACTCAAGCAGTGAGTTGCAAGGCTATTTTCAGCCCTTTCCTAGCCTCCTTTGGTGTCGCCATAGGCCCGAGTTTTGGTCGTCGTTGCAATGCCACTGCCGTGGACCCATTAGCTCACTAAACTGGTGAGTTAACGCCCTAAACTCTAATTATGAGGTTAATTGCATTTAGAGGAGATTAGTTTAGGCTAATAGAATATTAGGGGGATTAGTTAGCTTTAATTAAGACTAGAGTAATTTAGTTAGGCTAGCTATTTCGTTAGTTTAGTTTAGTTAGGCCAATTGGTTAGTTAAGTTGATTAGTTAGGGTATTTAGTTAGCCTATTAGATTAAATTAGTTAGGTTAGTTAGATTAATTAGTTAGTTCAATTAAATTAGCCCAATTAGCTTATGTTAATTTAATTGAGTGTTTTAATTTAAATATTTTGCAATTTATTTAATTAATTATTAATTAGCGTAAATTATACCGGGATAGCCGGTTGTTAGAATTTTACGTTGATCGTCATGGTGTAGTTGATTTGTGAAATTGAGTGCTATGTTGTGCAATGGATGCTTGGCGATGATTTTGAATTATTATTTCAAAAATATGAATTTTTGATATTTAATTAGATAAATACTGGGTTTCGAGTTTTGATGCCAAAAAGATTTTATATACTATGTAAAATCGTGGAATTTTTAAAGGAGATTATATCACGTTTTGTGGTTCAATTTGACTGTGTGTCAACGCACAAATATTTTACCGGGTGTTTTTAATATGAAGAAAATTGGCCAAGTTCATTATTTGAAATTGAAGTATTTGAGTGCAAAGCACGATATTCTTAGCCGGGCATGGATGTGCTTGTGATCGCTATGAGAACCTGTCACCAAATGAAAATCGGGGGTGATGCTCCTATATGGAATGCCCCCACGTCAATAGATGCCGGTTGCAGTGGAGGCTGAGCCAATGCTCCTTTGGAAATGCTGTCTATATGTAAATGTTGCCGTGCCCAACGAAGCGGGATGACACCCGGTTATGCCGAATAACCACCAATTGTTGAGTTGGTCATGACTGTTGGGTTGTAACTAATTGGATCACACTTGAGTGATTGATATAGCCACGCCTAATTATGGGATGAAATTGTGTGGCACGAAATGGGACATATCATAATGATTTGACCTTATAATCGGGACCCATGTGATTAATTGATATATGAAATTGAAGTGTTCCAATTATCGTTTACACTTGTTGCGTTTATATATGATATATGAGCTGTACTAATGTGCAGGGAGGTGCTGAGGCGAGGTAAGTCCTACATGGTGTACGTTTAGGTTGTCTCTAGGTGAATTATCGTCCTAATCGGGGTTCAAGGTGTATACTCGGTGAGACTTTGTCTCACCCCGCCGTGGTTTAAAAATTTTCAGATCCTTAGATGGAGGTACGTCATGTACGTTATGGGGCCCCGCAGGCGATGGACTTTCAACACTCTTATTTCCCTATTCCTGGGACTAACCTAACCCGTGAGCTAGTTAAGTCAACGGTCTAGGTCGAAAAGGGCCTACCTCACTGGGTACCTCATCGATTCAAAGCGTGATTCATTAACTTTCCTAACGGGGGTCAAGAGGGTCTCATATAGGGTTTTAACGGGCCCTCCTCAGAACCGGGGAGTGGGAAATAAGGCATCCTATGGATATTGACACCCTTGATGGTGTCGTGGGGAACCCGGAACCCATGACTAAAGAGCCTAGAGTTTAGGTGGCTCAGTAGCTCTTTTTGATCTAGACTCTTGTACATAAACCTTAGGTTTGGCTTGACTATATATAAACTTGGGTTGTTTGTAAAGTATGTTTTGTGTTAATTGGTTGTCCTGCTTTTCTATGCTATGTTTGTTTGTTGTCTGGAGTTTATTAGTTAGCTTATGCATGTGCATAAATCAATTGGATCGGCGACGCGTCCTAGGAACATCGCAATTCTATCGACCATCGAGGGATGTTCGCATGCTCAAGGTTCGGGGCATGACAAACATAACTTAAGAACATTTCTTCTCCTTACAGGCTTTGCTTTTTATTGAAGATGCAAGCTTGAAAAGATAGGTACTTCTTTTTCATGTTATCACTCGTTGACTAATTTGTGGAGGTTGGAGCTTGTTTGGATTTGTACAATCAACCAATAAGGCTAATCTTCTTGACCAGATCCACCCATTTGGTCCTTCTTCTTCTTCACAAAAATAAAAAATGTCAAAGAGCCATCGTGGCATTATTGGTTTTTGAGAGACATTGATTCTACAGTAGTGCCCCACCGGGCCCGTGCATGTGAAGGCAAAACCATCCCTTTCCTTCCCTTGTCCTTTAATGAACCCTAAATGAAAATGCACATTCATCCTCTAATTCTTAGTATTTTATATTGGGGATAATGATACAAATAATCCATAAATTTTGACATGATCTATAATATTTTAGTTCTCTAAACTTTTCACACAAATTAAATATAGCCCTTGAACCATATGAAGATGTTCAATATAGTCCTTTCATTAATTCAGGATCAGGAGAAACATTTAATATTTTTATATAATCTAAAGATTAAAGTGAATATGTATCAAAAATTTGAGGACTACATTGTGTATTTGGCTAAAGTTTATGGACCATGTTAAACAAATTAAAAGTTCAAAAACCACAATATATATTGAGCTAAAATTCAAGATCATTTTATATCATTTTCTCATTTTGCCATCCTTGACTCTGAAGCCATGTTAATCTATCTATTCAGCTTTCTGGAGGAGGAAGGGGGTCATGAACATAATGTGATATGAGAAAGTTTTCTGTTCCAAGAGAACATGTAAAAACATCATAAATCAGGCAACCACTGAGATGATTAGGGTACATGCACCTACACTACACCTTGCTAATAACCCACTTGCACCTAGAAAATTCTACCCTTTGTCACACGTCTCTCTCTTTTCTTCTTCTCTCCATACGGTTGTTTCCTTCCGCCAGCTCTTCGCACCCATTCTTTCTCTGCAACTTGAGACCATGGCCATCAGCCCACACACATCTCTCTCTCTCCCCACCAAAAGAACGAAGAAACTGAGATGGAGTAAAGGAAAAACAGAGCAGGGGAAGAAAAAATGATCTTCTTTTTCCATGTGTAATCAGGTCCATAGAGGATTAATAAGGAACACCGCTCAGTGAACTAAGTCTCGGGAGCGGCAGCCGAATGAGGCTGCCGCACCAGAAGCTAATCTGAGCCATACTAAAATTAAGAGCAAGCGATAGGTGATACTTACAATGACTAGGACCGGAATGACTCTCGGAACCTGCAAATTTTAGATCTGCACATTGTCTCGCTTTACCGGGAGGGAAGGAAGAAAATCAGAAACTACACCAGGAGGCTCATCGCCCACCTGAGAGAAGCGATTTGTGACAGAAGATGAGTGCGCCAAATTGTCGAAAGCTTGGCGATGAACAAACGTTAACCCCGCAGACGAGATTCTGATGGAGGACAATTTAGGCATCGGAAGATCGCCCTCCAAGTACTGCAATACTTGACGCATGCTTGGCCTCATCAACGGATCGGAGTGGGAACACATCAACCCGAGTTTCAGCACCAATTCCATTTCTTCTCCCACAAACTCCAACCCCAATTTCGGATCTCTTGCCTCGAGAATTGCACCTCTGTCCCAGCAAGAAAATACCCAGTCCGCTAAGATCACGTCCTCCGTTTCCCCTTGCTTGATTGGCCTTCTCCCGCAGGCGACCTCGAGCAAAAACACTCCGAACGCAAACACGTCGGTGCTCGTAGTGGCCTTGCCGGTTTGCATGTGCTCGGGGGCCAGATAACGGAACGTTCCCACGACGTGAGTCATTTGAGAGTCGGTTCCATGATCGTGTAGTCTCGCGAGCCCAAAATCTCCGAGTCTTCCATTAAATTCAGCATCTAACAAGATGTTACTAGCCTTTATATCCCTGTGGATTACCACTTGCTCCGACCCTTCATGCAGATAAAGCAGCCCGGACGCCACTCCTTTGATCACCCGTAATCTTTGCATCCAATTAAGGGTGACCTTTGGTTGGTTATAGAGGTACTTGTCGAGGCCCCCATTGGGCATGTAGTCGTAAACCAAGAGCAACTCCCTTTTCCTGCGGCAGTAACCGAGGAGCGCCACTAAGTTGCGGTGACGGAGCCGACTGATGCTGATTATCTCCGCTACAAATTCTCTCATGCCTTCTCTTGATTCATGAGAGACCCTCTTTACCGCAATCTCTATATTCAATGTGGATAAGATTCCTCTATAGACCTGCCTGAACCCACCAGTCCCTAATAACTGTTGGTCCCGGAATCCTTTTGTCGCAATGTAGAGATCTTTGTACTTGAACCGGTGCAGGCCGTAGTCCCTCTCCCAATCTTCAAGGACCTCGGCCAATTCCCTTTTCCTTCTCATCACGTAAACTGCGCCCGAGATCAGCATCGATACAATGAAAAGAACCGTCAGTGGTAATCCGATGGTCAGTACTTTTGATGTTTCCTTCTTACGGATCTGAGAAAGCTTAGGAAGCTTAGGAAGTTGGGAGAGGTCAAGTGTCTGAGCCTCTCCATTCACACTGAAGCTCCAACCCAGAACATAGTGAGAAGTTAGGAGATTTACAGTCGATGCTGAGAAGCCCACATACATGTTCTCGTTGATGATTGGTGAGAGATCCCGTCGAAGAGACAGAAGGGGAATCTTCGGTTTTTGCACATGGATCGGAGCCAATGTGACATTGATCAGTTTGTCCGCACCATCATAGTCCACCCAAACTTGCATTTCTTGACCGCTGATTAGGGACAAGATGTTGAACTCCCCATTATCTTGATAATACCCCGCCGGAGCTGACTTTACTGACGTCAGCCCGTTCAAGTCGATCCCGATGTGATTATAGTTAAGGTCCTGAGACTGGACGCTGAGGAATGTGTCGAGTTCTACCCCAAACACATGATTGCTGAACTTGCCATTGTTGGTTTCATTGAACATGCCGAGATATCGGCCCGGCAGGGACCCAGGGAAGCCACTCTGGGGCGCGACAACAAAGGCAAAGCCGCTGCCTCTCATACTCTCATAAAGAGGTCGAATCGCGAAGACGAATGTGGTGGAAAAGGATTTGACGGAGCCTTTCGGCAAGTTCTTGAATTGGACCGGGTAGGGATGGAAGGCGTGGCCCTGCTGATTGGTATCGTTGTTCAGCTTCAGGAGGCCATTGGAGGTGATCTCGGCGATCCCGTCGAGGCTCAGATTGGCCGATCTGAAACCGTTGTACACGAAACCCGTCCCTTGAGCGTAAGTCAAAACTACTAGCAGAGAGACCAGAAAAAGAATCTCGACGGACATGGCTCAAACTCAAAGCCCGCTTAGCAATTAGGTGAAGAATGATGCGGATTACCAAGGCTATGAAGAATTCAATAGTCAAGTCCCCTGTTCATACGGCAATTGGGAATTTGCGGTCACGATGACTCTGAATAAACCAATCCGAGTTGGAGAATGACTTTTTTGTGCAAATTAAGTCTGGTGAGAGATTGAAGGAAGGTGGGTGGGCTAAAATCAAAAGCCTGTCAATTTCTTCCGATGAGAAAATTGTAACACGTAGTGTTCACGAAATTGTTTGAGGAAGGACAAAAGGCCCCGAGTCTACGACAAAAGGAAAAAAAGAAAAAAAGAAAGAAAGAAAGAGATTTGGATAATCACGATGAGCAATGCTAGCATCACGGCCGCTCTTATCGGTAGGAATGACGGCGGCCTCTCAACCACAATTATCTCATGCCAAGATAGGGCCACAAGCTTAGTAAGTTAAGGTCACCATTGACTAAGAAAGGGGAAAAAAAGCCAAATAAAGAAATAAATGATCCGTCCATTACTAAACAAGAGAAGGAGGAAAGATACTAAATAGCGAGTTATTTAATTTGTCTATTTGTAGATGACTTATTTAGAGTGATTTAGAATTAGACCACATTGCAAATTCTCTCGTTAATTGTCCATTTGCATATGACTTATTTCTTACTAAATTGAGATTGCAATATGTATTCCGCTACATTAAAATCATATTAGATATCATTTTGTTGTGACAACGGGAAAAAAATTAAAGTGTGACGTGAAATTGGTAAAAAGAAAGAGAGAATGATAAGGACAATGCTAGCCTAATGGCGCCATAAATACTTCAAAATAATGGTGCATTTTTAGCCTTTAGTATCACTTCAAAAGCAACGTGCAATCAAAGATTTGATTAATTAATAATTCGGCTTCACTGGTAGAAGATTGCAGGTATTTTATGGAAGAGAGAAATGAACAATTTCATTTAATTTAATAACTTAACATTGATATAATATCTATTTTATATAAGACAAATCCACCTAGCAAATTTGAAAAACAGATTTTAATTCTCATACGAAAAAAACAAATAAAATCCAAGGGAACAAGATCTGAAAGATTCCACTCAAAATCCTAGATTTCCCAAGGAAACCGGACAAACAAGTCTTCCGGTTTCCTTAAGAAAATATGGGGTCAAGACTGCACTATTACTCTTTGCAGAGTAATGGTGCAGTCATCTAAGCTTTTTCCAATCACCATTGATAAAAAAGAAAAGAGAGAGAAGAAAAGAAGGGTTGTGATTATCTAACACTATTTTTTTTTTTTAAGTTATAATGGAAGAACGGTCATAAAGGAACCTAGTCCTACTATTTAAATAAGGAAAAAAAACATAAATGGTCCATAAATTTTAGTCCAATGTGTAATGTGATTCATGAACTTTTAATTTATTTAATGTGATTCATGAACTTTTAATTTATTTATATGATCCTTAGACTTTTAGTGCATATTCAATTTAGTCCATTAAACTCTATGAAACTGTCAACAATCAGGGCATAGACCATATTATATATTAGGTCAATGTTCATGGACTATTTCTATCATTTTTTCAATAAATAATCTTTGACCTTGCGCAAATTTTTAGAGATTTAAGATATTTAGTAGTAAATAAAAGCTAAAAGTAAAATAAAGGGCAAATGTTAAAGATCAGTTGAAGGACTCAGCATTCGGATTCGTAGATTGCCATGCAGCAATGAGCCACCGGAATACCAACTTTTTCTCGATGAAGTACTGAAGTTAAGATAAAAGTCACAACTTAAATTGTATGGACTCAACAAGAAGAAAACTTGCACTTCTTTAGGATAAGTTTGACCTGTCAATGGTACTTTTCACCACAAATTTCATGGAAAGCACTAGAAGTTTCAGAAATTAGACTAAGACATACTAAGTCGTTGAATTTAAAAACAAGGCCCGTCCAAACATACGGAGGAAGTCTCCATGAAATCACTTGGACTTTAGGATAGTGAATTTTCCATTCAAGGCATAGACCAACTGAGCCTAAGCAACACTTGATTCCTCATGAGAAAGTTCCATTGGTTGGCACATTAATGGTTTGGCCCAATTCAATCGATCCAGTCCTCTAAATGGAGTACTCGAGTGTGATCATTCAATAAGATGACCATTTAGAGGTGGATCTCACCCTGTGAATCTCTTCATGGCACATTCCCTAATTGAAGTAGGATTATTTTTTATCAAGGACCTCTCGATGAGAATTTCCATTCCTATGGTTGTGTCGAAATCACAGCTGTCAAGAACTTCCTGATGTCCTTTATACTTTTCCCCTTAAAGAAACAAGCAATATCAAGGAAAATCTCCCCACATTCTCATCCAATCCATCGAAGCTTATCCTGAGAACTCGATTGATTTTTGATTCAGGAATTTTAGAGAGTTTATGCAACGTACTTTTCCATTCAGGTTCCTTTCTTCCACGTAGGAATGAGCCCAACACTTCCAGAGCTAATGGAAGGCCACCGGCATAATGCAGTGCTCCATCGATGAGATCCCTTCTTATTTCTACTTTATTGCTGTTTGTAAAGGCATGCTGACCAAAAGGTCTTGTGCTTCATTGTCTTCCAAAATTTTGACTTCATGCACATAATTTTTGTCATAAGAAGTTAATAAATGTCTATCTCTTGATGTAACAATGATTCTCCCTTTGCCAAACCAATCGCCTTTTCCAGCTAAGGCATTTAGTTGATCCATATCATCAATATCATCGAGAACTAGAGAACCTTCTTGCGACATAGTCTTTCCCCGTATCAAACTAATTCCTCTGTCAACAAAGTAGACCGTAAATTCTGGACAAGAAAAGATCTCAGATAGAAGTTGTTCTTGCAAAGCAACAAGACCACCGCTTTGGTTCGATTTTTCTATAACTCGCTCCAAAAAACTACAACCCTGAAATTGGTTCTCAATAGCATTATATAGTGCCTTAGCAATCGTTGTCTTTCCGATGCCACCAGGTCCCCATAGACCTATCATCAAAACATCACTGCCAGCTGGTTCTGACAAACTTATCAGATTTTGAACTTGGGATTCTATACCGACTGGATACTTAGCGACATATAAGGATCTTGGTCTGAGACGACTTGATAATTCATTGATGATGGATTGTATGAGCTCCGCTTCGTCATCACTGATGAGCACTCAAAAGAAATAGAAACATGTTTTACCATTTCAAGCCATGGCAGGAATTCAACGTCTAATGTCATAAGGAAAATTTCATAAGAAGATTAACAAAAATAAAATGAAAAGAAATAACACACACCTGCGCCAACGTCTGCGGAAGGAAAATTACAAAGAATGTGCGCCTGAAGACACTAATTACTCGGGTCCTTGGAACCACACTACTTATCTAAGACAGAAATTTCTGCTAGCTTCAAATTTTGGTCTTTCGACTTTTGTGTCTACTGCGAATTCAAAGAACTTGATGTATCGTTTGGGCAACTCGAAGCTATACATATGATTTGATATCTAACAGACAATCACAAGCTAACAATCACATAACACCACGTCACATTTGTGCATACCTGTCATTCAACTCCCACCCAGACAAGCTACCGGCTTCAGAGAGAGCCTTCTTCATCTCTTCACTTTCTCTGAATCCTTCCCGAACTTGGACTCATGGTTATCCATAGCTCTCTTATAACTCTCTCTGCCCCCTCTCACTTCTCTCGGTTCCACTTTGTAAAACACTGGGAACACCACCATCAGGTCGTTTTGCTCCTTGCACTCCATGATTTTCAAGAGCTCTTCCAAACACCACGGTGAGGAGGCGTAGTTCTCAGAGAAGACAATGATCGCGATGCGCGATTCCTTGATCGCCCTCATAAGCGCCGGAGATATTTCCTCTCCTTTCCAGAGCTCCTCGCGATCCACAAAGTGTGTATTCCTCTGGTCCAGAGCCGCGTAGAGATGACTGAGGAAGCCGTGGCGGACATCTGGTCCTTTTCATATTCGAAGAAGCAGCCATTAGAAGAGCTGATGGTACATGTGCTTCCCTAGAATGCCAAGCATCGGAAGAGAGAGTCTTGCTACGAAAATCAAGGGCTGAAGGCTGAAGCAGAGTGGGCTTTGCTCTCGGAGAGGCTGGGCGGCCTCTGACCCGGGGTTGCCCTTCCCCGATCGGCAGCGAGGTCGACGATCTCTTCCCTTTGCTCTGGCTCTTGCTCTTTCTCGCTCCAAAGAAACAAGCGCTCTCAGCCTGTCCCATTCTCAGGAAAATATTGACTCGTGAAGACGTTTTCAGCTTTCGATTTCAGATAAATATGCTGCTTATGCGCGGCGGTGAGGGTGTGGAGGGCGAGATCGACGTGATCGACAAACGAATCTGGAACTACGAAGAATCGGCCAAGGACTCAGAAGACGAAAGCTTCTACTAGGGTTTATAAATCTGGCTGTGAGGTCTCGGGTCCGGCCCGCGCCCAAGGACGCGCAAAAAGGACGCGTCAAAGAACGCGCAAAAAGGACGCGCAAAAAAGACGCGCAAGGACGCGCAAATCCACCTTTGAGGTATCAAGTCTAAGCGCTAGCGTCCTAGGCTTAGTCCTCGAGATAGAAGGATAATCACATTGAGACGAGCTGATGCACTGTCAAGCTCGACTCACATGTTTGATAGCACGAAACTTCACTCGAGCTTAGCTTGATTGAGAATTGAATTTCTTGCTTGAACTCAATTGAAAAAGAAAATCGAAGTATTCAAAAGCTGCACTTGGATTCAATTTTATTATGCTGAAATATAAATAGATTGAGCTTGAAATTTCACATAAATAATTTACAAAAAGAAAAACTCAATTAGACTTGTAAAACTATTGAGCTGAGTACTAACGAGTTGAAGTTCGATATCATATGGCACATTCATGTTTAAGTTTCGCCTAATCTCGATTTTCGTATATTGTAAATATTATTTTTGTGAAACAACGAACCCTCCCCCATGCCTAGCGAGGGGGTCGACAGTCTTGTTGGCCTTGTGAAGAAAGTAAAAATAGAATTTAAAATTTAAAGTTGTCTACATTAGTATTGACATCTGAGTTTTAGTTGACAACTAAAAAATTGTTCTAGTCTCAAGCTTCTGGAAAGGAAATTAACATATAGGCCATTGAAATGGCTTTTTAAAGTAAACAACCAAGCATTGAAAGCATCCAAGAAAAGGCATGGGAGATGAAAAACTCGATACAAGTCGGGCAAAAAATAAACATGGCATCGTTATTAAATCTTAGGACATGAATCCCCATAAGCTAAACACCATGTTAAGTTGGGGAAAGAATATATAATGTCTTGTTATTTAACCTTGGGACATGAACCCCATAAGCTTGGGATATGCACGCCCATGATCACCAATGGCGAGTATGTAACTAGATATAGGATTTGTCGTATGAATCAATCTCTCACTATCTCAGTCAACTTTTGGAGAATTAAAATTAGATTTTATTTCTATCTACTATAAGTAAGTAAAAAATATTATCTTGATCACTATGTTAAAAAAAAAAAAAAAAAATGAACTAGGTCAGTCCTTGCATACTTGGACTTTAGACTTAAAAAGCTTAATCAACATTATTTGTTTTGATTGGTTTTTGTCATCTCAGTTCATAGCAGGTTAAAGTTACTTTTTCACATGCGGCATTCCGTAATCGTGCACTTGTAGGAGTCACTTAATTATGATTTTTTTTTTTTTGTTGGCCACTATTCGTGAAGAGATAATAAGGTAAGTATAAATTCTGTCAACAAGAAATGTATAATATTATAATATCTCTTTTTAGCGTGCAAAACCGATATTTAAAATGATAGGTGAAATTGATGTATGGAGAGCCACATATAAAAAAAAAAAAACTGGGTTTGAACTTGGCTTTGATATCATATTGAATAGTCCAACCTAGAAATGTAACTTATTAGACGAAGAAAGACTACATATATAGAAGACCCTCGCAAACCCTATAGATAAGAAGATATTTTAGCATAGCAAAGTTACTTTGTTTGGTATAAAACATTGTAAAATTACTTGGAGTAAACAATTTGATATATATTTTTTAAAGAGACATTAATAATTTACAATAAATTCTATTTTGTGGTTGTATTAGTATAGTTAGAGTGTAACAAGCACACGAATTAAGTGTTTACATTAATAAATTCTATTTAGTGAAAGATTTTTTTTACCAAATAGGAAGAAAGACAAAGACGTGTTTATATTTTGTGTAAATCAATTATACAATAAAAAATTAAAATATAAAGCCTGAATTGCGTGCACAGTATAAGGGATTCTTTATTGTATAAATGAAGTAAACATAATATTTCACACTTGTATGATTCTGAGAGAAGAAAACAAGTAAACCTTTTAATAGGGGTAATGAATTTTTAGTCCTCCTAACTGTTTATTAATATCGGCCGACTCCTTATATAGTATGGAGATTATTTGTTGGCTCTTTCTTTGATAGAATAATATTTAGAGTAATTATAACTACGTTTAATTTTTTTTCTTGAGGTTAATGTAAATTCTTGAACCATGAATCACTATGTTCTTACCTCCTAATTCTTAAATTATATATATAAAAAAGGGTGTAAGCTTGACAAAAAAATTTGAAAAAAAAGATTGATTAATCCTGTTATTAAATGGTTGTAGCAGTGAATATTGATCCCCTTAAAAAAAGTACCAATTCAGAGAGCATTTTAAGTTGATATTAAATTTTAAAGTGGAATAAGCTAAATTTCAAAATTTCAAGAAGAGAGAAAATAACTAGAAAACGAGATTTCTATTTTTGCTCTCAGGGCTAAAAGGTTCAGAAAGTCGGGAAGACGTCGGACACCAAGATCGGTTTCAGAAGAAAATTTTAGGTGTTATCTGTTGTGGGAAGGGGCCGAGTCAAGAGGCCCAAATTATGAGCCGACTGAGTTGGCACTCATGAATTACACTTCTGCCCTTACCGAGCCAGGACGCTCAAGCTGCACATGGGAGACGAGCAGCTTTGAATTTCCAAAAGCCCTTGAGCCAAAGTTTTGGCATTTTGGAACACGACTTCAAATATTTTGGTGCAAAATTTTGCATTGAAAATGGTCAAAAGCTCAAGGCGAGCGAGAGCTCGGAGGCTTAACATCTTTGGCATGCATGTTCATGTTTTTTCTAACAGCAACATCAAGGAGTGTAAATGGTCCGGTTAGGTTCGATTTTTTTTTGAAAAATGGAACCAATAATGGAATTTATTGAACCAAGCCGAAATCCGATTTAAACTGAAATTGAACCGAACCGAACCGAAATCCCTGTTTGGGTTGATTCTGTTTAGCTTGGTTTTTTTGGTTTTCACTTTTGTGTTTGTATTTCTCCCTACATACACCCCTTTCTATACATTTTTCATTTTTTTAAACCGATTTTTTAATTATTATTATTTTTTTTCTTTCTTTCTTTTTCTTCTTCTTTCCGGGCCATGACCGGCCAAGGAATAAGAAGAGGAAGAAAAAGAAAAAAAAAAAATTAAAAATGATTTTTTTAAAGGCAAAACTTTAGATTTTATCGATTTAGTTCGATTAATTGAACTGATAAAAACTAAATCGGTTAAAAAGGTTCGATTTTTAATGAGAACCGAACCGAATCGAAAAAAAAAAAAAAATTGAATTTTTCGGTTCTGGGGCGGTTTAGTTTTTGACGCCCCCTACCCCCAACCCAATCGTGGATGGAGAAAGAGAGAGCCGTGGTCGCTCATGGCTGGGATGCTTTTTGGAGAAGGTTGGGGGACATTGGAAGGCTTGACGAGGGTTGGGGGACATCGCAAGCTTTACCGAAATGGTCGCTCTAAGCACCGATTCTACTTGCCTAGGGTCACCAACACCAAATCTAGTGTTTCTAATGCTTCTAAGATAAATTATCTCTATGAAGTCTCTCTTAGCGATGAAACCAAGATTTCGAAACCCAACTCCCCTCATGAACCCTTATTCTGCTTTTGCAAAACCAACCTCATCATTTTCACCTATCCGCTCCATTCGTCGCCTAATTCACCAAAGCCCAAAGCAAGTAAAGGATCGAGCATTGCATTACCTATTTGTGTGGCCATGGCGTTGCGCATCGCATGGGACCACGGCATCGCAATGGGATCGCATGATGTTGGCATTGGTCTAGTTTTGTGGCCCCCGCCTGAGTTTTCATATGCAACTGCAAGTTCCTTTGTTCTCTTCTTCTTTGCTTATTTGAAAAAAAATGCTCTGCAGTAAGTATTTTAACAAGGAATTAAACACTATTTACTTTAAAATTAATTCCTTTTGAGTCAATGTCCTTTGCTTAAATGCGAAATCTTGAAGCTAAAGCTCTCCCTTAGTACCTATACAATGCAATTTGCCTAGCGACAACAGAGGAGCCAACTAATCTTCCCGTATAGACCTTTTGATCTGTGAGACAATTAGATCAATGCTTTCCCAAATAGATGGATTATATTAGATTGAGCCAAACTTACTATCTCAAAATTTTAGAGTATGAAGTGCGAGCATCATCAATTAGATTATAAGAGGAGATAGATGTCCATATGATAAATTACACAAAGCAACTCGGAAGACCATGGCCATTCAGCAAGCATCCAATTAATTTTGAATTAAAATACTTAGCATCACAAATCATAAATAAAGAGAGAGAAAAGAAGAAGTTCCTCAGCCATGTCAGTAGCATGATGCGAAATCTATATTTCATAGTGATTTTGATTTCCGATCGAAGGAGCAGACATTTTCAAATTTCTAGTAGAGAGATGACCAAGGAAGTTGCTGCGGGCATTCTTGCCTCTGAAACTCAGGAGCATGCTAACACCTTTTTGATTCGAAGAAGCAGCCATGAGAAGAGCCGATGAATGATGGGCTTCAAGAATGTTTACTATCTGATGGGGTTTCCAGGCTCTAGCTCTCATCTATATATCACTTTGTTTGTGGATTATGGCTTACGCAATGGAGCAAAGACCAAAAAAAGTTATACATAGATTAGATCCCCACCACTACCGGGGTATCCGTCCGAAAATGATCGTGCGCCATTTGCTCATAGCCCAAGTTTCTTTCTCCTATTTCCCTTTCGGAACTTTCCTCGTTCCCTCTCCCCTACTATTCGAAAATGATCGTGTACACCGGTTCTGGGCAATCTCTTGAGTTCAGAAAGTGATTGGCAATATCATATCTACTTCATTGAATTTTGCGCATGACTTTAGGCCTCCCAAACATGAAACTAAGGGTTGATAGTGAGATGGAAAGTGAGAGAGATTAAACTTTAGCGCAAGTCAATGAAGAATAGAAATGCAATCCTATTATGAACTTCACTTTATAAAATATTCTTAGAGGGAAATCACTTGGCATTTTCACTTGCCAATTGAAACGGGACTGAAAACTCTTCAAGAGGAGAAGAAAAGAAAATGTATATATTAAATTAAAATAAAATAAATTGCTCTCATTCGAAATTTGTTCTTGCTTAATTCTTTACAATGCGTTTATATGTGTTTTTATTATCTTATTATTCTTAATCAGTGTCTTTTGATACCTCTTAATAAAAATTATTTTTATTTACACTCAAATCCGTTATTTATTTATTTATAAAGAAATGGAATGGAATGGGAAAACTGACGAAGGAGAGATTCAAGGTGAGCGGGGGTCAAAGGGATGGGGATATGCACTATGCAGTGGGGCCCGGAGACAGAGGTGGGTCGTTGGATATGATCGACGGCGGTGATTTGTTTAGGGAGGGGCCGACCGAAGAGGCCGAATTGTATGGCACATTCATGTTTTTTTTTTTTTTTTTTATCGACCACTTATGTTTAAGTTTTACATAAACTAGATTTTGGTTCCCATAAGCTGATCTGTGCCGTAAATTGGAAAAACTCTCCTTCTTTTTTTTTTCGATTGGCATAAAAATGGAAAGATTCATTATTTTTCAACGTATCATTCTTATTCAATAATAGACTCGTAAGTTGGAGTCATTTCTATACTACTTCGAATGTATAATATAATATTACAACATCCCGTTGTAATTAAAAGTACAATACTATTATGATACATCGGTATAATTGATTTATGGTATTACGAGTTATGGTGATATAGAGTGCAGATTCAATACGGTTTACACATTCTGAATGTTTAGCGAGGTTGGACAATCCTATTCGATCTCCTTTAACCCATTTGTTCACCGCACTTCTGTATTCCGTATACATCTAGCTAGTTCATCAGATATTGTTTTACCCCTTTTTAGCTCAAAGAATTTCTCCATAAACCAACCAATTGATAAGTTTCAATTGAAATTGGCATAGTTATAGAGGAATTTTTGTAATTATTAAAATTAGCTATATGGTAAAAATAAATTGTAACAACTAATGCGAATCTTTACTTGACTAAAACCGTACGATTGTCTCAATCACATGCAATAAGACTCCATCAATGGGCCAATCGTGAGCATGACCCCTTAAGAGTTATTCTTATTGGCGAGTATGCAACTAAATACAGGATCTATCTTATAAGTAAATCTCTCACATACTCAATAAACTCCTTGAAGATTAAAAATTACATTTTGTTTCATTTTTATTGTAAAGATCACCATAGTTTAATAAAGAATGAACCTCGTCATTCCTTGCATACTTCGACCTAGGCTTGGACTTAGCCTTACAAAAACTGAATCAACATTATGTGTTTTGATTTTTATTTTTTTTGTCATCTCAGTACCAAAACAGGGTTAAAGTTACTTTTGTCACATGTGGCATTCTGTAATCATGCACTTGTTGAAGGAGTAACTTAATTATGATTTTCTTTTGTTGGCCACTATAATATGGAGAGCTACATATATGAAACAAACTGGGTTTAAATTAGCTCTAATATCATATTCGTATGTCCATACAAAAAATTTAATCTATTAGATGGAAAAAGACTACATATATATAGGAGACCCGTGCAAACACTATAGATAAGAAGATATTTTAGCATAATAAATAAACTTTGTTTGGTTCCAATCAAAGGAAAATTTTACTTTGTTTGGTATAAAACATTGCAAAATTACTTGAAGTAAACAGTTTGAAATGTATTTGTAAGAGAAATCAATTATTTGAAATATGTTCGATACAAAGTGGTTGTATTTAGTATAGTGATAGAGTAATAAACACAGATCAGATAAAAAAGGAAAAAAGAAAAGTCAAGTACACATGAAATTTGACCATTATTTTACTTAGCACAAAATCGAAAAGAATATAGAAATTTCTTTAAGGCAAAAGAAAATGATAACATTAGGATAATCCTAACACCACTTGATCTTTTGAGATATTTGTGACATCCCGATTTTTCTCAATTTTATTTTCAGTCAATTGAATCGGGCAATTCATCCGTGCATGTAGTTCGTCTCTTAGAGTTGGCCACTCCGAGGGAACTAGTTTATTGAGTGAAGTAATTAAGGAATTTTACTTGCGTCGACTTGGGACCGATCACCCTCGGGTTGGATGCAAGAAAATTTCCCCAAAAGCTACTCAATGGATTAGGCGAGCTGAAATCGCACCGGATTGAATTCAACGGTAAAAATTGGGATTGAACTTAGAAGTTGGAAGCCGGTCATGTCACATACCCTATTAGGAACCTTGGATTAATTTATGGACTTTGATTTGGACTCAATTGGAAGAGAATTGATGGAAATTGAAGTAATTGGATGTGCAAGAACTTGGACCCGGAAAATGAAATCGAACCTATTGGACTAAAGTTGTGGAAGGTTTGGAGTTAGTGGATGATGATGTCACCAAGTGATGTCATGGATGAGGCAAGATGGGCTAGGGTGGTGACAAGTGGAAGGTGGGGATGAGGTCTTGGAAAGGTGGGATGTCACTTCCCTCTTGTCCCCATCATCTTCAACCTTGAACTTGGAGGAGAGAGGGGAAAGCGTGCCTGAGAAACCAGCGGAACCGTCGAGCTCCGTCCGCCCCGTGCCCGTTCGTCGCCGTTCGTCGCCGCCACCGGAGTCCGCCGTCGCGCCGTCCGTGCACGACGCTCGCCGTTCCGTGCGCCGAGCCGCCTTGCCTCCGTCTCCGCCGCGAAGCCTCGACCGTCGCAGCTCCAAGCCGCGTGCCGTTAAGTCGTCGCCGAAGCCCCGTCGCCGCCGTCCGTCCGCTCAAAGCCTCCGCCGGTTGTTGCACAAGCTGTCGCCGGTTCTCCTCCGCCGTTTCTCCGTCCGTTCAGCCGCTGTTGCGCCGCCATTCAAGCTGGTTAGTTGCTGGAAAGAAAACCAGCAAGATCTAGCATCTTCCGAGCTCGTTTTGGTCCCCTTCTAGTGCTCATTTGGTGTTGATCCGTATAGGTTTGTCGTCGGCGTCGTCGTGCTCTTCACCGGAGACCCGTCGGAAAGCGATTCCGGTGAGTTTACCTCACTAATCCGCGATTAGCGAGATAATGATGCCCTAAGTATGTTTAGCTTAAGTTGATTGAGATTAGGTGGATAGATTGGCTTAATTAGTTGTGGATTATATTAAGGTGATTGTTTAAGGTAAATGATGTTTAGTTTAATGGTTAAGTATGGTTATTTTTAAAATAAACCTTGATGTGACTTAAAGGAGTTTATTTATGATTTAAATAAATGCCTCGAAATTGTTGGATTATTTAATAATATATCTTATTCCGAAATTCATTAAAATATTATTTTATTAAAAAAAAAAAAACTCGAAAAATTTATTTTGACCCTAGTTGCTCGAATTTCGTTCCGATCGTTGTCTTTGTGCTAGTAGAATTTGAAATTGATGATTGGTTGTGATGAATTGAGTGTGATTGTGATTTATAGGGATTCTCTATGAAATCCTAAGTGTAGAAACTGATGGGAGATTGGCTGTGAAATACCACCTATTAGAGGTCGTGCCCGAGAGGCCGTGATAAACCACCTTGGAAAGGTCGTGCCCGATGAGGCCGTGAAAACCACCTACAAGAGGTCGTGCCCGATGAGGCCGTGAAATACCACCTATTAGAGGTCGTGCCTGGAGAGGCCGTGATAAACCACCTGTGAAAGGTCATGCCTGAGAGGCCGTGATAAACCACCCGTGAAAGGTCGTGCCCGAGAGGCCGTGATAAACCACCTGTGAAAGGTCGTGCCCCGAGAGGCCGTGATAAACCACCTATTAGAGGTTGTGCCCGATGAGGCCGTGATATGCCACCTATTAGAGGTCGCGCCCAATGGGGCCGTGAATTGCCACCTGTTAAAGGTCGCGCCGAGTGGGGCCGTGATGCCACTGATTTAAATTTGCCGAGTAGGGCCGTAGTTGAGAGCAATGATTGATTTGCTAGAATGACATGTAGTCGGCCGAGTCGATTGATCGCTGAGACGATCCAAGTGGTTGAATTGTTTTGATGATGTGATTGTGCCATGGTTGGTTGGTTATCATAATTGTACGTGGTTGAATTATATAAATTGTGCTAACCTGCAGATGAGGGCTAAGCCGAGGTAAGTCTTCTATGTGTTGTGGCTAAGCTACTTCGGGCGTATTTACTTTCTAATAGAGGTTTAGGAGGGGTTGAACTTGCTAAGACAAAGTCTCATCCCGGTTTGGGGAAAATATTACAGGACCGTAGATGGCGGTATCCCGGAGATGGATGGCATGCTGACGGAGGTGGACCAGACGATAGAGAGTGCTCTTGACCCTTTTTGATGCACATAAACCCTGACCCATTTTTGGTGCATAGTCTCTGGATCCCGTTGATGTTCGTAAACCTTGTAATGATGATGATGAATGAAAGTATGTTGTTTGATTTTGAATTGATGTTCCTGCTGTTCCTATCCCGTATGCTTTTGTAAGGGGTTTTCTTAATACGTTCCGCTTGCGCATTAAAAGAAATAAAAATTGGGGTCGGCGACACTACCTGGGAATGTCGCATTTACACGACCACGGCGGGTTGTTTCACGTGTCTCGGACTTCGGGGCGTGACATATTACTATTAGATAAAGACGTGATTTATAATTTAAATATTCTAAGACTCTCTCTTATGCATAGGTTGGTCTTTAACCTAAGCTTAGGCATGGAAATATGTAATTGGAGAAGCAAATAGGGGCCTGATAGATTTTAATTCAAGATCTCTTGCTCTAATGTCATATGAGATTTTGGTGGAACCATTCCTAACTATTCAAAAAAATTTGAGCTGTTAGATTTGAAGACTTGGTTTATTATTTAAGTATTCTAAGAGTCTTGCTCTCTTTCAAGCTCTGGCAAATTTATCCTCGCATTTGCTCATTTCCAGTAGGTATCATCCATGCTCCATTGTCAGATCATTGTGATAATTTGCTTGCACTTGTTGAAGATCGATTTTAGAACAAAATTTTGAGAATTGAGCTTGTCAAATCTAATGAAAAAATTCGATTATTACCAATGGAAAAAAAAAATCAAACTAAGAGAAAATATGGTAAGCGAGCTAATGGCAAAACCCAAAGTGAAAATATGACAATGCCTTTTTCCTTCATTGTCTAGAACAAATCCTGGTCCATCCCGACATAATCGAGAATTCTAAAAGTCATCAATGTGGCTGTCATTTATGCAAGATTCAAATCAAGACTACTCTAACTTTGACATTTTTCTTTTATTAAATTGACGAGTATATATAAATTTAAGTAATAGATGGACGTTTTTTTTTTGCCACGTTACCTCCTTACAATTAATTCTCGCATAGATTTTCAGCAGTCGTTGTCATTTCTTATATGGTTTCCTCCAATAAAAGTTAAGTATTGATTTGAAAGTGATACAACAAAGGAAATTATGAGATATTTTTCTTTATCTATTTGCCGTTTTTCATCCGAATGTTGAAATCAATGGCTCACAATTTGTCGAGTGATCTCCTAACCTCCATTCCACTAGTAAGTAACTATCGCATCATCGAGAGAAGGGTTGGGAGTTGAGTTCCTAAAGTCTAATGTTGGTAAGGTGGATAACTCAATGGGAATTTATTTTATAAACAATGAATGAAATGACTCATTCTTCTGTAATAAATCACCACCTTAATAAGTCACACTGCAATAGAAAACCATAAAAAATCGGTGCCATGGCCGAGGGAGTAGATGGCCCGGGCGTGGAACATCATGAGGGAGCTGCAGAAGAGCGCGATCAGGGAGTGGAGCACGCAGATCACCGTGAACGCTGACGACGCCGCCAGGGCCGGCGGGGGGCTTGGGGGTGGCGGGGCAGTGGCCGTGGTGGTAGGTCTGGGAGGGGGTGATGTAGGCGTGGTGCATTGCTGTTGGGTGAGAAGCTCTGAGCGAGAGAGAGAGAGAGAGAGAGAGAGAGAGAGAGAGAGAGAGCGGAGATGATGATGATGATGATGATGTTGGCTTTTGTTGACAAAAGCGGCTCTCTTTGTGCCGTTGATATTTTTTCCTTTTCAGCTTTGAGACTTTAAGAGAGGGGAGATAACGACAATGTTGGGGGCACTTTGGGGTTATTAATAGTGCTTTTGATAATATCAAAAAAATTGCTAACTTAAAAGCAAATTGCTCTTTTTAATTTTTTTTTAATAGATATTGGTACCCATTTTGGATAATGATATAAATAGCCCTTGGATTTTTATTCAGTACACCATACGGTCATTGAACTTTTAATTTGTTCAATAATCATTAAAATTTTAGTATATATTCAAATTAATTCCTAATATCCAATATTATCATTCTAATAATTCAAATTCATGGGCGATATTAAACATTTTTATGAATTTAAATAAATTAAAAATTTATGGATGATATTACATATTGAGTTAAAGTTCAGAGATCATATTAAATAAATTAAAAATTTTAAAGATTAGTGGTGTCATTTTTCCTTTTTATTTGTATGCGATTTCTTTTTAATAAAAAAATTGGAAATGAGCGGAGATTAGATTCGAGATAAGCGTATGGGTGGGGGCCACGGCCTAGGGATGGGGCTATACAGTGGGGCCCAAAGACAGAGATGGGGGTCGCTGGGTGGTGGGAGGAAAAGTATGTAATGAGACTCCGCACGTGGGTCGGGTCACTATGTGCCGACCCACGGGCCAGGCATGATCGACGGTGGTGATTCGTTCCGGGGGAGGGGGCCGACTCCAGGGGCTGAAATACTGAGCTGATTGAGCTTGGCACTTGTGCAAAATTGCTCTCGTGCCCTCGTTTAGCCCGGACACTCAACACTATAATCGGGGAAGAGCAGGGAAAGGTACTATCAAAGCCACTATTCGAAAATAATCGTGCGCATTTTTGCGTAACCTAATAGTTTTGTTTTCAATCGAAAATTTAAAGGGAAAAATTGAATGATCAGTGTGTCATTTTGGGTGTCTTGGGTTTTGGCCAAACCCAACCATGAGTTAACTCAAGTTGAAAGCTTGGAGTGAAGATCGATCCAAAGATGGAGTTCGTGTGGCATCCACGCGACAAGGGACATAGGATCAGGGGTTATGCCTCTTGAGAGTGTTTTAGGGTTTCTCTTAGTAAGTTTTGAGAGTAAAAATGTTGAGAGAGATAGTTTCTATATTTATTGCTTGATACTCTATTAATATCTTGTTTGCACAACATCATCAAATATTTCATGATATGGAGTTGTCATGCGATATATTAATACAAATTGATGGCAGCACATTATAGTTCCATAATTCATAACTCAAGTCCAAGGCCAAGGCCCTAAGTCTACGATAGGGTTTTAGGCTTGGCTCACGCTATAATTTGTTTGGCTAGTGTCTTTGGTCCAAGTGCTAAGGTCCTAAGTCTAGCCCTCAACGTGGAAATATAATCCAAATTGAGTTGAGCTAATACAGCGTACTCGATGCTTGAACCTTCACTTGAACTCAATCAACTATTAAAGTTCTTGTTCAAACTCAACTCGAAAAGAAATTGGACTATTCAAAATTGACTTCACTCAACTTGACTATATTAAATAATTGACAAAAAGTAAATTAAGCCCGATTAGGCTCTTGAGACTATCAAATTGGGTATTACTGAGTTTAAGCTTGATATTGTGTAGTACATTCATACTTAAGTTTCACCTAAACTCATTTGTGAATTATCTAATTGATTCTTATTGTAAATTGAAAAACCTTTTTTTTTTCAATCGACGTATTGCCACAAATAGAAAGTCTGAATGTCACTTTTTTCTTTTCGATGATAAACTTATATGTTTGGAGCACTTCTACGATTCTTCAAATGTATTATATAAGATTATTATGTGTTGTTGCAATTAAATACAAAAACGTCTTATATATATTATGTGTTATATCAGAAATCGTCGCAACCGTAACGTAAAACCGTTGTTAAAAAAGTGGGATCGGGGACCTTTTTCACATTCCTAGAATCTAGTTCACAACGTGTTGGATTTGCACTGCAGCATTCGTTTGCAGTTTTTTTTTTTTTTCGTTTTCTTAACCCATTTCTTCGCATGTGTTGGCAACTTGCCATCGAAGGTTGGGCCGACAGAACCCTCTCCCCATCGAGGATTTTTTTTTTTTTTACAATAATAAATAAGATTATTTCTATGGTATGATTTTTTGTTTTAATCAGTGAATACGGCTCTTCACTTGCCAAATCCTACTAATGCATGCAAATCATCTTATCCATGATCAGCAAGACCTCATCAATAAGCCAATAATAGGTGTGACCCCTTAAAGTTTTTTTTTAAATGGTGATTTCATAACTAAATACTAAATCGGTTGTATGAATTAACCATTTAACTACTCAAACTACCTCTTGGACTATAGGTTTAAAAGAACGAAACCCTGTCAATCTTTGCGTACTTGCCATCTAGACTCAAGCTTCAAACTAAAAAAAAAAAAAAAAAACGTGATCAACATTTATTTTGATTTTCTTTTTCATCTCACTTTCGTAGCTAGGTTAAACTGTTTTTTTACATGTGACGATGCATCAGTTTCATTTTGAAAAGTGTAAGTCAATCACTTATAGATGCGTACAATGAACTTCAACATTTTAATTTTAGCAGTTGGTATTCTGTAATCACTCACTTGAAGAATGAGTAAATTATATTTTTTTTTTGTTGGCTGCAATCCATGGGGAGATGATAAGGCTCGTATAAACTTCATATACAAGTGATGTGTAATTCTACAATAAGTTTCTTAGCATGTAAAACAAATGTGAGAACGACATGTGGAATTAACGAATGAGGAGTGCAAAAAAAAGGGTTAGAACTTGACATTGTGATTACGTTAAAATGTCCAATCCCAAAACAAAAAGCATTATACTGATAGAAATTACATGTACATGAAACCCGTGTAAACCTTGTAGATAAAGAGACATTTTAGCATGCCAAAGTTACTTCGTTTGGTATAAAACATTGTAAAATTACTTGAAGTGAGCAGACATTAATAACTTAAAATAAATTATATTTTGTGGCTGGATTTAGTATAGTGATAAAATAACAAACCCATGAATTACGAGTGAACATTAATAAACTCTATTTTGCACAAGATTTTTAACCTCACCAAATAGGAAGAAAGAATGCCACGTGTTAACATTTTTTTGTACATTAACTATAAATTAAAAAGCTAAAATATAAAACCTGAATGGCATGCAACGGGTTAAGGAGTTCGGAAAGTTGAAAGACGACAGACAGCAAAAATTAGGAAAATTCAGACATCCCCTCTTTTCCAAGATAGCCGAGGTTACACTTGTAAATACACAGGATCGGACGGCTCGTGTGGTCGGACGATTTTATCATTTTCTTTTTCCAGAGAAAACTTGACAGTTGAAATCAAGTGCCACGTTTTCTTACAATAAACTGAATTCAACGGCCACGGAGAGAACACCGGTTGGATAAGGTAGGAGAAAATAAAAGTCAAATACACGTGAGATTTGACCATTAAATTACTTAGCACAAAATCAAAGAAGAAAAAATTGATAACATTAGGATAATTCTATCACTACTTGATCTTGCTCTCTTTCTTGCTCTAGCCAAATTATCCTTGCATCCGCTTATTTTCATCAGGAATTGTTGATGCTGCTTTGTTGGATTGTCGCGAAAATTTGTTTATGCTCGTCGAAGATTGGTTTTGGAACAAAATTATGGAGAATTAAGCTTGTTAAGTCTAATGAAAAGATTTACCGATTAAAAAAAAACAAACAAACTTAGAGGATTATATACTAAAATACTTTTCTTTTTCTTCACTTTCCCTGACCTATTGATGATAACGTAAAGTCTACAACCGAGGGTACGATTACTTATAGTTGTTGTAGACTTTACCATTAAAGGTAGCCAGGTCGCAGTAGGTCTTGCACCTGCCCTCACTCACCCCAAGTGCAAGTGGTTACTATACCAGCTTACTCGAGAGTAGCTAGGACCAAAATCCTGATACGGTGTCTACCTTCACCACCATAAGGCCCCTTAATTCTAAACTCTAATTTTTTTTTCTTCCTGAGGAGGAGAGAATATGGAGTGATATTGTGGGGTCTCTCACCCCAAGGCGGATCTCCTGTATGTCTCTTCCCATGAGCCTTTTAAAGACTTGCTCTAGTCCACTATTGATGATATTTATAAAATGACAAACATTGTCAAAAAGTCATTGTCTAGAACAAGGCCTGGTCCATCCTGACATAAGTGAGGATGCTTGAAGTCGTCGATGTGGCTATCGCTGATGTAAGATTCAAGATCATTACCTCTACACTCTTGACATTTTTCTTCAATTAAAATTTATGGTTAGATAGAGATTAATTAATTTAAGAAGGATTTTTTTGGCCAAGATATTTCTCAACAATTAATTTCAAATAGGTTTTTCAATTGTAGTCGAGTGTCAATTTCTAATAGTTTCCTCAACTAAAGTTTAGTATTGCTTTGAAAGTGTTGTGAAAAAGGGATTTATATATATATATATATATATATATATATATATATATATATATATTTTGCTGTTTGTGGTTTTTCATTCAAATGTTGAATCTGACGGCTCTCAATTGGTCAAGTGATCTCTTAACATCGATTCCACTAGTAAGTAACTATCGTATTATTTTAATTGAGAAAAGGTGGGGTTTGAATTTTATGTTAAAGTATGATCTCTAATCTTAGTAGGGTCAACAACCCAATGTCGATTTATTTTAGATACAAGGAGTGAACATGGCCCATTCCTCAGTCTTGCTAGAGGATCAGCCAAAGAATCGGCCCATCATATCAGTCTTGGTTGCCCATTTGGTGGAGTTGACCCGAGACTTTTTCAATTCTGGTCGGCCCAAGAATTTGCTTGAGTAGTTGCCCAACATTGCTCATCCTTTTGAATTTGTTCTTGAATGTTGTTAATTCAAAGTAAAGTTATAACAACAAGGAAAGGGTAAAAAAAAGGGGGAATTACAGGATGTCTAAATAAAATCTTTTTGTAGCTTCCGTTTTTTCTAATCATTTTCTGTCAATGGTGTTGCTCCCATAAAATAAGATTCGAAAAGAGTCGATGTTTATTAAGTACATTCTCTTTTATGGGATTACACCTAGAAAATAGCCACTACCGTTCGTAGTGCTTTCTTATTCTATGTGATGTGTAAATTAATTCGTGCATGTACTTCTGTTAAAGAGAGAGAGAGAAAGGGAGGGAAAGAGGAGGGGGAGGAGAGAAGATGGCGATGACATGATTTTGGAATTTGATCATTTGTGGTAAATATATGTGAGATGAACACGTGTTACAATTCAAAAAAGACATAAGACATCACTAGTGTGTATAATCTCAAATCCTGAGATACGGACAACTGAACTGCCAAAACTTGGCACAGAGAGACTTAAGTGCCAAAAGTTTGGAAAATAACACTTAAGTGCTAAAATTAGAGCAAAATGAATCTAAATGCCAATCCAGCCAAAATGTTAACGTGGCAATTTTTCGGCGAGCTAAGTGCAAAACGACGTCATTTTGTCTCGACGTGGTAAAAATTTAATATAAGAATTAATTAAATTAAATTTAAAACATTTAAAAATATAAATACATATATTTATTTTTTATTTTTAAATGTGGGGAGAGGAGGCGTGGGCGAGGGCTGAGCCCTTGCCGTCGTCGCCTCCCCGCCGTTGCTAGGAAGGGCCAAAGAACGATGGGGGAGCGTCGACCGGGGTTGCCGACCCCCGGCCGACCGATGGCGAGGGCCCACAAGCCCTCATTGGATCTAGGAAGGGCCACAACCCTCCCCCCTCTATCATTGGCCCTTCTCGGTGATGGCGGGCAGGTGGCGAGGGTCGGCGACCCCGGCTAACGCTCTCCCCACCGTCGGCAGCCCTTCCGGCGGCGGCGCGGCGAGGGCTCAGCCTTCAGGCACTGCCTCCTCTCCCCCACCTTTTTCTATTTTTATTTTATTTTATTAAAATAATTATTATTTATTTTTATAATTTAATTTAATTAATTTTTATATTAACATTTGAATTCACTTAAAAATGACGTTAGTTTTGCCTTTTTTGGTTGAGTTAGTATTCGGAGAGCCACATAGACGAAAAAAATAATAAAAAATTGCCATGTAAGATTTCCAAAGTGAGGTTTGTCGGAGATGACACTTAAGTGTCCCACTTTTCAAAAAAAAAGTGATACTTAAATATCACTTTCCTAACTCGTTGGCACTTAAGTGTCCATTCGTGCCAAGTTTTGGCACTTGGGCTATACTTTGCCCCTCAAATCCTTAATGATTGTAAGTGATAGTTTAGTGACAAGCATTTGACATCTCATATTTTCTCGTGATGTGATTATGTTGCCTGTGCGAAGACTATTGTAATCTTTTGCTCTTGCCAGTTCTTGCCTTCAGAAAGTGATTTGCGATATCATTTCTACTTTATTGAATTTTGCATTTGACCATGGACGATTTGGGACCACCAAGACTAATACGAAGGGCGACTGATGGGAGAGAAAGTATAAGGAGAATGACTTTAGTGAAAGCTAGGGAAGAATACAAAGGCAATACTAGTAGGAACTTGACTTCCCAAAATTCTGATAGGAAATTATCAAAATGCCACTTGGCATTTCACTTGCCCAATGAAATGAAACTTGACTCTTCAAAGGAGAAAAAAAGAGAGGAAATAATACATATATATTACTAGGATTAATATCACAAAATATCTTCAACTGGTACTACTCCAACATATTTACTTCCAAAAAAAAATAAAAATCGGACTCATAAAAACCCCTTAAGTGGTACCGGTATTTCAATTTTAACCTTCGTTTCAATCCCATCCAATTTTGGCCGTTAAAAATTTGAGTGCTGAGTCATCTTGAATTAAGCTATTTTGGACCTTCAAGGGCCCTTGAGTCCAGGATTTGATGTTTGATAACAAAATTTCAAAGATTTTGATCCAAAGTTTTGCTTTGAAAACGCTCGAGTTCAAGGTAAGCCTCTGAGCATAGGCTTTAGCATTTTAGAAATGCAAGTTTAGGTTTACTGAAGTTTTTGTCTTTCCAATCTTACCGTCACTAATATATTTGCAATCATATTTTACCCCTCAACCTTCGATAGTAGAGAGAAAGATGTGGTTGATCATGGCCGGGAAGCTTTGAAGAGGGACCGAGGGATGCTGGTGCAGCTTTGCCGAGGGTTGAAAGACATCAGCAAAGCTTTGCCGAGGGTCACGCAACGTCGAGGAGCTTTGGGAGGGTCACTTGGTGTCAAATTTAGCTTGCTACGGGTCAAGCGTCATATTGCCTAGTAGTGTGGCCCCAGTGTAGCATCACTTGGGGTTGTGTGACACTAGCATTGTGTCACTTAGTTTTACTCGGCCTCAGTGTCACGTTGCCGGGTTTGCTCGACTTTAGAGGCGCGTTGCCTAGGGTTGCAAATGTCGGCACAATGTCACCCCCGCTTGTGCCTTCATATACAACTGCAAATTCCTTCCTTCTCTATTTTTTTTCTATACTAAAAATTATTCTGTAATAAATATTTTACAAGGCGTTTGTCAAACACCATTCGTTTGTCATGAAAATCTTTTAAGTCAACACCTTTTGCTTATACGAAAAGTCTTGCAGTCTACCTAAGAACAACAAAGGAATCAACTAATCTTTCCCGTGTAGACCTTTCAATTTTTTAGACAATTAGATCAACACTTTCCTCAGGAAACAAAGCTTTACTATCTTAGAATTGTAGAGTATGAAGTATCAGCATCACTGATTAAATTAAGAGAGATGACAAGAGATCTATGTGATATATTTCACTGAACTTGGAAGACCATGGCCATTCAACAAGCATTCACTTGATTTTGGATTGGTGCACTTTGCATCACGGATCATAGAGAACGAGAGGGAAATAAAAAGGTTCCTCAACCATGTCAGTAGCATTATGCGAATTTTAATTGAAGCAGTAGACATTTGGAAATTTCTAATAGAGACAAGACAAAACGGGGAAAAGCAAGAGGCATGATTTTGATTTGACATTGAAGGAGCATACATTTGCAAATTTCTAGTAGAGACAAGATAAAAACAGGGAAAAGCAAGAGGCATTGGAATCAAGATCAACCAGTTCGCATCCCCAAGAATCGCTACCTCAACAAGTGGTGCGAGTTGAACCCATACTCTCGCCGTCGTTAAGACCATCTCATCTTCTTGTTGAGTTCAGTCCCACTGGATTATCTTCTTCATTGATTGAGAATTATCTTTCGAGTATCTTTCCTTGAAACTCCAATTTCTTTCCATCGGCTGATGGTGTTGGAAAACAGACCCTCAGATCATCCTCCCGTTGCTCACATATTAGACGGAATCCATGCTTCTTTATGCTTCCTTCTGGTGTGCCGAAGCAAACTTGGATATGGCTCCAATTGTTTTGCAGAAGCTTCTCTTCTCCTCTCTTATTGTCGCTTGGGACATATACAAGCCTCACATGATCGGATTCCAATGGAGAAATAAATGTCAAACGGAAATACTCTCTTTTGCCATTAACAAATATTCTGACCTCAAATAGATTTTCGAACATGCGTTTTTTTATTCTGGCCAAGAATAACACAAAGTGCTAATCCTAAGAAGTTGTCACGTAGGTCTGGGGGAACCATAAAAGATATGGAGTCCTCTTTACACTGGAGAATCCATTCAGGCATTTCTTCCATTTACAAGAATCTCAACTACCTGTCGTACATATAGTACACGTATCAAACATTCAAAATCTAAGAGAGGGAGAGAGAGAGAGAGAGAGAGAGAGAGAGAGAGAGAGAGAGAGAGAGAGAGAGAGAGAGAGAGAGAGAGAGAGAGAGAGAGAGAGAGAGAGTGACCTTGAGTGGTGACACATCAGCCACACTGACCCCTTTGCTTTCCTTGCAGCTATAAACAAACAAGTCTTTCCCATAATCATACTTGTTGATGCATGTTGGCAGATGAGTAAACTTATTATTTGAAAGATCTAGGTGCGTCAATGTAGGACAACTTGAAGCATTCTCAAGGAACTCTACTTCTGATAAATTGCAGTCACAAAGGTCTAGCCAACTTAGACTTGGGAATCCCAAATCGCCATCCAGATAAATTGGATTCTCCAAGTTCTTTGGAAACACGGCAAGATTCGAGCAATTGTAAAGATAGAGAGCCTTGAGATTTTTCAACTTATGAATGCTCAATGGAAGCCTTGTGAGGTTTTCGCAATATCCTAAATCTATTGTCTCTACAGAAACAAGATTTTCAATTGATGTAGGGAGTTCTTTAATAGCCATCCATTGTAGATCAAGATGCTGTAAATGTTCCATCTTTTCCGGAATATCAGGGTATTTCTCAAGTTTATGGCAATAAGAGAGATCAAGGTTTTGAAGAGACTTTGTCTTGAGTGTGCTTGGAAAGATCCTAAGATTAGAGCAACTTGATATCGACAAAATTTTTAACTTGTCAAGATATCCGGCAGATTGGTGAACCTCCACCAAGCTTTCACACCTTAAAAGATATAACCTCTCAGATTTGGAGCTGATGAAAGATCAGGAACAATAGCCAAGAACTTGCAATCGCAGAACTCGATGGACTTCAAATTTATAAAATTCTGCAAAAACATACTAGTGCGGTCATTCAGCTCCGCAAATATATTCATAGCTTTAGAAAGTTAAAACTGATCATCACAAGGGCTTACCTGAAAGTTGCTTCCTAATTGTTTGATATGACCATTCTTGACATGGAGTCTCACAAGTTTCTTTTGACCAGGGCTGAATTCTAGATCCGGGTAATTGGCCCATTCAAGCCAGCTAAGCTCATTAGGGAGGCATATTGGACCTCGTGAAAAGATATGCACTTTAGGCATTATAAACATTCTCAACCTTCTCATGTTTGTGAAAGCATTAGGACTAATGGTCATCTCTTTTGGTGTAGGCAAGTCCAATACTATGGCCTTTATCACATTCTTTCTCTGTTAACAACAAAGCAAATTCAATCATCGACAAAATTTCCTATTGAGTTTTACATTTTACTATTTGAATTAGAGTGATGTAAAAACTGAGATTGAATAAAATGGACATAAACGACTTTTACCGTATATTCGCGTAGAATGTCTTGAACCTCTTCAAAAAGCCATAACCTACTACACTTCCTAGGATCATCGGGACATTCATGTTTAACGATATCCTTACCCATCAATTGAACCAAATCATGCATTTGTAAGGTTCCATTCACATTTTTTATCGTGGGACCTCTCGATGAGAATTTCTATTCCTATAATTGGGTCAAAATCACAGTTATCAAGAACTTCCTTGATGTATTCTATTCTCTTCCTCTTAAAGAAACAAGCAATATCGAGGAAAATCTCCCTCTCACTACCCCCCAATCCATCGAAGCTTGTTTTGAGAACTCGATTGATAGTTTGGTCGGGACTTTTTGAGAGTTTATGCAATGTACTATCCCACGCAGATTCCTCCCTTCCATATAAGAATGAGCCCAACACTTCGAGGGCTAATGGAAGGCCGTCAGCATAGCGCAAAGTGCCCTATCAATGAGATCCCTTCTTATTCCAACTTTCCTACTATTTGGAAAGGCATGCTGATGAAAAAGTTCTCGTGCTTTGTCGTATTCTAAAGGTTTAATTTCATACACACAATTCATTCTATGGGAAGTTAGCAAATGTTTATCTCATGATGTCACAATGATTCTACTTCCTTTTCCAAACCAATTGCCTTCTCCAGCTAATGCATTCAGGTTGATTCATCTGGTCAACATCATCAAGAACTAGGAGAATCTTCTTGCAACATAGTCTTTCTCATATCAAACTAATTCCTCCACCAACACTATAGATCATTAAAGATTTATGAACTAGGATCTCATATAGAAGATCCCTTTGTAAAGCAACAAGACCATCACTTCGGTTCGATTTTTCTCTAACTTGCTCCAAAAAACTACAACCCTGAAATTTTCTCTCCATAGCATTATATAAGGCCTTAGCAATTGTTGTCTTCCCTATGCCTCCAGGTCCCCATAGACCTATCATTAGAACACCACCATCAGCCGACTCTTGCTGTATCAACCGTATTAGTTTTTGAACTTGCGAATCTATTTCAACAGGATACTTAGTGACATATAGGGGTCTTCGGTTGAGGTGAACTGATAATTCGTTGACGATGCATTGGATAAGCTCCGCTTCATCTCTGATGAGCACTCAAAAGAAAGAGAAACATCCTTTAGCATTTCAACCTCTAAAAGTCATAAGTGATATTTCATAAGGAGGTTTGCAAATAATAAGATGAAAAGAAATAACACGTGCTTGCGCCAACATTTGCGCAATGAAAATTACAAAGAGCCTGCGCCTAAGGACAATAATGCCTCGAGTGCAATGAACCACACTATTTATCTAAGACGAAATTTCTCATGAATTGGATTCAAAATATTTGCTAGCTTGAAGTTTTGGTTATTCAAGTTTTCCGCGTACCTGTTATTCATATCCCACCCAGACAAGTTACCAGCATCAAAGAGAGTTTTCTTCCATCTCTTCACTTTCTCTGAATCCTTCCCGAACTTTAACTCATGCTTAGCCATATTTCTCCCATAACTCTTTCTCCTCACTTTCACTTCTCTTGGTTCCACTTTGTAAAACACGGGCAACACCTTCAAGCCTTTTTGCTCCTTGCACTCCATGATTTTCACAAGCTCTTCCAAACACCATGGTGAGGAAGCGTGCTCCTCGGAGAAAATGATGATTGCGACGTGTGATTCCTCGATTGCTCTCATGAGTGCCGGTGATATTTCCTTTCCTTTCCTAAGCTCTTCGCTATCCACAAAACTGTGTATTCCATTCCGGTCAAAAGCTATATAGAGATGACTAAGGAAGTTGTTACGAACATCCATGCCTCTGAAATTTAGGAGCACTTCGTGATTCATTTTCGGCTTTGAAGAAGCAGCCATTGAAAGAGCTGATGAATGATGTGCTTTAAGAATATTTGCTATCTGACCGGGGATTCCAAGATCTAGCTCTTATGTGTATTTGTATAGACGTGGAGTATGAGATACGCAATGGAACGAATGACTAGACGAACTAATCACGGTGAGACTGGAGATTCTGCCCGAGTCCCACATCTATTTGTCAGAGTTGCTTTTTGACTTTTGTCTTCTTTGTGAGTAAACCGTGGAAGCCTTTTGTCTTCTTTGTGAGTAAAACCGTGGAAGCTACCACACCATTAGAGCCACCATTAAAAAATGATCCTTCCCCGTTCCTTCCCTCCGAGTAAATATCCCCACACTCCAGTTCTGGGCAATTTCTTGCAATATCATTTCTACTTTTTTTTTGGTCGTTAAAAAAAAAAAAAAAACATGAATGTGCCATACGATTCGGCCTCTCCGGTTGGCCCCTCCCTAAACAAATCACAACTGTCAATCATATCGAACGAGCCATCTCTATCTCCGGGCCCCACTGCATATCCCCATCACTCTGGCCCCCACCATGCGCTTCTCTTGAGTCTCTCCCTCACCGACTTTTCCATTCCGTCCTTCTTTAAAAAAAAATAAAACACAAATTTGAGTATAAATAAAAATAAATTTTATTAACAGATATCCAAAAGACACTGATTAAGAATAATAACATAATAAAAACAAATGCAAATGCATTTTAAAGAATTAAGCAAGAACATATTTCCAATGAGAGCAATTTAATTTAATTTAATTTAATATTTAACATAGACATATTTTTCTATTCTTTTCTTCTTCTCCTTTCGAAGAGTTGAGTCCCATTTTATTTGACAAGTGGAAATGTCAAGTTATTTCCTCAGAGAGCATTGGTTAAGTCAAGTTCATGGCCGGCACTAAAGTTCACTCTTTCTCGCTTTCCATCCCATTAGCGACCCTTCTTTAAGTATTGATGGCTTGAAGTCATTAAGTCTACCATTTAGGTTGCATATGGTAGGACTTTTAAGGAAAGCCTTAGGGAAAATGTAAAGAAATTTAAAATAAATACATTTTTCAGAATGCAAAAGTCCACTATGAAGTACATTTGAGTAAAATTATATTTAGAAAAATTATATTTATAAATGACTTTTGTTATTAATAAAAAAAATAACTGGCCCTTTGTTTACATAAGCGGCCGTTGTTCGAGGTTCCGGACCTCGGGTGGCCCTCGGAAACTAAACTGTTAAACGGGTTGGTCGGGTTGGGTTTAGGTAGAGTCATAAATAGTTTGATCCAAATCGACTTATATAACCCATTTATGACTCATTTATTGTGATGCAAAATTCTTGACTATACCCACCCCAACCCATTACCAACCTATACCTAACTTGTTTAACTAAATCCAAGAAATCTTATTTCTTATTTTTTTTAAATAGTATTGCTAAAACACTTTCATGTAATACAAATCTAGTGGACAATTTTTATAATCTTTTAAAAGAATAAGCCTCCATTTGTTTCTTGGAAGAAGTTTTTTTTAAGGAAAATTACAAAATTTTTGGTTTTTGCCTAAAACCTGAAAATGAATTAGAAAATATTTTCTGTCATTTAGTATGAAAAAATGATTAAATTTTCCTTCGTGCACTCATTTTAATTTTTTTAAAATATCAAATTTATAATTATTTACTATTGGATGCCACAAACGAGGGCCATTTTGTGCATAGAAATGAATCTAACTTAGGAGTTTGTTATCGACAGAGAATGATACATTGAAAAATATTGAGTTTTCCCTTTTTTTATTATGCCAGTTGGAAAAAGAGTAAAGTTTTTCAATGTAGAGGACAGATCGACTATATAAACCAAAATTGAGTTTATGTAAAGCTTAGATATGAATGGTCGATCGAGAAAAAAAAAACATGTATTGCCAAACAATTCTGGCCTCTTCGGTCGGCCCCTCCCTAAACAAATCACCACCGTCGATCCTATCCAACGAGCCATCTCTCTGTGAGCCCCACTGCACGTCCCCATCACTCTGGCCCCCGCCATTCGCTTCTCTTGAATCTGTCGCTCCCCATCGTTTTTTCCATTCCGTCCTTTTTCTTTAAAAAAAAAAAAAAAACACATATAAATGCATTTTAAAGAATTAAAGAAGAAAAAATTTCCAATGAGAGCAATTTAATTTAATTTAATATCTAATCATAGACATTTTTTTCTTTTCTTCTTCTCCTTTTGAAGAGTCAAGTCCCATTTCATTTGGCAAGTGAAAATGTCAAGTAATTTCCTCAAAGAACATTGGTTAAGTTCATACTAGGATTGTGTTTAAATTATTCATTGGCCAATGCTAAAGTTCACATTCTTTCTCACTTCCCATCCCATTAGTGACCCTTTGTTTAAGTCTAAATGGCCCGAAGTCGTTAAGCCTACCATATAGGCTACATTTGGTAGGACTTTCGAGGAAAGCCTTAGGGAAAATGTAAATGACTTTAAATTAAAGGCGTTTTCCAAAATACAATTTATGTTTGTTAAATCATAACCTAAAATTTTATTGTAAAGTACCTTTAAATAAAATAGTATTTGGGAAAATTATTTTTACAAAACACTTTTGTTATTAAACAAAGAAAAAGCTAGCCCTTCGTCGACACAGGCGACCGTTGTCTAAGGTTGCAAGACCTCAAGTGGCCCCTGGAGACCAACAAGGGGCCGCACGACCACCCCCCAATGATGGTACTTGGGTCACCACGACCACACTGGCCCCTCTTTAGCCTATCATAGGTCCCTCATAGCCACGCACAACCACACTGGCCGATCTCAATAGAGAAGAAGATGAAAAGTCATAAATGAGGGCAAAACCGAAAAACCAAAATGTTAATGAAGATAATTTGGGGAAATTTTTTACTAACCCTAGCCTTCTTGCATGCCAAGAGTGTCTTGGGTTTTCAGCCTTCTCAAGGTTAGCAAAGGCTGACTTTTGCTGAATGAGATTTCTAAAACACTTCCAAAACATCTATAATTTGGCCAGCCCAAATTCCCTTGGGAGGGTCTTTCCCAAACACAGCCATAATATTACGACATACAGTTGTAATTAAAGTACAATATTGTTATGATACAGTGGTAAAATTGATTTATGGTATTAAGAGTTATAAGTGATATAAAACGGTCGTTGAAGGAGTGGAGATTGGGTATGGTTTAGACATTCCCGTATGATAGCGAGGTTGGACAATTCTACTGGATTTGTACTGCAGCTTTTTGTTTTGAGGTGTTCTACTTTGACCCATTTGTTCAGCGCACTTCTTTATTCCGTATACATCTAATTAGTCCACTAGATGATTAACAAGATATTGTTTTACCGTTTTTCTAGCTTAAAGAATGTTTTACCCCTCAATCTTGGTCAGGAGAGAGAAAGCCATCGTTAGTGATGGCTAGGAAGCTTCATGAAGGAGGCTGAGGGTTGATGGACAGCGGCAAAGCTTCGTCGAAGGTTGCATGATTCTCATAAGCTTTGCGAGGGTTGCATGATTCTCAGAAGCTTTGCGAGGGTTGCGTGATGCCAGATTTAGCTTGTCGAGGGTTGAGCATTGCGTTGCCTAGTCGTGGGGCTCCGACATTCCGCCACTTGAGGTCATGGGACACTGGCATTTAATGTCGTGTAGTCTAGGGTCAAGCGACACTGGTGTTGTGTCTCCAAGGTTTGGTTGACCTCAGCGGCATATTGCCTAGGGTCGCACAAGGTCGGCACTGGTCCTACTATTGTGCCACTTGCTTGTGCTTTCATATGTACCTGCAAGTTCCTTCATTCTCTGTTTTTTTTTTTTTTCTCATTCTAAAAATTGCTTTGAAATACTTATTTTAGAAGGCGTTTGACAAATACCGTTTGCTTTTCATGAATATCCTTGAAGTCAATCTCCTTTGCTAAAATGCAACCTTTCTCATCAGAGCTCTCCCTTTATACCAATCCAATGCAAGCTGCTCAGTAACAATAGGGGAATCAACTAAATTTCCCTATATAGACCTCTTGATCTTTGAGACAATTTGAACAACACTTTCCTAAAGATATAGACTATACTAGATTTAGCAAAACTCACTATCTCAGAATTTCGAATTATGAAGTATCGGCATTATTAATTGGATTAAGAGCAACTTGGAAGAGCAACTTGGAAGACCATGGCCATTTTAACAAGCATCCTCTCATTTTTTGGGTTAATGCACTTTGCATCACAAATCAAAAAGAAACGGAGGCAAACAAAATTTTAAAAAATGTTCCTCAATCATGTCAGTAGAATGGTGTGAAAACTCTGTTTTATAATGATCCTGAATTCTAATTGAAGGAGCAGACACTTGCAAATCTCTTGCGGAGGCCCAGAAAAGGGAAAGGCAAAGACATTGGAACCCATTGTCTCACCGTAGTTAAGATCGCCTCATCTTCTTTGTTAAAGGTGATGAGCTTTCCTCCACATCTGTTTGAATAGGAGTATTTCTTCCTCAGTGTCTATTGAATTGTCTTCTTCTGAGTCTTCCCCAAAAAACTTCACTTCGTTTCTATCAGCCGATGGTGCTGGGAACACCACCCTCAGATCATCCTCCTTTTGCTCGCACATTAAACGGACACCACACTTCTTTATGCTTCCTTTTTCTGCTCCAAAGCAAAGTTGGAAATGGTTCCAATCATTTTGCAGATGGTTCTTTATTACAGACAGAAAACCGTGTGAATAGCAAAGCCACACATGGTCAGATTCCATTAAATAAATTTTTTTACTGTGGATCTTCAACTTTCGGCCATTAACAAGTATGTTGACATCACATGAAACGTCAACCACTTTTCCTTCCTCCGGGCTAAGAACAACACAGAGTGCTAATCCTTTGAACTTATCATGCAAGTCCCCTGGAACCATGAAAAATATGGAATCCTCTTCACAGGGGAGAATCCATTTAGGCATCTCTCTTCCCATTATAGTAATGTCGACACTGATCGTCTTTGGCAGTTTCTGTCACACAGATGGTACGCATATCAAGCATTTAAGTTATATATGAGAGAGAGAGAGAGAGAGAGAGAGAGAGAGACTCGAGTAATGACAAATTAGCCACACCATCCATATTGACCCCTTTGCGGAATAATTCACTACATGAAGTCAAGTCAACCGAAAGATAGCGAAAAGGGTAAACCCCCGAACCCCCCGAAAAAGCTTGGCCGCCCAAATCTGGGAGTTTTTGCAAGGATTTACAACAACGTGCTGATAGTGTAAAAACATTTGATGGAAGCTGAGGAATCTCTTGTAGTAGCTTGCATCCCCTAACAACCAATGTGCTCAAATAATAGTACTTGTTGATGCATGTCGGCAAATGAGTAAACTTGTTATATGAAAGGTCTAGGACCTGCAATACGGGAAAACTGGAAGAACTCTCAAGGAACTCTACTTTTGATAGATTGCAGCCCCTAAGTTTTAGGTAGTATAGTCTTCGGAATCCCAGAAGGCCATCAAGATCAATTGAATCCTCCATGTTTTTTGGAAACGTGATTAAATTCGAGCAACCGTCAAGATCCAAATACTTGAGATTTTTCAACTTATAAATGTCCAGTGGAAGCCTCACAAGGTCTTTGCAAAATATTAAGTACATCTTATTCAAAGAGACAAGATTTTGAATTGATGCAGGGAGTTCTTTAATAGCTGTCCTATTTAGATAAACTTCTTCCAGATGTTCCATCTTTCCGTCAATATCTGGGAACTTCTCAAGTTTAGAGCAACCAGAGAGATGAAGGAGTTTAAGAGATTTATTCCTTAGTGTGTTAGGAAAATTACTAACATTAGAGCACGATTCTAGCAACAAAACTTCTAGCTTGACAAGATTTCCAACGGATGGGTGAACCTCCACCAAACTCTCACACCCATTAAGAATCAATTTCTCCATATTTGGAGCCGATGACAGATCAGGAATACTAACCAAGGACTCGCATTTATAGAGATTGATGGACTTCAGCTTTCTAAAATTCTGCAAAAACATACTAGTGCAGTCATTAAGCTCCGCAAATATTTTTTATAGCTATGAAAAAGGAAAAGCTAATCATCGCAAGTGCTTACCTGAAAGTTGCCCATCAATTGTTTGATATGACTTTCCCGAACATCGAGTCTCACAAGTTTATTTGGACCAGAGCCAAATTCTAGATTCGGGGCATTGAACCATTCAAGCCATCTTAGCTCGTTAGGGAGATGTACTTGAGCCTGTGAAGAGATACACCCTCCGTGCAAAATGAGTATTCTCAACCTTTTCATATTTGTGAAAGCATCGGGACTGATGATTATCACTTCTGGTGGGGCCAAGCACAATACCATGGCCTTTACAACATCTGTCCCCTATCCATAACAGAAAAAATTCATTTGTCAGACAAAATTTCCAGTTAAGATTTACACTATACTGTCCAAATTAGAATAATATAAACTGAACTGTAGCAAAACTAACATAAACAACTTTTACCGTATTATGATAAAAAATGTCCTCGACATCTTCCAAAAGCCATAATCTGCTGCGCTTCCCAGGATCATCGCGACATTCTTGTTTAACAATATCCTGACCCATCGACTGAATCAAATCATGCATTTGCAGGTAACCCCACTCATTTTTTATCAAGGACCTCTCGATGAGAATTTCTATTCCTATGGTTGTGTTGAAATCACAGCTATCAAGAACTTCCTTGATGTCTATTATACTTTTCCCCTTAAAGAAACAAGCAATATCAAGGAAAATCTCCCTCTCATTCTCGTCCAATCCATCGAAGCTTATCTTGAGAACTCGATTGATTTTTGATTCAGGAATTTTAGAGAGTTTATGCAATGTACTTTCCCATTCAGGTTCCTTTCTTCCACGTAGGAATGAGCCCAACACTTCCAGGGCTAATGGAAGGCCGCCAGCATAATGCAGTGCTCCATCAATGAGATCCCTCCTTATTTCTACTTTATTGATGTTTGTAAAGGCATGCTGACCAAAAAGGTCTTGTGCTTCATTGTCTTCCAAAGTTTTAACTTCATACACGTAATTTTTGTCATGAGAAGTTAATAGATGTCTATCTCTTGATGCAACAATGATTCTACTCCCTTTGCCAAACCAATCGCATTTTCCAGCCAAGGCATTCAGTTGATCCATATCATCAACATCATCGAGAACTAGGAGAACCTTCTTGCAACATAATCTTTCCTGTATCAAACTAATTCCTCCGTCAACATCGTAGACCGTTAATTCTTTATGACGTAAGATATCAGATAGAAGTCGTTTTTGCAAAGAAACAAGACCACCACTTTGGTTCGATTTTTCTCTAACTTGCGCCAAAAAACTAGAACCCCGAAATTGCGTCTGAATAGCATTATATAGGGCCTTAGCAATTGTCGTCTTCCCTATGCCGCCAGGTCCCCATAGACCTATCATCAAAACATCACTACCAGCTGACTCTGATAAACTTATCAGTTTTTGAACTTGGGATTCTAGACTGACCGGATGCTTAGCGACAGATAAGGATCTTGGTCTGAGACAAATTGATAATTCCTTGACGATGGATTGTATGAGCTCCGCTTCATCTCTTTCATCTCTGATGAGCACTCAAAAGAAATAGAAACATGTTTTTCCATTTCAAGCCATGGCAGGAATTCAACGTCTAACGTCATAAGGAAAATTTCATAAGAAGATGAACAAATAATAAAATGAAAAGAAATAACACACACCTGCGCCAACGTCTGCGGAAGGAAAATTACAAAGAATCTGCGCCTGAAGACACTAATTACTCGGGTCCTAGGAACCACACTACTCATCTAAGACAGAAATTTCTGCTAGCTTGAAATTTGGTCTTTCAACATTTGTGTCTACCGTGAATTCAAAGAACTCGATCGTTTCGGCAATTCGAAGCTATACATACGATTTGATATCTAACAAACAATCACGAGCTAACAATCAAAAATCACTGCATCACATTTGTGCGTACCTGTCATTGAAATGCCACCCAGACAAATTACCAGCATCAAGGAGAGCCCTCTTCCATCTCTTCACTTTCTCCGAATCCTTCCCGAAGTTGGACTCATGGTTATCCATAGCTCTCTTATAACTCTCTCTGTCCCCTCTCACTTCTCTCGGTTCCACTTTGAAAAACACTGGGAACACCATCAGGTCGTTTTGCTCCTTGCACTCCATGATTTTCAAGAGCTCTTCCAAACACCACGGCGAGGAGGCGTAGTTCTCAGAGAAGACAATGATGGCGATGCGCGATTCCTCGATCGCCCTCACGAGCGTCGGCGATATTTCCTCTCCTTTCCTAAGCTCTTCGCTATCCACAAAAGTGTATATTCCTCTCTGATCCAGAGCGGCGTAGAGATGACTGAGGAAGCCGTGGCGGACATCTGTTCCTCTGAAACTGAGGAACACATGGTAATAATTCCTTTTCATATTCGAAGAAGCAGCCATTAGAATAGCTGATGGTATACCGTATATGTGCTTCTCTAGAATGCCAAGCTTCGAAACAGAGAGAGAGAGAGAGAGAGAGAGAGAGAGTCTTGCTAAGAAAATCAAGGGCTGAAGGCTGAAGCAAAGTGGGCTTTACTCTTGGAGATGCTGGGCGGCCTCTGATCGGGGGTTGCCCTTCCCCGATCGGCAGTGAAGTCGACGATCTCTTCCCTATGCCCTGGCTCTAGCTTTCGCTCGCTTCAAAGAAACAAGTGCTCTCAGGGCCATTTGGTTGGTGAAAACGTTTTCAGCTTTCGATTTCAGATAAATATGCTGCTGGACGAGGAAGGAACACGCGGCGGTGAGGGTGTAGAGGCCGAGATCGACGTCGGGATCACCGGAAAACCATAGACGTGCAAAAATAAACGAAGCTGACCCGTAACGACGATGGATCGCCCGGCCCTGACGGTGTCGAGGGCGAGAAGATAGAGAGATCTAGGATTGTAGCTGCCAGGCGGTTCTGCGTTGACTATCGTTTTGAAGGAGTATGAAGGAGGAGGAAGAAGAAAGTAAAAAGAGAGAGAAAGCCAGGGAAGCAGAAAGAAGAACTCAGAAACAAAAGCTGGATCGATGAAGAATCGGCCAAGGACTCAGAGACAGAGACTGCCGCTGGGGTCTGTAAATCTGGCCACGAGATCTCGGGTGCGGCCCACGCGATCACCCGTGCGGATGGTGTCTCTTGGTCCACTTTTGAGGCATCAGTGTAATCGCAAGCGACCTAAGTCTAGTCATCGCGATAGGGAGAAAAAATATTCAACGGTTTGCAAGCGCCACGTCAACGTCTCATATGGCGGTCACTTATTTATTAATATCCAGTTAGATCTTGACGTATGGATATTGACATTGAAATTAAAAAAAAAATTAATCTTTTTCTCTTTTACGCCCCCTGCTTCAACCTATGCTCTGCCTGGGCTTGGTTTCTCCACTGCCCAAGCCGCCATCGCGGCCGGCAGTCTGGTTGGCATGTGAATAAAAAATAAAAAAAATAAAAAAAATTGTCCACACGTCAATATTGGCACCTAAGTTTTAGTTGACAAATCAAGCATAGACTTTTGTAAAATATATTAAAATGAATTTTAAAAAAAAAAAGATAAAATGATAAATAGGGCTCCAATGTGGTCCCCCTCCTCTTTCCTTTCCCCTTCCCCTGTCAGAAGATATTAACAAGACGTGCGCTCATAGAGGGGAAGTACTTGCATCCACGATAGCAATTTCCATGAAGCAAAATATCGATAGATTTTATTGATATAATATGTGAACAAAAAGATCATAAGTTACGAATGCATATATCTTGTATCCATGCACCCAATGTATTTCACGATAGACAAATGTTATGGAAGGAGCTAGAAGGTATTAAACATCCGAACCATCTACCGTGGATTTATGTAGGGGATTTTAATGAAATACTCTATCCTTAGGAGAAGATGAGGAGGAGGATGGCTAAAAATTATTGACTAGTAGCATTTAGAAACTTCCTAAACAATTGTGATATTATAGAAGTGGAAAGCAAGCGATGTGCTTTTACTTGGGATAATAATAAAGAAGGGGAGGAATTTGTCAAAAAGAAACTAGATAGACTCTTGTAACACTATCTACAAGTGTATTACAAAGGTGCTAGCTAATCGGGTGGCCCTAGCTTTGAAGAACATGATAGGCCATTTTCAAACTGCTTTTATAAAAGGTAGACGAATTAGGGACAATATATTACTGGCCCAGGAGCTATTCTCTAGCTTTCACCTTCAGCCTTATCTACCTAAATGTGCGATAAAGGTGGACTTCAGGAAAGCATATGATACGGTGGATTGGAGCTTCCTTGAGAATGTCATGCTGGCCTTTGGCTTTCCTCACTCTGTCACTAGCCTAATTATGACGTGTGTTCGCACTCCGAAATTCTCAATTGCCTTGAATGGAGAGCTCCACGGGTTTTTTGCGAGCGGTCGAGGTCTTCGCCAAGGGGATCCCATCTCTCCTTACCTTTTCACTATGGTCATGGAAGTGCTCTCAGGGATCATTCTTAAGCAATCCTCGAGGCCTAATTTCAAATTCTTTTGGAGGTGCAAGGCAGTGGGTCTTTCACATCTCTTCTTTGCAGATGATGTCTTCCTTTTTTGTGAGGCGCACCTTCCTTCGGTAACTCTCCTTAAGGAAGCTCTAAACATATTTTCCTCCTGGAGTGGCCTTCGTCCTAACTCATGCAAGAGTGAAATCTTCTTGGCGGGTGGCAATCCTTCCCTAAGGAATAATATTCTATTGGAGTTGGGCTTTCGAGAAGGAAGCCTGCCAGTTCGGTACTTGGGGGTTCCCATTATCACTTCGAGAATCAATAAAGCAGACCGTTGTACCCTGGTCAATCGCATCACTGCAAGGGTTCAGTCTTGGACTCACCGTTTCCTCTCTATTGCTGGTCGGCTTCAGCTTATCGGCCGTCGATTCTTCATGCTATACAAGCCTCTTGGGCTAGTGTCTTTGTCTTACCTTCAGCTGTGATAGAACAGATAGAGAAAATATTTAGACAATTCCTATGGAAAGGTCCGGACCTAGGCAGGGGTGGTACGAAGGTAGCCTGGGATGACGTTTGCCTTCCAAAGGATGAAGGAGGGCTAGGTGTTAGGAGGCTCCAAGATTGCAATAAAGCCTCCATGCTAAAGCATATTTGGATCTTGTTCTCCGACAAGGAAGCGCTTTGGTGTAGATGGGTCCATTCCACGTTCTTAAAAAACAAGAATTTTTGGGTTGCTAGGAAGCCAACTTCGGCTCCCGGGCTGGAAGAGCTTGTTGACCCTAAGAAGGAATTTCAGGATGGCCTTCGTCTGGAAAATTGGCGATGGCCAAACAACCTCTCTGTTGTTTGACAACTGGCATCCTAGAGGGCCCTTGAACCTGTTCTTTTCAAACTCTCTTATCTATAGTTCAGGGCTCTCTAGACAAGCTTGTGTTGCTGACCTCTTCTCAGATGCTGGCCAAGCTCTTAGATTGGTGCTTCAATCGTGGGGGCAACCTCTTCCGACCCTGACGAATGACCCGGATCGTTGCTGTTGGCGAGGAAGCTCTTCGGGCCAATTCACTATGGCATTGGCGTGGAACTTCATCAGGAAGAAGAGGACGCGGGTCCACTGGTACTCCTTTGTATGGGACAACGCCATAGTGCCTCGATATCAACTTAATCTTTGGCTCATGGCCGGACGTAGGCTTCCAACCCAGACCTCCTTTTGGCCTATGGTATTATTGGAAATGCTACCTGTGCATTTTGCAAGAATGTGCCTGACTCTCTTGACCACTTGTTTTTTGACTGCTGTGTCACGGCTAGCGTTGCCTTCTTTTGGGCGTCCAGATGCAATTTACCACCGGCGCAACGAGGTTGGGGGAGAATTTCAGGTGGGCAACTACCTATTTGATGGGGAAAGATTTCTATAAGTGCATAGCCCGTTTTTCATTTGGCGCGTTGTGTCATATCATTTGGAAAAATAGGAATGCCATCATCTTTAGAGACCAGCCTCTCTCTATTCCGGCCATTAAAAACCACATCTTTAAAGTGTCTTCGCGACAAGGCTATCACCTTCGGAACGTCGAAGACAATTTCAGAAACGTAAGGCTGCGAGAGAAGTTGGAGTCTAGACCCGATTATTTTCAATGGGGACCCTTAGGTCCTAGATCAGACGATGGCCTCCTCTTTGTTTTTTGCCTCTGCTTGATAGCTGGTCGAGCTAGCCGTGCTTAGTTTGGCCTTGTTGTTGTTGTTGTTGTGCCGCCTCTGCGGCTTTTGCATCTCGTCACCCTTCCACTTCTTTTGGTACTTCATTTGGAGTGCAAGTTACTGGTGACGAGATCTTTTGTACATTTGGCTTTTCTTAATATATATCTTACCTTTACCAAAAAAAAAAAAGTCTTTGCTTTATTTGCAGTTGGTCAGACCATAGTCCTATCTTGCTTAGATTATTCCCACAACCAGTAGAAAAAGCAAAAGAATTTAGATTTGAAACATAGTGCTTGGAGGACGAGGAGTATGGAAATATTGTCAATGGGGTTTGGTTATCTCCCAAGCGAGAAGGAGCTGATTTAATAACTAAATTGTGAAAAAGCAACCTAAACCCTTGCATCTTGGAGTAGGAAAAAATTCTCAAAGCGCTCATATGAGAATTGAGACACTAAAGCAGGAAATCAAAAATATAACAAACAGCCCAGATATTTCCCAAAGTAAAGAAAAGATATCGAAATTGAAAAAATGAAATTGGCTCACTGTGGAAAAGCGAAGAAATTTTTTTGGGGCATGCATTCTAGAATTAGCTGGTTGAAATGGGGGATAAAAAACTCCAAAATTTTTCATGCAACAACTATTCAAGGAGGTAGGAAGATAGAATCTCTATACTGCTAATACTGATGGGGAGTGGACACATGAACCTAATGCTCCAAAGCAAATGATGGTGGAATACTTTAAGAGTTTATATATGTCGTCAAGACAAAGGAATTTCCAACCAATTATTGAACATATTCCAACTTTAGTTTTGGAAGATATGGATTGAAGGTTGATAGCTGAGGTCACCATACTAGAAATTTCAAAAACTGTACGCTAGTTACGAGCTCTCAAAGCCCCCAATCCCGATGGTTTAAGTGGACATTTTTTCAAACATCACTAGGAGGACATTCAACATGATGTTTTTCAAGAAGTAACTTGGTTTTAGAACACTGGATGCTTAAATGCTAAAGCAGATAAAACCTAAATTATACTTTATTCCCAAAATGCCCTACTTAGAAAAGCTGAAATAGTTTCGTCCCATTAGTCTGTGTAATTTTGTCTACAAAATTATATCTAAAGTTATGACCAATAGATTAAAATCATACCACCGCCTTGGTGGCCGCGATGGTTTGGGCTCTCTCCCCCTCACGAAGGGGAGGAGTTCGAATCCCCTCACGGTCGCTTGGGGTCTTAAGTGGAACGTCAAGGGTGGTGGGTCCTCCTACTTACGTGTCCCCCCAGGTTTACTCGCCGTCTGCCGACTGTACGAGGTTCTTGGGTCACCAAAAAAACTAAAGTTAAAAAAAAGATTAAAATCATTAGTTTTGGATATTATCTGCATAGAACAAAATGCTTTTGTCGGTAGCCATCAAATTCAAGACAATATACTTTGTTCAGGAGATGTTGCCCTCTAAGAGTGCATGTAAGCAATAAGAAGTTGCCAACTATGCTGAAACTTGATATGCAATAGGCGAATAATAGAATAGATGATACCTTTTAGAAGCACTTCGAGGGAACTATTTGACAGACTATGAAAATTATTGTTATTCATTTAAATTCACAATTAACGGAAGATAGATTAGTCTAGACAAACAATAAATATGGGACATGCTCTATTAAGAGTGGGACAACAGAGTATTTACTATGACCGTCAAATAGCTTGATTCTTAGAGGATTACATACTAAAAAGTAAATATATTGCAAATATAAAAAATGAAAATATATGCAATTTCTTTCGCGTTAGTCTTTTTCCCTTGTTTCTTCGAATTTTTTGACCCCTTGATGATATTTATGGAATGATAAATATTGTCAAGAAGTCATTGTCTAGAAAAAGGCCTTGGTCCAAACCTGACGTGACTAAGAATGCTTTGAGTCATCAACGTGGTTGTCACTGGCGTCAGATTCGAAATCAAGATTAATCTACTTTTGACATTTTTCTATGAGAAGTAGATAGAGATAGATTAATTGATGGGATTTTTTTGGCCAAGTTATTTCCTAGCAATCAATTTCAGATGGGTCTTCCAGTTGTGACTGGGTGTCATTTTCTTCATATGGTTCCTAAGATGAAGTTCATTATTGCTTGGAGACTGTTATGGAAAAAGAAATTATCTGATTTTTTTATTTTTCTTTCCCTTCCCTATGCCGTTGTTCATCCAAAATCTGAACTTGACGGTTGTCGATTTGCCGAGGGATCTCCTAACATGGGTTCCACTTGAAAACCATCGCATTATAATTTAAGAGCGAACTAATTTTTTATAAAGCGAAAATAAAATCCCTTGACTTTTTTTTTTTTTAAATGAAGAGTTTATTACAATTAACATAAAAAAAAAATTGTGTTTAAAAGTGTAGAAGTGCCCTAAAGATACTAGTTAAGACTACTAATATGAACGAACGCTTTGTCAAAGCATTTTACATGATCGGGATGCGTTAAAATTTACTTCGGGCTTAGCTGACACCAAATTCTGCATTCGAGAATTTACCAAATACTCAAATAGAGTTACTTTTAGCTTTTTTTAAAGTAAAATCATGTGAATTAACCGCACTGATCAACTACAATAGCACATGATTTATTTCTTTGGCCAGTTTAGAACTTAGAAATCATCATCATCATCATCATCATCATCATCATCATGATGCTGGGAACAAAAAAAAATTAAAAAAGTAGGGAAGAAAATTTTCATGAAATGTAAAGCAAATCCAAACCATATTTTCATTCATGTTCCAATTAAGCTAGCAAGAGAAACGGCCCATCGTTTCAGTCTTAAGAGGCCCATTTTGACCTGAGCTTGTTTCAAATCGGATCGCCCTAGGATTTTTCTCGTGAATTTGCCCAACATTGCTTCGCGCTTTGTTGGTTTTCGTGTGGCAATTTTGTAGTCATCCTTTTGGATTTTGTTCTCAAACGTTGTTAACTCAATATAAATCACAACAATAAGGAAGGCTGGTAAAATGGAATGATCCAACATATAAATAGAAATCGGTACATTGCTTAAGGTTTTATTAATCATTTTCTATCAATGGTGTTGCTCTTGCTCTCATTGCATAAGATGTGAATTAAACTATATATTTTTGAATGAAAAAATAGTATATACTTGTCGTGACCTAACTCATTGTTAGGTTTAGGAATATTATCAACTTAAGGCCGATGACCATTCCTTGACTCTAGCTCTCTCAAATTCATATCATGCGTGACTTTAATTTCAATCAATTTAGCCTATGTAAATTTTAACAAAAAAGTGGCCACTAGCTTTTTTGGGGGCAGATAGAAATCAGTAAGATACAGGAGAATTTCTTATTATTTATACAATCAAAGATTATAGACTCATGGATTTAATTACGTTAGCCCTAAGACTAACGCCCTTTCAGTACCTAACTTGGTTATGTTAACTAATGCCATAACAACCTATTGAAAAAATTTAAGTTTTGTCCTGAAAATTCTAAAACAAAAGAAATAACATCCAATATATTAAAAAGTACAACCGAGTATAATAAAAAGAAAAGATAAAAACTTCCTAATATTGTTCCTTAAAAAAAAAAAATCCAAACCACTAAAGAACCCAATTGTAAAACTCTAAAGACTTGTCCAAATATGGGTTTCAATTTCTAAGGGCTTCTATTTTCTTTGAATTTTTTTATAATTTTCTATTTTTTAATATGTTCTGAGTTTTCTAAATTTTTTAATGAATTTCTGAATTTTCTAAATTTTTATGAATTTTCTCATTTTTCAAAATTTTAAATGTTTTTATTGATTTTTTTAAATATTTTTCGGATTTTTAAAATCTTTAATGATTATCTAAAAATCCTGATATTTTTATTGATTTTCGTATTTTCTAAATTTTTATTATTTCCTAAGTTTTTTTATCATTTTCTGAATTTTTATAATTTTTTTCGAATTTTTATAATTTTTTAATGACTTTTTGGATTTTTAAATTTTTTATAATTATTATTAATAATATATTCGGGGAATGGGTTCGGACTGTTTACCCGATCCGACCCATTGACCCGACCCTTATACCCGTATCCGACCCGCTTCGGATTAAAACTGGATTTAAATTTTTTTTTTTTAAATTATTTTTGTCTTTTTGTCTTTTTCTGCCTGCACTTCCCCTTCTTCCTCCAGACATCCTTTACCCGAACGCCATTTTCAACCCGCAACCCCATCTTTCGCGCCATTTTTTTTTTTCTTTTAACGAAACAAATACCATCGTTGACGAGTTTATCACCAGAACTTAGATTACCGCCGATCTATCTACAACCGCCGATCATTTATTCCGACCGACGTTGACCACCTCTGGCCGCCCGCTCCATCTATCACAAAACTTAACAAAAACCATCCTACCTAATCCACACTTTTCACCGCAGCATCCCAACAAATTAACAAGCAAAAATACATTAGAATGAAGTGAGATGGGCTAACTAGTATGTCCCGGAAACGCTGACTTCGCTGGTGCAAGGGGATACTCTGACGAAAAGCTTTGCGGCCTTGGAGATACGCATGTACGTTGGACTCAAGCAAAGATAGCACATAGAAACACAGAGAAAATTCCATCATTAGATATGATTCAACAAAAAACACAGCAAGTACGAATCGATCTTGAATTTAGACGGGACTTGACATTCGGCCTCTTTTAGGCATTTTTTCAAACATGTAATACGCAGATTTTTCAATGGTTTTCTGTCTTAATTTTAACTAGATCCTGAGCCTCACACGTTACGAACAGACTTAAAACACCATGGTTATCAACAAAGAAACTTCGTTTTATCATGATCTCTTCAAGAAAATCGATCGAACCGAGCATGTCTTTCTCGGCCAAAACAGAGACGAAGTAGAGCGTTTGGACCGAGACTGTACCTGGTTTGTTTGGCGAGTCGAGGTCTCGATTGACGACGATGAAGGGCGTCTGGTTAGAGCTTTTCCCCCGCTCGCGGAATAAATCTCAGTACTCGTCTGACCTTCGACACCGACCCTGTGAAGAACAACTCGCGGATTGGCCGTTAACCGGAGCTCTGAAAACCGTCGGCGAACTCCGGCGATGCGGTTTTCTGCTACTCCGAAACGGGATGCACTCTCCCTTTCTCTCCCATTCGAGCTAGCTCCCCTGCTCACCTATATGGTCGAGCACGCACTCTCCATGTCGTCGAGCGTCCTCCTCCCCTCTCTCTCTCCGAGAAGGAATCTTTTATGTTATTTTCCCTCTCTCGCTGTTCTCTCACGGACCGACTCACGGACGCCTCTCTTGCTCGGTCACTGCTCGCGTCTTCGTCGCTCACGGACGGGGAGCAGGCAAAAGAGAAGGAGCCTGGGATATGGGCTGGGCCTTCTTGTTTTAAGTTCAGATGGGCTATTGAGGACAACATAAGGAACAAAAGAAATGGGCTCAAAGGGAACTAAAAGATGGGCTGAGGGGATTAGATTTTGGGCGGAACTAATTCTAATTATTATTATTTGCACTTTTATGTTTTTGCCCAAAATGGACACTTGAACAATGGACAAAATTCAGATGTCAACAATACTCTTTATGGGGTGACATCCAAAAGAGGGTCACTAGCGTTGGTAGTTCTTTCCTGTCCTTTGTGGAGTATAAATTTATTTGCACATGAGAGAGAGAGAGAAGGAGCGAAGCAGTAGAGGTGAGCAGCGGTCTAGGGTCGACCCTGGACCGACCCTGGATCGGCCCAACCCTGTCAGTCCTGGTCCGGTTCCCAAGGGGATTGGGTCGGTCTTTGGTCCTGAAATTCCAGGACCAACACTGTGCGAGTTAGTCTCCGGTCCTAAGAGTTTTTTGTCGGTCCAACCCTGGACCTACCCTATATATTATATTATATTATTTATAATTCTTTTATATATTCAAACCTAAGTAAAATGTCTGTTATATTATATTATTTATAATTCTTTTATATATTCGAACCTAAGTAAAATGATGTTGAAGATGTTGACTCCTCAGGCTCACAGTCACAAACAGACGGCATCCAATTCCAAAAGGCGTGAAGTTTACGCCGTAAAGGTCTTCACAACGTCCTCTATAGTCCAGAGTATGTTCTTCAATCTTCATTGTGAGGACCAAGGAGTCCTCACAGTCACGAACTCGCGACATCCAAAATGGCGCGAAGTTTACGCTGTAAATCTCCTCACGGCTTCCTTCCCCAAAGGACATTCTCTTCCATACTATCTTCCTTGTTCTTCAATTTGCCAAAATCAACAGTAGCAATATCCCGCTCGCCTCTGGTTGCCCACGCTGCTCACCTCTGATCGTGCGTGCCACTCGCATCGCTTGCCGCTCACCACTTGCCCTTTGCTGTCGTTGCTGGCCTCGCTCAACGCTCGCCACTCACCACTCACTGCTAGCCTCGCTCAATGCTCAATGCTTGCTGCTGGCCTTGCTCAACGCTTGTTGCCCGCCAATTGACGCTCGCCCCACTCAACGCTCGACACTTGCCACTCGCCACTCATGCCGGTCACCTCACTTAATGTCAAGTAAATCAGAAGGAAAAAAAAAAAGAAAAAAAAAGCCCTAACTAGAAACCCTAACACTCGGGTCACCCTTGCTTTCCAAACACAACTTGGCTAGTGAGTTCTACTTTGTGCTTCATTTGAGATCTTCAATGCTCTTGATTTGTGTTGAATTTTTATTTTTCCACATTTGCTTCGCGTACGTGATCAGTTTGGCTGGGTATTAGTCCCTGTGACCTCCCCTTTTGGACCCTCGATTGATGGGGGTGATTGCATCCGATGTGTTCTTTCTGGGCTTTTCTTTCCTTTTTTGGAGATGGGTTTTAGCTTTGATTGGAGAACCGAATCGTGCTCATCATCCATCGTGATTTTAACTGAAGTAGCAATCAAACCGTATTGATGTCATGTTTTTAAAATCTAGATCGTTGCATGTTGGAACAACAAGCTCGATAAAGACACGAGCTTGTAATTTATGAGCTGAAATTGAGGTCATGGGACACTTGATGTCAGATTTAGCTTGTCGAGGGTGAAGCGTTGCGTTGCCTAGTCGTGTGGCTCCAACATTCTGCCAATTGAGGTCATGGGACACTTGCGTTCAGTGTTGTGTCGCCTAGGGTCAAGCAACATTGGTGTCGCGTCCCCTAGGTTTGGTGGTTGACCTCAGCAGCATATTGCCTAGGGTCGCACGACGTCGGCATTGGTCCTACTGTTGTGCCACTCGCTTGTGCTTTCACATGTACCTGCAAGTTCCTTCATTCTCCCTTTTTAATCTTTTTTCTCATTCTAAAAATTGCTTTGCAATACTTATTTTAGGTGTTTGCCACATACTATTTGCTTTTCATGAAAATCCTTGAAGTCAACCTCCTTTGCCAAAATGCAAAGTTTCTTAGAAGCTAGCGCTATCCCTTTATACCTATCCAATGCAATCTGCTGACCAACAACAGAGGAATCAACTAATTTTTCCTGTGTAGACCTCTTAATCTTTGAGACAATTCAAACGACATTTTCCTGAAGATACATATTATACTAGATTGAGCAAAACTTACTATCTTAGAATTTTAAAGTACAAAATATTGGCATCATTAATTGGATTAAGAGAGGCAACAGAGGCCCGTGTGATAAATTACATGGAGCAACTTGGAAGACCATGGCCATTTTAACAAGCATCCTCTTAATTTTTGGTTTAATGCACTCTGCATCACAAATCATAGAGAAACAACACATAAAAAAAAAAAAAAAATTCCTCAATCATGTTAGTAGCATGGTGCGAAACCCCTGTTTTATAATGATCTTGAATTCTAATTGAAGGAGCAGGCACTTGCAAATCTCTAGTGGAGGCCCAGAAAAGGAAAAAGAAAAGACATTGGAACTTATAGTCTCACCATAGTTAAGACCTTCTTCTCTTCTTTGTTAAACGTGATGAGCTTTCCCCTGCATACATTTCAAATAGATCATCTGCTTCCATGGTGTCTATTGAACTATCTTCTTCTGAATCACTCCTTGAAAACTTCAATTTGTTTCCATCGGCTGATGGTGCTGGGATCACCATCCTCAGAACATCCTCCTTTTGCTCGCATATTGGACAGAATCCACACTTCTTTATGCTTGCTTTTTCTGCCCAGAGGCAAACTTGGTAATGACTCCAATCATTTCGCAGATTTAGAAAAAGGTCTGGATGATAATGAAACCACACATGGTCAGATTCCATTGAATAAAAATTTTGTGCCAATTGACCCGCTGACCAGCCATTAACATATGTTAATGTTCCAACTGAACATGAAGCATCGACCACTTTTCCTTCCTTCGGGCCAAGAACAACACAGAGAGCTACTCCTTTGAACTTATCGTACAGCTCCTGAGGAATCATGAAAGATATGGACTTCCCTTCACAGGGGAGAATCCATTTAGGCATCTCTCTTCCAGGTAGGCAAATGTTGAGAAGATCCACCTTTGGTAGATCCTGTCACACAGATAGTACGCATATCAAGCATTTGCAGTTGACATATATATATATATACATATAGAGAGAGAGACCTCTAGTAACGACAAATCAGCCACATCAGCCATAGTGACCCCTCTGCGGGATAATTCACAACATGAAGTCAAGTTAACGGAAAGAGAGAGGTCGGGGCGACCCCCCAGATCTGGGAATTTTTGCAGAGATTTGCAACATCGGGCTGATAGGTCGGCATTTGGTGGAAGCTGAGGAATCTCTTCTAGTAGCTCGCATCTATCAACAGACAATTCGTACAAACTATGGTACTTGTTGATGCATGTCGGCAGATGAGTAAACTTGTTATCTAAAAGGTACAGGAACTTCAATGTGGGAAAACTGGAAAAACTCTCAAGGAAGTCTACTTCTGATAAATTGCAGCGGCTAAGTTCTAGGAACCTTAGATTTTGGAATTCCCCACGAGCATTGGGATCAGTTGAATCCTTCATGTTGTTTGGAAACGTGATTAAATTAGAGTAGTCAGGAAGATTCAAAAACTCTAGTTTTTTCAACTTATAAATGTGCCATGGAAGCCTTACGAGATTTTTGCAAAATGCTAAATTTATCCACTCCACAGAGACAAGATTTTCAATTGATGCAGGGAGTTCTTTAATAGCCGTCCTACGAAGATAAAGTCTTTTCAGATGTTCCATCTTTCCGTCAATATCTGGGAACTTCTCAAATTTAGAACAACCAGAGAGATTAAGGGTTTGAAGAGATTTAGTCCTCAGTGTGTTGGGAAAATTACTAAGATTAGAGCATGACTCTAGCGATAAAACTTCTAGCTTGACAAGATTTCCAACGGATGGGTGAACCTCCACCAAGCTCTCACACCCATTAAGAATCAATTTCTCCATATTTGGAGCCGATGACAGGTCGCAAATACTAACCAAGGACTTGCATTCACTGAAATTGATGGACTTCAGCTTTCCAAATTTCTGCAAAAACATACTAGTGAAGTCATTAAGCTCTGCAAAAAAAAAAAAAATTATAGCTATAAAAACGAAAAGCTAATCATCACAATGGCTTACATGAAAGTTGCCCCCTAATTTTCTGATATGACTTTTCGGGACATTGAGTCTCACAAGTTTATTTCGACTAGAGCCAAATTCTAGATTCGGGGCACTGGGCCATTCAAGCCATCTTAGCTCGCTAGGGAGACGTACTTGAGCTTGTGAAGAGATATGCACTCCAAGAAAAATGAGTATTCTCAACTTTTTCATATTTATGAAAGCATCAGGTCTGATGATTATTGCTTCTGGTGGGGGCAAGTCCACTACTATGGCTGCTGGTGGGGGCAAGTCCAATACTATGGCCTTTACTGCATCCGTCCCTATCCATAATGGAGCAAATTCGGTTGTTAGACAAAATTTTCAATAAAGATTTACGTTAGACCGTTCAAATTAGAGTAATGTAAACCGAAATGTAGCAAAACTAACATAAACAACTTTTACCGTATTATAACAAAAAACGTCCTCAACATCTTCCAAAAGCCATAATCTGCTGCGTTTCCCAGGATCATCACGACATGCTTGATTAACAATATCTTGACCCATCAACTGAATCAAATCATGCATTTGCAAGGTCTCGTCCTCATTTTTTATTAAGGATCTTTCGATGAGAATTTTTATTCCTATGATTGTGTCGAAATCACAGCTGTCAAGAACTTCCTTGATGTCCTTTATACTTTTCCCCTTAAAGAAACAAGCAATATCAAGGAAAATTTCCCTCTCATTCTCGTCCAATCCATCGAAACTTATCTTGAGAACTCGAATGATTTTTGATTCAGGAATTTTAGAGAGTTTATGCAACGTACTTTTCCATTCAGGTTCCTTTCTTCCACGTAGGAATGAGCCCAACACTTCCAAGGCTAATGGAAGGCCGCCGGCATAATGCAGTGCTCCATCAATGAGATCCCTTCTTATTTCTACTTTATTGCTGTTTGTAAAGGCATGCTTACCAAAAAGGTCTCGTGCTTCATTGTCTTCAAAAGTTTTAACTTCATACACATAATTTTTGTCATGAGAAGTTAATAAATGTCTATCTCTTGATGTAACAATGATTCTACTCCCTTTGCCAAACCAGTCGCCTTTTCCAGCTAATGCATTCAGTTGATCCATGTCATCAACATCATCGAGAACTAGGAGAACCTTCTTGCAACATAGTCTTTCCTATATCAAACTAATTCCTCCATTGACATCGTAGACCGTTAATTTTTTATGAAGTAAGATCTCAGATAGAAGTTGTTTTTGAAAAGAAACAAGACCATTGCTTTGGTTCGATTTTTCTCTAACTTGCGCCAAAAAACTAAAACCCCAAAATTGCGTCTGAATCGCATTATATAGGGCCTTAGCAATCGTCGTCTTTCCTATGCCGCCAGGTCCCCATAGACCTATCATCAAAACATCACTACCAGCTGACTCTGACAAACTTATCAGTTTTTGAACTTGGGATTCTAGACCGACTGGATACTTAGCAACATCCAAGTATCTTGGACTGAGACGAATTGATAATTCTTTGACGATGTCTTGTATGAGCTTCGCTTCATCTCTTTCATCTCTGATGAGCACTCAAAAGAAATAGAAACATGTTTTACCATTTCAAGCCATGGCAGGAATTCAACGTCTAACGTCTTTCATAAGAAGATTAACAAATAATAAAATGAAAAGAAATAACACACACCTGCGCCAACGTCTGCGGAAGGAAAATTACAAAGGCCTGAAGACACTAATTACTCGGGTCCTAGGAACCACACTACTTATCTAAGACAGAAATTTCTGCTAGCTTGAAATTTTGGTCTTTCAACTTTTGTGTCTACTGCGAATTCAAAGAACTCGATGCATCGTTTCGGCAATTCGAAGCTATACATACGATTTGATATCTAACAAACAATCACAAGCTAACAATCGCAAAGCACTGCATCACATTTGTGCGTTCCTGTCATCGAAGTCCCACCCAGACAAGTTACCGGCATCAAGGAGAGCCTTCTTCCATCTCTTCACTTTCTCTGAATCCTTCCCGAACTTGGACTCATGCTTATCCATAGCTCTCTTATAACTCTCTCTCCCCCCTCTCACTTCTCTCGGTTCCACTTTGAAAAACACTGGGAACACCATCAGGTCGTTTTGCTCCTTGCACTCCATGATTTTCAAGAGCTCTTCCAAACACCATGGTGAGGAGGCGTAGTTCTCAGAGAAGACAATGATCGCGATGCGAGATTCCTCGATCGCCCCCACGAGCGTCGGCGATATTTCCTCTCCTTTCCTAAGCTCCTCGCTATCCACAAAAGTGTATATTCCTTTCTGGTCCAGAGCCGCGTAGAGATGACTGAGGAAGCCGTGGCGGACATCTGTCCCTCTGAAACTGAGGAACACATGGTAATATCTTCTGATATTCGAAGAAGCAGCCATTAGAAGAGCAGATGGTATATGTGCTTCACTAGAATGCCAAGCTTCGGAACAGAGAGAGAGAGAGTCTTGCTACGAAAATCAAGGGCTTAAAGCTAAAGCAGAGTGGGCTTTGCTCTCGGAGATGCTAGGCGGCCTCTGACCCGGGGTTGCCCTTCCCCGATCGGCAGCGAAGTTGACGATCTCTTCCCTATGCCCCGGCTCTGGCTCTCGCTCGCTTCAAAGAAACAAGCGCTCTCAGGGTTTGGAGGGCGAGATCGACGTGATCGACCAACGAATCTGGAACGATGAAGAATTAGCCAAGGACTCAGAAGACGGAAGCGGCCACTAGAATTTATAAATCTGGCTGTGAGGTCTCGGGTCCGGCCCACGCGCAAGAACGTGCAAATCCACCTTTGAGGTATCAAGTCTAAGCGCTAGCGTCCTAGGCTTAGTCCTTGAGATAGAAGGATAATCACATTGAGACCAGCTGATGCAATGTCAAGCTCGACTCACACGTTTGATCGCGTGAAACTTCACTCAAGCTTAGCTTGATCGAGGATTGAATTTCTTGCTTGAACTCACCTAGAAAAGAAAATTGAAGTATTCAAAAGTTGTGCCTGGATTCAATTTTATTATGTTGAAATAAAAATGGACTGGGCTCGAAATTTCATATAAATAATTTATAAAAAGAATAACTCAATTAGACTTGTAAGACTATTGAGTCGAATACTAACAAGTTGAAGTTCGATATTATATTGCATATTCATGTTTAAGTTTCACCTAATCTCAATTTTGGTATATAATAAATATTATTTTTGTGAAATAAGGGACCCTCGCCCATGCCTAGTGAGGGGGTCATTGGCCCTCACCTTGTTGGCCATGTAAAAAAAATAAAAATTAAATTAAAAATTAAAAATTATCTACGTCAGTATTGACACATAAATTTTAGTTGACAAATCAAGCATAGATTCTTGTAAAATAGATTAACATGAATTTTAAAAAATTAAAAGAAAGAGAAGATGATAAAAAGGGCTCCAATGCAGTCATGATTGGAAGGGCCTAGTCCAATTTGCATGGCCCAAAGAAGTGGATGTTTGAATTCAAACACTATCGACTTCAACTCATTGCCAAATAAAGAAACCAGAAGAATAAGCACACAAAGCACAGAGAGCATCCAAAGCCCTGCCATTTTCTTCTCTTTCTCCCTCCCTCCCTCCCTCCCTCCCTCCCTCCCTCATGCGCTCGTTGAGGAAAAGTATTTGTATCCATGATAGCAATTTCCACTGAGCAAAATACCAATAAATTTATTGATACGACGTGTGAATTGAAATATCATGAGTCACGAATGGTTATAACTTATATCCATGCATCCAATGTATTTCATGATAGACTAATGTTATGGAAGGAGCTGGAAGGTATTAGACATCTGAACCATCTATCATGGGTCTGTGCAAGGGATTTTAATGAAATACTCTATTTTTGGGAGAAGGTGGAGAGGAAGATGGCTGAAAATTATTGGCTAGTCACATTTAGAAACTTCCTAAACAATTGTGATCTTATAGAAGTAGAAAGCAAGGGATGCGCCTTCACTTGGGATAATAATAAAGAAGGGGAGGAATTTGTCAAGAAGAAACAAGATAGAGTCTTATGCACGATTGAATGGATGGTGCTTTTTCCAGACACAGAAATCTTTGATTTATTTGCAGTAGGATCAAACCATAGTCCTTTTTTGCTGAGATTATTCCCACAACCAGTGAAAAAAGCAAAAGAATTCAAATTTGAAACATGGTGCTTAGAGGACAAGGAGTATGGAAATATTGTCAACGGGGTTTGGTTGTCTCCCAAGCGAGAGGGAGCTGATTTACTAACTAAATTCTGAAAAGTGTCCTAAATCCTTGCATCTTGGAGTAGGATAGAATTCTCAATACTCATACGAGAATTGAGACGCTAAAGCAGGAAATCCAAAATATAACAAACAACCTAGATATTCCCAAAGCAAAGAAAAGATAATGAAATCGAAAGAGGAAATTAGCTCACTGTGGAAAAGGGAAGAAATTTTTGGGACATACATTTGTGAATTAGTTGGTCGAAATGGGAAAATAAAAACTCCAAAATTTTCATGCAACAACCATTCAAAGGAGGCTGGGAAATGGAATCTCCATGCAAGCTAATACTAATGGGGAGTGGACGCGCGAACCTAGTACTCTAAAGTTATGACCAAAAAAAAAAAAAACCTAGTGCTCTAAAGCAAATGATGGTGGAATACTTTAAGAGTTTATATACGTTAGCAGGACAAAAAACTTCCAACCTATTATTGAACACATTTCAACTTTAGTGTTGAAAGATATTGATTGAAATTTGATAGCGGAGGTCACCATGTTGGAAATTTTAGAAAACGTACACCGGTTAGGAGCTCTCAAGGCCTTTGGTCCTAATAGTTTAAGTGGACAATTTTTCAAACACCACTGGGAGGACATTCAATAGGATGTTTTTTAGGAAGTAACTTTCTTTTAGAACACTGGTTGCTTAAACGCTAAAGAGGATAAAAGCCAAATTATACTTATCCCCAAAATACCCTACCTAGAAAAGCTGAAAAAGTTTTGTCCCATTAGCCCGTGGCCAATTAATTAAAATCATTACTTTAGGATATTATCTGCATGGAGCATAGTGCTTTTGTTAGTGGTTGTCAAATTCATGATTATATACTCATTGTTAAGGAGGTATTGCACTCTAAGAGTGCGTGCAAGCAATAAAAAGTTGCAAGCTGTGTTGAAACTTGATATTCAATAGGCGAATGATAAAATAGAATGAGACCTTTTAAAAGCACTTCGAGAGAATTATTTGACAAACAGACAGTGAAGGAAATTATTGTTATTACTTTTGGATATTATATGCATAGAGCATAGTGCTTTTGTTAGTGGGTATCCAATTCATGATAATATACTCATTGTTTAGGAGGTGTTGCACTCTCAGAGTGCGTGCAAGCAATAAGAAGTTGCAAGCTATGTTGAAACTTGATATGCAATAGGTGAATGATAAAATATAATGAGACTTTTTAGAAGCACTTCGAGGAAATTATTTGACAAACAGACAACGAAGGAAATTATTGTTATTCCTTTAAACTCTCACTTAAGGGAAGATAGATTAGTCTAGACAAACATTGAATATGGGACATACTCTATTAAAAGTGGAACGACAAAGTATTTACTATGAACGTCAAATAGCTCGAATCTTAGAGGATTACATACTAAAAACTAAAAATATGTGAGCTAATTGCAAATATCAAAAATGAAAATATACGCAATTCCTTTTTCCTATGTCATTTTCTCTCGTTTCTTCAAATTTTTTGACCCCTTGATGATATTTATGTGATAAATATTGTCAAGAAGTTATTGTCTAGAAAAAGGCCTTGGCCCAATCCTAACATGATTGAGGATTGCTTGAAGTCATTGATGTGCCTGTCACCGGTGTAAGATTCGAAATCAAGATTACTCTACTCTTGACATTTTTTTGGCCAAGTTATTTCCTAGCAATCAATTTTAGATAGGTTTTTCCAGCTGTGGTTGGGTGTCATTTTTTTCATATGGTTCCTCAAATGAAGTTCATTATTGCTTGGAAAGTGTTATGAAAAAGGAAATTATCTTCTTCTTTTTTTCTTTTCGTCTGCCGTTATTCACCCAAAATTTGAACTCGACGGCTGTGGATTTGCCGAGTGATCTCCTAACATGGGTTCCACTAGCAAGTAACTATCGCATTACAATTTAAGAGCGAACTAATATTTTATACAGCGAAAATGAAATCCCTTGACTTTTTTATTTCCCTAGATTTTGAAGAGTTTATTACAATTAACATAAAAATTCTTGTTTAAAAGTGTAGAAGTGCCCTAAAGATACTACTTAAGACGAGCAATATTAATGAACGCTTCATCAAAGCATTTCGTGATCGGGATTCGTTAAAATTTACTTCGGGCTTAGCTAAAACCAGATTCTGCATTCGAGAATTTGCCAAATATTCAAATAGAGTTACTTTTAAATTTCTCGAAAGAAAATCATCTGAATTAACCGCACCGATAAACTACAATAGCACATGATTAATTTCTTTGGCCACTTTAGAACTTAGAAAAGAAATAATAATAATAATAATAATAATAATAATAATAATAATAATAAGAATAATAATCATCATCATCATCATCATCATCATGCCGGCGGCAACAAATTTTTTTTTTTAAAAGTAGGAAAGAAAATTTTCATGAAATGTAAAGCGAATCCAGTCAAGAGAATTGCCCCATCGTTTCAGTCTTAAGAGGTCCATTTTGACCCGAGATTGTTTCAAATCGGGTCGGCCCAGGATTTCGCTCGTGAATTTGCCCAACATTGCTTTGCGCTTTGTTGGTTTTCGTGTGGCAATTTTGCAAAGGTAGAGTCATCCTTCGTTGTTAACTCAAAATAAATCACAACAATAAGGAAAGCTGATAAAACGGAATGATCCGATGTATAAATAGAGATTGGTACATCGCTTCGGGGTTTATTAATCATTTTCTATCGGTGGTGTTCCTCTTGCTCCCATTGTATAAAATGTGAATTGAAGTACAGACTTTTGATTAAAAAAAAAAGTATATACTCATCACAACCGAACCTCTTACGGAAGCTGTCAGGAAGCTGTTAGGTTTAGAGGTATTGCCAACTTAGGGCCACGAGTTTCCATTTACTCAGGTTCTTCCAAGCTTATACCTCGCACAACATCAGGCGTTCAAAATTTAAATTAATTTAGCCTATGTAAATTTTAACAAGGCAGTTGCCACTAATTTTTTTGGGATTCAGTTAGAAACCTAATAAGATATGAGAGAATATCTTATCATTTACGGAATGAGACATTCTAGACTAGGGGACTCCATTACATTAGCCTTAAGACTAACGTCATTTCGGTACCTAACTTGATCATATTAATTAAAGCCATAGCATTCTATCAAAAAATTCTAGGTTTTATTCGAACCATTATAAAACAAGGAAAATAACATCTAAGATATCAAAAAGCGCAACTGAGTATAATCATAATGAAAACATACAAGCATCCTAATATTGTCCCTAAAAAGAAAAAGGAAATCCAAACCAAAGAATCCTATTGTAAAGCTTTAAAGGCCGTCCAAATTTGGGTTTCAATTTCTAGGTGTTTCTAATTTTTTTCCTGATTTTTTCTGATTTTTTTAATAATTTTATGATTTTTTTAATGATTTTCGATTTTTTTTTTTTTTTTTTGTTTTCTGGATTTTCCTTTTTAACGATTTTCTGAATTTTATAAAATATTTTTTAATGATTTTCTGAATTTTTAAATTTTTATTAATTTAATATTTTTAAAATTTCTTAATGGTTTATATTTTTAATGACATTTTCGGATTTTTTTAAATTTTTTTAATGATTTTCTGAAAATTTTAATTTTTATTAATTTCCGAATTTTCTAATTTTTTATTATTTCCTAAAATGTTTTACCATATTCTGAATTTTAATTCTTTAAAAAAATTTTAGAATTTTTTAATTTTAATGACTTTCTTCGGATTTTTAAAATTTTTCATTATTATTATTATTATTATATTCAGGGAATGGGTTCGGACTTGTTTACCCGATCCGTATATCCGGATCCCACCCCCGTCCGATTAAAACTGGATTTTTTAATGTTTCGATTTTTTTAATTCTTTTATTTTTGTCTCTTGTTCTTTTTGTCTTTTTCTGCCTGCACTCCCTCTTCTTCCTCCAGACATTCTCTACCCGAACGCCATCTTCAACTTGCAACTCCATCTTTCGCGGCCATTTTTCTTTTTAACGAAACAAATACCATCGTTGATGAGTTTATCACCAGAACTTAGATCACCGCCGATCACTTATTCTGACTGACGTTGACCACCTCTGGCTGCCCGCTCCATCTATCGCAAAACTTAATAAAAACCATCCTACCTAATTCACACTTTTCACGGCAGCATCCCAACAAATTAACAAGCAAAAATACATTAGAATGAAGTGAGATGGGCTAACTAGTATGTCCCTGAAACGCTGACTTCGCTGGTGCGAGGGGATACTCTGACGAAAAGCTTTCCGGCCTTGGAGATACGCATGTACGTTGGACTCAAGCAAAGATTTTTCATCAAATCTCATAGAAACACAGAGAAAATGCTAGTATTAGATATGATTCAACAAAAAACAAAGCAAGTACGAATCGATCTTGAATTTAGACGGGACTTGACATTCGACCCTCTGTCAAGCATTTTGTCAAACATGCAATACGCAGATCTTTCAATGGTTTTCTGTTTTAATTATAACGAGATCCTCATGTTAGACGCAAATTGCGCAATCCCAAGATCTCCATAACCAGAACAAGAACGTAATTGAGTAGAAAGATTAACGCACCTGTTTTGGAATCCATTGAACTTAAAGCGGAAGCAGGAAAAAAGGATTACCCACATATATCAAGAGGATCCACGCATCAAGTCCTTCTCCTCTATTGCCCTCCGTATCACTGGCTCAATGAGGCGGCCCCCTCACGTGCAGCGTTAGGTAAACGCCCCCTTAGGTGAGGATACATGTGAGAATCAGGGTTAGAGGAGAGACTTGAGCACTATTTATAGAGTTTCCAGCCAGTCCCTCTCATTACGGGTCAGGCTCAACTCGGCCCACACTAGCCAGCCCATATTAGACTAATTAAGAAACATTCTATCTCACCTTAGACCAACCCTGTTTTACGATAGCCGTAAAAACAGTAAATTACAATATCAATTAATTTAGTCCACATTAGGAAAAACTCTTATATTCTCCCACTTGGACTATATTAATTGAAATCGTACTGTATGTGCGCACATTTGGTCCAGAGATAATTCTTAATAGTCAATCATATCCCATAAAATCTTAAACACCGAATCATGGCGGTAACTGCATGTATACACACAGAGCCTTCCATGGTCACGAATGTTCTCAACTTTATTGATATGGATTCAATATGGTAGTGTGGCAAATGGATAACATCTCTCATAGAGAGATCCCATTTGTTAGTCATCATTCTCTTAACTTTAGGCGTCACAAAAACTTGTGCCACTAGAGAATGCTTTATGGTTCCAATGAACCCACATATGTCTTGTCCTTATGGTTAACCTTTATTTATGTATCACAAGACATATGCACAAGGCTAATAACCGGATGCCTAGATGCCCCTAACCTTCACTCAAGGTTTATACAATCCCTTGAAACTTTATCAATATGTATTCAACATAATAACAACACATTCAAAATATTTTATTGAATGCAAAAGTTGATACATATCAAACCGTTACTAAGTGTAACGAACCACATGTGAACTTTATCAAAGTAAAGCCAAAATAACTCCCACTAAACAACAGTATCCGAAGATACTCCTAGGCCCATGTTAACAATATGTTACTAAAATATACATGGGCGTAGGCCTTTAGTTTGTGGATCTGCAACCACATCATCTGTGAAAATATGTTATATCATAAGTCACCTTTCTGTACCGTTTCTTTATGGTTAAAAATATCTGACCACCATATATTTAGACCCCTTGAGACCTCTGTAGTAAATAAATAATACTACAAATTTGTTATCTCAATACAACCGTATGGATCTATACATAAAGTTAAAACGATCAACTCCTTTAATGAGGTTCTGGAGCTTAAAAGCCCAAGTAACAGCCTAAAAGAATGTTACTAACACTGCTTACATAGTAGAAGATGACATAGAACTTTATTTATTGCACTTACTGCTAACATAAATATGTATTATGTTATTGATTGCATGTCATCAGAATAGCCAGCAAAGTTTACATTTAAATACCTTACTAACTGCAAGAATTGAACATGTCTATAAATTAGCATATAATCTCTTGTTTTCTTTAAGTACCTTTAAAATCTTCTTAGCAACAACCTAGTGATCACGTCATGGATTTGACTGATATCTTCCTAGAAGTCCCGTCACAAAGACGATATTTAGTCTAGTGCAAATTTGAGTATACATTATACTTTTAAGTGCACTGACACAAGGTACAACATTTAATTAGATTTTCTCAATATTAAGGACAATGTGATTGATTTAGTCCATCACCTTTAACAACAGGAGCAATTCCTGGCTTGCAATGATGTATATTAAATATTTTAAATATACAATCAGCAAATATCCTCTGAGAAAATCTAATATAATATGGAAAAAACAATCCTTACAGACCTCAGTACAAAGGATATAAGATGTCTCAAGGTCAAAACTTGTAAGCAAAACATCATGTACATAAAGTATGAGAAAAAATAAATTTCCTCCCACTGACCTTGCAGTATATTGAATTACTTTGTTCCCAATTGAACAAAATAACAACACTATGAAACTTTAAGAATATTGTCTGGAAACTTGCTTAAGACCATGAATTAGAACTTTTCAGTCTACATACAAGTTTACTTGAATCTGCTGCAAAATCATCCAGTTGCACTATATAGTTTTTGAATCTGTTTAACGTAACTCCAAATAAAAAAGAGTTATTAATGGCAAGTTCACTCTGAAATAATATTTAAAGAAATAATTATTTCTTCACTATAAACTATCCACCCCTCTTTCAGAGTGAAAACTGTAGTTATCAATTTGGCTTTAAATTCCACAATCTTTCTTTGAAATTCTTGTAATTTTGAATGCCAATTTGCAACTAATGAACTTGTAATCTTTAGACAAGTCAGTAAGTTTCCAAACATGTTTCATAGATTGCATATCGCATTTTATGGCATCTAATCACATACTTAATTGAGAATAAGAAACGACATTTATAAATATGTCATTACATCAACCATATAGTGGATATTGTAATCATGCTCTCACAAATAGACTATATAGTCTGATGGTATAACTGATCATCTTTCCTTAACAAATCTCCTTAATAAAGCTGCAACCACTTCATTCTGCACTTGAGAGGTTTAAGAAATTTCATTATAAACTATATCAAGAATAGTACATTAAACCTCAACAAGTTTAGTCTATGGTTACAGTAGATTCCATAATTATCTGTATAGGTAAAGACAAAAACATAGTAACCTCCATCATACTATTCTCTTTAATAATCTGAGAGCAGCTATCCTCTACAATTACGTCAATATTTAGAAACTTTAGAGTATGTGATTCTATAATTCTTTTACCTTCTTTAGGGTTATAAAATCAATACCCCTTTTGTATATGAAAAAATTGATTTCAAAATATCAGCCCACAAAAAACCAGATAAATTAGTCTTACTAATCATACTCATCACCATGTTCAATATGGTGCATTTATGCCTTTTGCCCAAATTTTTTTGTCAGAATTTTCAGGTATAGTAATTAAACTAGCACCCCAGAATCTATCAAGTATTTGACAAATGACCCTTTAAGCTATTTCGCATTGTCATACTTGCCAAAATACTCATTGCCATTGTTAAACCTAACAACCTTTTTAATCATATACGAGATGTATATGTCATTAGGATTTAAACACAATTTTTGCAGATGTGTCCTAATTTCAATGTCAGACAAGACATAATTTCAAGCAACTAAGGCTTCCTTTATCTTATAGCAGTGCAGTCCGCAGGCAAACCTCTTTTCAAGTGTTCCAGAATGGAACGCTTCATTGACAATAAGCAAATTCAGTTGCTCTTTACTCAAGTAACAAATCATATGTCCACAACTTAAAATTTGAAGCGGTAAAAAACCTCAATGATGACGGAATTACCATTTACAGAAAAGGTGACTGAAAAACAAGCAGTATATAATTAGCATCATGTGAGCATTGTGTAACTTGACGTACAAGTACACATCTAGAGAGTTACATGCAAAATCACATAATCACCTTTGGGCAGAATACATGACATGCAATTGTACACTCTCCACATGATAAGAGTTATGAGAATATGTTCCAATTCTTCGTAAATTCATCACCTTTGGGCATATGAATCACTAGAATCAGTCACTCCTCCACCACACTATCATGTATCCCTCCATGAACTAATACACAATCACCTCCTTTGGGAGTATGATTACACATTAGACCAGGAGACATCCCAATCATCATACGAGACCGAAATTTCTCAAACTCAATCAAGCGTGCCACTTTGGCGGTCACTACTCAATTGAATCATTGAAATTCTCTCATACCAAGGATATAAACTTTACTCCTCACATACACCATATACATGTGATTTTAACTTTAGTGATAGGGGCAGCATATCACCAAAATCACATAATCATGCTAATTACATTGCTTTATTCATTAATAAAAATTAATCATACATATATATATATATATATATATATATATATAGCGAACCTGTTTTGACAGATTCTAATGAGATCATTGATTACAGTAACACAAGAAACTTCTCATAACAGAGAATAAAACATCTCTTATGCACCCTGATTACATATTACCAGAACAACATAAAAAGAATACTGATCTAAAATATATTTCACAAATTAACATCAATAGTAATACAGGGTACACCAAATCAACAAGCACTATTGCTCATGAGTTTCATACGACAAAACATGACTCCAAGGCCAACATCTGATTTATTAGCCAATTTTAAGCAACAAATTATCATTGTAATTAACCAGTGACCTATTAATTGAGTCAAACCAGAGAACCAAATATCTAAAATTTAACAGTAGATATTATTGCTCTGCATAAATGTTGTCATACTCCTTAACCATAAAAAATATTCAACTTGATAGACATTAACAAGTGACCAGATGAGTTCATGTACAATATGCAGTAACTTAATTGACATGCATTACCCACATTCAGCAGATGTGTTAATCAGTACATCAGTTTGGTCACGAGTCCTTAAGTCGTCTATCATTCAAATATTACTAGTGTGTAAAGGAGTATACTTGAGTAACAAAAGTTTCATAATCTTTATTGTTTCTCATCATCTCAATACATAACTCAAATATAATCTCATATGAATTGTATCGCATTAAGCCAGCTTCAGTTCACAATAAAGTTTGATTTTTATTGATGAATCACACCTTTTTATTATGTGATAACATACTGCTAACCCATCACCTGTATTTCCAAAATCACAGAAAATACAAGAAAAATACGCAAAAATACACTAAAAACACACGTATTTAGGGTTCCGCATGTATTTTCACATCCATAAAACCATCAAACATATAAAATAAATATACCATAAGATAGGAAAACATCATACGAGTTCAACGCCGTCAGACACGCGCCGATCCGACGCTCCACGCACCCTCACGCGCCTCCCGAGAGCGTGGCGCGTGGATCTCACGCGCGGCGCGCGTTCGACGCCCAGGCGGCGCGTGACCGTGCGAGAGGGCGCGTGCGGACTCTTCTGGCGACGCGCCGCCGACCTTCTTGCTCGTCTCATCGAGCCCAGTCCAAATTTGTGATTTAATTTAATTTTTATTGAACAAAAGGTCTCGAAAATCGCAAATTAGGGCAAGATCCGCACTAATTAGGGCTAATCCGTACAAATTAGGGTAGATCCGTACAAATTATGGTAAATCCGTACAAATTAGGGCAAAACCAATTGCGTTCGAGTTCTAGGGTTATGGTTGCTCTGATACCACATGTTAGACGCAAATTGCGCAATCCCAAGATCTCCATAACCAGAACAAGAACGTAATTGAGTAGAAAGATTAACGCACCTGTTTTGGAATCCATCGAACTTAAAGAGGAAGCAGGAAAAAAGGATTACCCACATATATCAAGGGGATCCACGCATCAAGTCCTTCTCCTCTATTGCCCTCCGTATCACTTGGCTCAATGAGGCGGCCCCCTCACGTGCGGCGTTAGGTAAACGCCCTTAGGTGAGGATACATGTGAGAATCGGGGTTAGAGGAGAGATTTGAGCACTATTTATAGAGTTTCCAGCCGGTCCCTCTCATTACGGGTCGGGCTCAACTCGGCCCACACTAGCTAGCCCATATTAGACTAATTAAGAAACATTCTATCTCACCTTAGACCAACCCCGTTTTTTACGATAGCCGTAAAAACAGTAAATTACAATATCAATTAATTTAGTCCACATTAGGAAAAACTCTTACACCTCAGCCTCACACGTTACGAAAAGACTTAAAACACCATGGTTAGCAACAAAAAAACTTCGTCTTATCAAGATCTCTTCAAGAAAATCGATCGAACTGAGCATGTCTTTCTCGGCCAAAACAGAGACAAAGTAGAGCGTTTGGACCGAGACTGTACCTGGTTTGTTTGGCGAATCGAGGTCTCGATTGATGATGATGAAGGGCGTCTGGTTAGAGCTTTTCCTCCGCTCGCGGAAGAAATCCCAGTACTCGTCTGATCTTCGACACCGACTCTGTGAAGAACAACTCGCGGATTGGCCGTTGACCGGAGCTCCGAAACCGACGGCGAACTGCGCGATGCGGTTTTCTGCTACTCCGAAACGGGATGCACTCTCCCTTTCTCTCCCATTCGAGCTAGCTCCCCGCTCACCTATATCGTCGAGCACGCACTCTCCATGTCGTCGAGCGTCCTCCTCCCCTCTCTCTCTCCGAGAAGGAATCTTTTATGTTATTTTCCCTCTCTCGTTGTTCTCTCACAGACCGACTCACGGACACCTCTCTTGCTCGGTCACTCCTCGCGTCTTCTTCGCTCACGGACAGGAGCAGGCAAAAGAGAAGGCACCTGGGATATGGGCTGGGCCTTCTTGTTTTAAGTTCAGATGGGCTATTGAGGACAACAAAAGGAACAAAAGAAATGGGCCCAAAGGGAACTAAAAGATGGGCTGAGGGGATTAGATTTTGGGCTGAACTGATTCTAATTATTATTATTTGCACTTTTATGTTTTTGCCCAAAATGGACACTTGAACAATGGACGAAATTTAGATTTCAACAATACTCTTTATGGAGTGACATCCAAAAGAGGGTCACTAGTGTTGGTAGTTCTTTCCTGTCCTTTGTGGAGTATTAAATTTGTTTGCACATGAGAGAGAGAGAGAGAGAGAGAGAGAGAGAGAGAGAGAGAGAGAGAGAAGGAGTGATGTTATGACTGGTGAATCATACGAGACCTGAATAGATGTTACGATCCAAGAAATTCGATATTGAAAAAAGACATCGCTGGTGCACATGATCTTGAACCTTTAATGATTGTAAGTGATAGTTTAGTAATGAGCTTTTGATATCTCATTCTCTCATAATGTGATTAGGTCACTTGTGTGGAGACTATAGTGATCTTATATTTAGCTTAAGATGTCGGATTGAGAAATCAGCAAATGTCATTTCTACATCATTGAATTTTAATGTAAGCCGATGAAGAATATAAAGGCAATTTTGGTATATTCCAATTTCACCTTCTGCTTCAATCCCATCTAATTTAGCCATTAAAAATTTTGAGTGTCCGAATTAACCTGTTTTGGGACTCCAAATGCCCTTGATTCAAAGTTTTGACATTTGGTAACACAATTTCAAAGATTTTTTGTACAAATTTTTGTTTTGAAAATACTCAAAGCTCAAGATAAGTCCCCAACTTTTGTTGAGGATTGCTTGACACTAGATCTAGCTCGTCGATAGTTGCACAATGCTGGGAAGCTCGGTCAAGGTCGCTTGATGCCAATTTTAGCTCGCAGAGGGTCAAGTGTCACGTTACCTAGCGGGTGGCCTTGGCGATGCGTCACTTGGGGTCCCACAACACAGACGTTGCGTTGTGTGGGCTTGCTTGACCTCAATGACACATCGCTTGGGGTCGTGCAACGCCAGAATCGGTCCCACCATTGTGTCACTCGCCTGTGCTTTCATATGCATCTACATAGTCCTTTGTTCTCCTTTTCTTTTTTCTTATTTTAAAATTGCTTTGCAGCAAATATTTTACAAGGTGTTTACCAAACACTAGTTGCTTAATGTCGGTGTCCTTGACTTAAAAGCAAAGTCTTGAAGATCAAGCTCTCCCGTTGTACCTATTAATGCAATCTGCCAGTCACAACGGAGGAATCAACTAATCTCCCTTTGTACCTATCAGTGTCAGTGTCCTTGACTTAAATGCAAAGTCTTAAAGATAAAGCTCTCCCTTGTACCTCTTGATAAGTGAGACAATTTAATCAATGCTTTCCCAAAGATATAGATTATATTAGATTGAGCAAAACTTACCATCTAAATTTTTAGAGTATGTAGTGCTGGCATCATTAATTGAATTAAGAGAGGTGACAGAGGTCCATATGATAAATTACACATAGCAACTTGGAAGACCAATGGCCATTCAACAAGCATCCATTTAATTTTGAATTTATGCACTCAGCATCACAAATCATAAAAAAAGAAGAAGAGGAAAACGAAGAAGTTCCTCAACCATGTCAGCAGCATGAGATGAAACCTCTATTTCATAGTTATTTTAAATTCTGGTTGAAAGAGCAGACATTTTCAAATTTCTAGTAGAGACCAAAAAAGGGAAAAGTGAGAGACATTGGAATCAAAATCACTTGGAATCATTTCCTCAACAAGTCATGACCAATTTGACAAGCATGTTTTGCAAGCCATACTCTTACCACGGTAAAGACCATTTCATCTTCTTTGTTTAAGTTTTGTTCCACTGGACAATATTCTTCCTCGGTGTCTATTGACAATTGTCTTCCTTTGAGTCTTTTTCCTTAAAACTCCATTTTATTTTTATTTTTTTATATCGGCTGATGGTGTTGGAGTGCAGACCCTCGGATCATCCTCCTCTTATTTGCATGTTAGCAAAGTCCACACTTCTTTGTGCTTACTTTCATTGCTTTGAAGCAAACTTGGCAATGACACCAATCCTTTTGCAGAAGCGTCCGTGGTTCACACAGTCTAACGAGTGGTAAATATTCAAGCCTCACATGATCAAATTCCAAGGAAAAAAAATAATTTCAAGTTTTAAGTCAAACTTCGGCCATTAACAAATATTTTGACCTCACATGAAGCATCGACCACTTCTTCTTCCAAGCCAAGAACGCTAGAGAGTGCTAGTCTCAAGGACTTGTCATACAAGTCCTCGGGAATTATGAAAGATGTTGAACCCCTTTATCGTGGAAAATCCATTCTGGCATCTCTCTTTTAGGATTATGTCGAATCTGCTTGTCTTTGGAAGTCTCTGTCATACAGATAGTATGCATATTAAAAGTTGAGAGAGAGAGAGAGAGAGAGAGAGAGAGAGAGAGACCTTCAAGTGACACATCTGCCATATTGACCCCACATGAAGACAATGTTGGGATTTGTTTTGATAAACAAGAATACATGCATAGATAAATTTGAATCAAAATGATAAGTAACAAAAGTAAAAACGTCCATACACGTATTTTCAAAGCATTGTTCATGCATTTTAATAAAAGTACATAGAAGTGATAAATGGGCTAATCACACATCTTGGACCGTGCTCCAAAAATTTGCTAATGATGTTCCTCAGATTTTGACCACAAACGTCTGATGTCCTCATAACATTGATTCCAACATTTTTTAGATTCTGACTATGAATGTTTGATCTTCTGGCAACACTGATTTTGACATTATTGGAATTCTGACCACGAATGTCTAATGTCTTCTGTTAATACTAGTTCTAACGTTCTTTAGATTCTGACTATAAATGTCTGATCTCCCCATAATGCAGGTTCTGACGTTCTTCAGATCCAGCCCCACAAATGTCGAGCCTCTAATTCAAACACACCACCAATCTTACGTTGAATAGTAGAGATAAATTGAGAGATCTCACAATTACAACTGTGTTAGCAATTGTTCTCGTGTGTAAATGACTTAGTCGATCACTATTAACACTTTTAATTGTTGATTGTTAGTCATCTTGTGATCAGCTCTCTCAATTGCCTTTTATAATTAATCCCATATCACCTTTAAATCGGTTCATTAACTCTAAAATTGTTTTAGAGAATTAATTCGACCGTAACATTTGAGGGACGTAAGTTCAGAGACCGTTTCAGACACTAATCCGTGCATTAATTTTGTAACCGTTACAGAATATTATTCCAAGCATTAATTTGTAACCATTACAAGACTTTATTCTGGGCATTAATTTTGTAACCGTTACAAATATTTAATTTGACCATTAAATTTGAAACCGTTTTAAATTATTAATTGGTCATTTGAATATGAAACTATTTCAGATCATTAAACTGCCCATTGATTCTAAAATCATTTCAAATCATTAATGTGATCGTTAAAACTACAGTTTTAGATATTTAATTTAGTCATTAAGTCTGAAACTGTTTCAAATCATTATTTGACTGTTGATTCCGAATTCACTTTAAATCATTAATGATGCAATTGATTCTGAATTCACTTTAGATCATTAATGTGGCTATTAATTCTGAACTCACTTTAGATTATTAATTCGGTCATTGAATATGAACCCACTTTAGATCTTTGATTCTACTATAAATTTTGAAACATGCTTTAGATCTTTGATTTGTCCATAAAATCTGAAGCCACTTTCAGATCTTTTATTTTCAGCCTGACTCAATCTAATTGACTCAATTGCAAACACATTTGCAATATCGTCTCTATCATTCAAACGTCATTCCAATTGGTTATAGTGTATAATATCCCTAGGTTCATCATTGAACTAGCAGCAAGACTTGTACTAACACATTAGCACAACCAAGAGAATTGATTGTCTTGATCAATCTCTGATTCCTATAAATCATGAATGACATCTAGCAATATGTTATGACTACAAAGACAGTGCGAATGTTTCAAGAACATAATGAATCTATTAGCTTTGGTGACTATGTAATTTGATCATTCTGTCTCATCATGTCCCAATCGAATAAAAGCCATGGAACCATATGTCAAGCTACCAATTCGATCATATGCCCAAATCTAATTGACATGTATTCTACGAGATATGAACCATTCATTTTCGATTACAACTCCAACCGACGATTTCAATACAATGTCATTATTAGATCGCATACAACATCAACTTTTTATCTTGTATATCTACATATGTATACCAAGAAGATAGATTCTACATTGCACGCGCATGTGCCTTCGTATATGAATAGACAATGACCATTGAGAATAGAGACGGTTTGACAAAGTATCAATATGCGCACTTGTGAACCATAGACATCCAACATATAAATTGTTTGAGCTACATGGATTATCTAGAGGGGTGAATAGGTGATAGTACGGAATAAAATAAATTTAAAACGTTACAACGTCTGACAACAAGTTGAGTACTTTTCAAATCTTATCAGTGTGCGATTAACTTTTATCACAAGTAAAATAAAGAGAGTAAGGAATAGAAAATTACACACAAATGATTATAGTCATTCGGCTTTTGTAACCATACATCTATTCTCTCGCACTAACAGCTAATTGGTTGAATTCACGATGAATCTATCAGAGGAACAAGATCTGAGTAATGACTATTCAAGCTTGTGTGAACAATTCCTCACACACTCTTAACCTCTAAAAGATTACACAGTATAGTTCATTGAAACAAATATATATGATTGAAGATCACTCAAGACTTAGGAATTATAAACTTTAGAATTTCAGCTTCTTGTTTCCTTTCAGCATCCTGACCTTCTTTTATAATCCTCTTTCTCCAAGTTGACCGTTGGACGTAACCTTAGAGGATCGCCCATCCAATGTACCCATTGAACTTGAATGTTGTTAGAAGATCTTATTGCTTCAAGACTACTAAGATTGAAGTCTCTCAATGATTTTGCCGCCTATATAGTAGATAGAGTTTCTATAAGAAAAACACTTCACTTGGAAAAAATATTTCTCCTCTTGTAGATTGATTTATCCAAGTCTTGCTATATTCCATCTTGAAAATTTTTTATGATATAATTTCATTCTTGGATAGATCTTTTAATTTTAGCAAGGAATTCACCAAATTTCTAGCCGTTGCATGAAGATTACTCTCTCTATCAATATCCCCGAGTATTGAATATCAAAGATATGAACTTCTTCAATATTTAGAGTCCGATTTTCTAAGTCTAATGAGTAACGTCTAATAGTACTCATCACAGTTTCCACTTGAAAAATCTTACCATCAGAATTAATGAACAATTAAAGAAAGTTTTGTTAATCATCAAAACTAAAAAGGGAATTTTCCTTAATAGTCTCTCCCCTTTTAATGATGACAAAACTTTCACAGCAAAATCATTTTAAAAGAAATGATTTTGGTAAAGCTTTGAAAATAGGAAGATTTTTAATTAAAGCGCAATCTTAATCTATAAGAATGATAGATAAAAAGATTATGATTCTTATAGATATTCCAAATCCTGGAAGATAAGAGATAGGAAAGCTTTAACTAATCTTGCGAGAAATAAATCTTCAAAATATGGATCGCGTTGCATCAACATCCTTGCATCATCACATCAAAATCCACAAAATTCTACGTCCTCATATTTCTTCCCCTTTTTGTCAATAGTACAAACGGTAATAGCAAGCCATATAATATATATAATAGCAACCATAAGTCCAACACTTAGTGGCAAATTGACATAGCAAACCCAAATCACAAACTAAAGCAAACTGATAGTTCAAGCAAAAAACAAGCCAACACAAATGAAATTGTCTTAGAAATTTTGAAAAGAAACTAAAAGATTATTTAGAGGTGGAGGGCTGGTTTGGGTCTTGTGCTGGAGGACTTAAAGAAGGGAGATCATCTGGAGGCACAAAGACAAGGACATAGTGACTCATGTGAGCGATTGTGTTCTCAAGCTTCTCTACCCTTCGGTCGCCGTCCCATGTGAGCCTCTTGATATGATATTTCAGTTCCTTGACCTCATCCTTTAGTTCCATTAGCACTCGAAGAATGTTATCATTGGAATTAGCTGTAACCTCCGGATGAGGAATGATCTCAATGGATAGATCATTGTCTTTTTCCTTTCCACCTTGCTCTATCTCCGCAACCCTTGTAGTCTATGGAAGGGCTAATGCAACCACCTAGAGGGGGGTGAATAGGTGTAAATAAAAATTTTCGCAAGACTTAGGGGAAGTAATTTTCTCTTAGAAAATGATAAACTAAGAACGTAATCATTTTTAAATGAATATGCAAATATACGAATGAAAGTAAAGAGTTCAAGGAAAGAGAATTAGAACACAAGGTTTATAATGGTTCAGCTTAGATCAAGCATACGTCCACTCTCCTGAGCTGACAGCCCACTGGCTAGATTCCACTATGAATCAAAAGAGATTTTACAACTTGTGATCTTTGACTTTCTCAGTGATGAGTCTCTACTAGTCTCACACAAAATCTCACTAAGTATTTCTCTCTTTTGTATACAACTTTGAGCTCAATGAATGAAACGGTAAGTAACTGGAGAGCTTCAGACTTTGAAATTCTTCTTTCACGCACACATTCGAACAACTTGAGAGTCTGCCTTAAATACTCCTTCATACCTTCATAACCGTTGGCACTTACCAAATGAATTCTTCCAATCTACCCGTTGGACAGAATCAATCAAGGGGATCTTCGAGTCGTTAAATGATTGTGATGAAAGCCCATCAATCATGTTTGCCCATACAATCAGGATTTTTGGTTTTCACAAATAGAACCTTCCAAGTTTGCTCGTCTTTCAAAAGATCTTTAAATCGGAATTGATTCGATAAAGATAATCAATCAAATAGGTGCTATATCCAGCCATAAGGTCATCCATAAACCATACGAATCAAAATCTTGAAGACAATCCCCGCATCTGGATAAGTCTTCATTCTTCGGTCTGGAAACTGTTAGTGAGGGCAAACTTTTTAGACTAAAGTCTTGCGGTCTTCAAATTTTGACAAAAGAGTTTGGAGTTCTTTAGATAATAACTTTTGAGTCTGCAAGTCTTCAGACTGGACTTTTGGAAATGTTTTGTCAACTTCAAAACACTAATGGAGTTTTCTCTAACAGTCTGCACTTGCTCACCCTCAATTGGAGCATCCTTGTCTACTTCTGCTTCTTTCTCGGCATCTGTTTCTTTGTCAGCCACCACGACTTCTTCATTCGCAACTGAGGCAGCAAACCTTTGCTCCGTGGTTGCTCCCGTATTCTCATTAGGATCTTGGGGTACCTCTGCCAGCATTTGTTCACCTTGCAACTAATCCAGAGTTTCTTTGATTTTTGGATGATTTGATAAAGTAGCATTGTCCATTACAGTTTGCTTTTCTTTACTGACACTAGCCACAACTTCTTCCAACACATCCTTAATCGATGCTAAGGTATCAGCCACTTCCATCTCTTTCTCTTGCGTAACTGTTGGAGGGTCAGTACTTGCACAATTGCTGGGGGGTTAGTCCTTTTTTTTTCCACCCTGCTTTGTCTCCACAACCCCTGTAGTCTGCACTTGTTCCCCCTCAATTGGAGCATCCTTGTTTGCTTCTACTTCTTTCTCTACATCTACTTCTTTGTCAACCACCACAACATCTTCATCTGCAACTGAGGCAGCAACCTTTTACTTTGTGGTTGCTCCCACATTCTCATCAGGATCCTAGGGTACCTCTGTCAGCACTTGTTCACCCTATAGCTGATCCGGAACTTCTTCGATTTCTGGATGATATGATAAAGTGGCATTGTCCATTTCAGTAGGCTTTTCTTTACTAACACTAGCTACAACTTCTTGCAACACATTCTTAATCGATCCTAAGGCATCGGCCACTTCCTTTTCTTTCTCTTGCACAATTGCTGGAGGTTAGTCACTTGCCATTTTTGCGGATTTTCCACATCATCTGGCTTGTCCAGTTTAGTTTCATCTACAATCTTATCTTCCTCCAAATCAAAATCCTCATCCAGAGGGCTATCGCCAATTCTGTCAATCAACTTGTCTAGATCATATTCCTAATCTTATGTTACATTGAAGTCCTCACATGATTCCTTAGTCAATTTTTGCAAGAAGGATTGAGATCCACTCCTATGAATCTGAGTTTTTCTCCTCTTTGCAAGTGGTGAAGCTAAGTCTACCACTGGATTTTCAACATCTGTTCGAATTGGTTTTCCATGTCTATCTTGCCATCTTCATTGGACAAACCTAAAACCCATTTTTTTTCCATCATCTTTTCATTTACCGACATTAAAGGGAGTTGTTTTTTCTTGAAACTATCTAGGATCTCGATATCATAGTGCATATAGATTTTGGTAATCAAAGATCCATAGGACAACTGTTATTTGGACTTTAAAACAATTCAGTACGTGTGAAGGATGACCATGTGTGCGAGTGAAAAATGATGATTATTTAAAAGAGCCCAGATGATCTTGGTTCCATACCAAGATACATCTGTTCTTTTGATTGAAGATAGTTAATGATGATTTTATGCAAAACTATTTGGTTCAGAAGAAAATTGTGATGTGAAAGATGGGATAGAGTATCTATGGAAAAATCAGAGATACGTGAGATCGATTGATAAGCCACATCAGGATCAACATTGATTGGAAAAAAGACTAAGTGATTGACACCAAGAATTTTTGCCAAATTAGTGGCATGGATAAGAACATATTTGTCAAAAATAGTGAACTCAATAGTGTCAAGTGCGTAAAACGACAGACTTGGGTAAAAATATGTTGTTAAAGAGGGATAGTTTGGAAACTTGTTAATATACGGATCAATCATCAAAAGTTTGTCAAAAATGTGCTTAATCTAAATTCCAAATGATTCAAAAAATTCAAACTCAATAACCCTGTGATTCATGACTACTATTCTTATCAAACTTTGCAAATAATTCATATGTCAAGTAGAATCTTATCAGCTTTCCAACCCTAACTTCCAGCAGCAACATATCCAACGAGTGAAGTTCATGAACAATTTCTCATCATTATTGCCTTTCCTACCATCATCTAGATCCAAACCTCTAGCCTTAGATGATTTTCCCTTCTTTCTAGACATAGAGGTTTCTGCCATTTTTTCTTTCCCCTTCTTAGCAAAAGACCTTACTCCACTAGAGGTTCATGTTGATACCTGATTTTTAGTCGACATGTAAAAAAGAAAAGGTAAAAATCAAAATTCGAGATTCTGATCACAACAGAGCTCGTTTCTCGGCTAAAAAATGTTGTTTTTCATTTCTTTTTGTTGCATTACTATTTGTAAACAATTTTCAGCTCATTTTCAAGGAAAACTTGAAAAGTTAAACGGTTGACTTTCGAGTTGACTTTTTTTTAGTCAACCCTTTGATAAAAATTAACCTCGAGTCAAAAATTGGCTTTTTACCAAAAGAGATGCCAATTTCACTTTTCTCAAGTCAATTTTTTAAAAATCCAAAGATTTGGCTCAAAAATCAACTTTGAGGAAAAATCAACTAAATGGTTGACTTTTGGTAAAATTTTTGACAAAAAAATCAAACTCAAAATATCAAAAATCCACAAAAACATTTCTTTTGGTCTCAATTTTACTTTAGTATCGAAAATTTCACAAAATTGATCAAGAACCTTGTTTTCTAATTATTTCGATTTTCAGTTCTAAATTGACCAAAAATAAATTTACTTCTATTTTGGGCCATAATTAGGTGTAGTTCCTTCTTTGAAATTTGGTTTAGAGATTATTCTAAATCCGCTCGTGCTTTCAATTTTGCGAATTACCGTGTCAAAAGATAAATGTTTATTTTACGCCGTAATTAGGGGATAAAAATTGATTCTTTATGATCTACAAACGGACAATTATTTTCCACTTGTTTTCTTAACATAAGTCCAAATCCAAAGTCCTTTTTGAGAAATTTACATTAGAACTTTCCAATTTAAGGGATTTCACTCTCTTAAAAGTAAGAAAACTGAACCATCGAGCTCCAATTGAAGATATTCGAACTGACCCATTCTAAACTAAGGCCCAATTGTATGAATCTAAGTCCAATTTTAATATTAGACCCGATTTAGTTTTGGTATCTCAATTCAAAGTAAATTTGAATACTCTAGGTGATCTTACACATGGCTAATTAGTTGGATAGGGCAATTACAGCACAAATTGAATCTAATTTCCATTAATTTGCAATTTTGGCCATTGAATTGTAAATTTGCGCATTTTAGGCCTTTAGGGTCAATCTTAAGTATCCATGGTTTTAGCTCGTTGTTTTCACAATAATTGCTCAATTAGGTCAATAGATAATCCATAGATCACATTTATAAAGCTTAATTGGCTTAATTGAATTGAAATCGGGCAATTTTCCTTCAAACCGTGTAAGTTTTCTCTTCAATTTGATCCTTGATTGCATGAATTTTAAACCCACAGGGACCACAAATGGGTGAATCAATTAGAACCAAACCAAACTGGTCAAGAACTGGCCAAACTGATGCAAACCAATTTGACCAGTCCAATTGGTTGCCGACGAGGCAGGCTTGTCCGACCCCTTGTTGGTCAATTCTTGACCTTTGGCGACTAGTTCCAAGGTCCTCATTGTGTCAATTTTACTTCTGCATCTTTAGTTGCACGAGATTTTGAAGATTGGCCTTCAGATTTAGTAAATTTGCATTTTGACCCCTAAATAGACATTCTAACACAATTCTTGAATTCGGCTTTGGTTTTGCGAATCGAACCCATTAGATCGATTACTTGACACCTCTAGATCATAATTAAACTTTCGAAATCAAGTTTTGCCTGTTGGATTAGGATTTTGACCGTCGGATCGAACTGATGGTCAAGATTGACCGATTTGAGGTGGTATAAATAGACTTTTCCCTTCAATTTTTTGAAAGGGGGCTCATTTATGCATTTCTCTCTCTCTCTTCTTGGTGAGCCACTCGCTGCTGATTTAGGCCCCGATCGACAGCCTCTCTGACCTCTTGTCTTTCCCCTCCGGAACAACTTCCTTTTTTGGTGGTCAAATTGCTTTTGAACCAACAGTGGATTTTTTCCTCCATGGGAGACCGGCAGCCGTCTCCAACACCCTCAACACCCTCAGCCACTTCCAATTCAATCCTAGGTGAGTCTCCGACCATCTATAAATCTTAGTAGTAATGACTGAATGTTCTGCTGTTTTGACAACTTCTTGATGCATTGTTACTTGCTTTTTGACTTTTACAAAATCATGCTTAGCTCTTTTGGAAAACTTCCTTCATGAAAGTTGTTCTATATCATGTTGTGCATGTTAGGAAATTTTCTTATAGTTAGATTATCGATGGATACTTTCCAATTTTGTTGATTTGCTGTGCTTGGTTTGAAATTTTCCGATATGAATTTGTTGTTGTGATTGTTTAGTTAAATCTTTAGGTTAGTTTGTCTATGATATTAGGGCATATCATCTTCATGAAATGTGTTGCAAATCGCATGATCGTTGTTGTCAAAACGGTTTTCAATGAATGGACTTTTCAAATTGTATCTCGAAATCGCTTTGGTACATATGATGTTTCAAAAAGCAACATTTTAGAAATTCTTTCCACAATCGATTTGACTTAGGAAAAATCATGGTTTGGAGTGTGTTTTAAATTTCTATGACCCTTGTGAGTGCATTTATGCAAGTCTTGGGTTAATCTTGCCAATTAAATGTGTTTCATAGCCTAGATATTCCTTAGTCCAAAATGAATTCAAATCTTTTCAAGCTTTGATTTGACATTGTGAAAGTCATGGTCTGGAGATGCTTGTGAGTAAATTTATGCAAATCCTAGGTAGGTTTGGTAATTAAACGTGTTTCATAACCGAGACATCACATTGTCTCAAAAATCTTTTAATGATTTCGAATCCATTTTTGAGACGTCACATGTACCATATAATCACGCCATTTGATAGAAATGCTTGTGTTCGTGATTGGCGCGTGCCTTGGCAATAAATGACCCGCTGACGGTTCATTCATCTTGTTTGATTGATTGGGAAATAAGGCCCAAAAGGCATGTGTGTCGCAACTTACCACTCGGGAGAGGGAATAGGTTTAGGGGTATAAACTAAAAGATAGACCTAAGGCCCATCATTAGGCGCGGACTCTCCCAAACCCATACATTGCGTGACATTGGGGTATTTTTAAGAATTTTGCAAAAAGGAGTGGCCACTAGCATATTAGGGTTAGCTAGAAACCAAGTGAAGAAAGAGTATACCTCACTTCCTACGCAACCAGAGAATCTAGGATCGGGGACTTGATTACACTAATTGATCTTTTAGTGCCCTTTCAATACCTAATCTTGTTCATTTTAAAATAAAAAAAAATTGTCATGTAGTTTGGATTGATTTTACACCTATCCACTAACATGTGAGGTGATCATGCAGAAATGCAATCATTAAAGTGACAATTAACAACCAAGCTCCTAATTGCAACAGAAATAACGTATGCAATTAAACAATTGCCAACATAATTGAACATGTAAATTAAACCCGTGACATAATCAATGTAAAAGCAAATAAAGGCCTGATTATACTAAAAAGGCATAACATGGCAATTTCCAATCAAACCCTACATTTTTTTAATTTTCGACATTTTTTTTTAAAAATATTATTATAATATTATAATATATTTAAAATGACCCGGGTCGGATCCCTGGGCTCGGCCAGACAGCCCGAGCCCAGACCGGATCAGGCCAGACGACCCAAGCCCGGACTGAACTGGGCTGCGCGATCCAAATCGGTAAAAACCTGCTAGGCTGGGCCTGATGTGCAGGCCCAGTCTGGTCTAATTTTTTTTTTTTTAAATAAAGCCCACATGCAAAAACAGCCCAAACCCGGCCTGAATTGCTCAAAAACCCTACCCATTTTGCGACCCGCGTTCCGACTTGCTTTGAAGACCAAATCCTACCCGATTCTACCTCTTCTCTCCCTTGCTCCTTCGCAGCACTGATGAGGGATGTTTGAGGATGACGGCGACTTGGCGGCGGCGACGCGATGAGCAACAGTAGTGTGGACGACGGCAGCGACACGACGGGTGATAGTATGGCGATGGGCAATTGCGGGGAAGGGAGGAGGTGCGGCTCGGACGGCGTTGGGCGAGTGGCAGGCAAGTCACAGGCCAGCACGGCGAGGGCTTCGTCGAGGATGGCAGCACGGCAGTGGTCTACGACGTGCCTCAACGAGGTGATAACAGCCCTACGTGGTGGATCTCGTGGTGGGTTGCTTAGGAACCGCATGGGGACTTCTTCGTTGGGGATAGCGTCGTGGTTTTCGAGCTCAAGTGGCGTCATTGGCAAGGGGGCTGGGAGTGGCGGTGGCCGGCAGTAGTGACGGCAAGTGTTGCAGGTCGCGCGATGAGGGGGCTCAGCGACCGGCTCGAGCTGCTGGCGTCACGAACTCGGGCAGAGGGGAACATGGCAGCAATGGTGGCACTCAAGTGGGTAGTTGGTGGTCACTCAAGCAGAGGGCTCAAAATAGTGGTGCTCGGCGGAGGAGGGCTCCGACGGCCACGGGCGTCGGGTTGAGGTGGCGAGGCCTCCTCTCTCCTTAGCCGCCATCATCCTCCCCCCCCCCCCAAATTTTCCTCTCTCTCTCCTTTCTCGAGATCTCTCTCTTCTCCAACTCTCTCTCTGCGTCTCACCCTCCTCGCTTCCCCTGTGCCCTTGCTGCTTTTCTTTTTCCCCCTCAGGTGCAGAGGATGGCCAGGAGGAGGAAGACCGTTGGACGCGGGCCGGGCCCAAGGAGACTAGGGGCTGGGCTGCACGGGGGAAAGGAAAAAGTAAGAGGGGTAGGCCAGGCCGGGCCAAGGCCGGATCCGGCTCGACCCGACCCCTAAACGTTTTGTTTTGTTTTGTTCTTTTGTTTTTGTTTTTTTTTTTTAAATTAATTTGTTGTTTTTTTTTTTTTTTGGTTTTTTTTTTTTGGTTCAAAAATAGGTGTCAACAATGTGTGTGTGTTTAATTCATGCCTGTATGTGAATTCTAGATGCATGTTAAGGACGATGTATGATACCAATGGAAAATCCCAAGGATCACATAGAATTCTTTAATTAGAGACTTATAAGCGTTATTAGCCATGCGAAAATACAATTGGTCAATGATAGCTTTAAATCATAAAACGAACCAGGTAGGTATCTAGAGGGGCCTATGCATGTTTCCAAAGGCCACCCCTGAGGCTCAAACTTATTTGATAAATCTTATTTTGTTGAATTGTTTGATATTGTTTTTGTATCATGTTTATGATTGCTTTGACTTGCATGGCCGTTTCTTTACATTGTATTTACCTAGCTATAATTCTTAGACTAGGTTTAGATTAGGATCCTGAAGATGAAGATGATGGAAGATTGATGTCCATTCCGATCACTCTTTTGTATTTATTTTCCTCGACATATGTTTCGGGTTCCCCTTGTTTGTATAAACACCCAATGAATTGCGGGTATTTCCTTTTCGCTTACTCCTTTTTTATTTCCATCCTTATTATGAATACGCAATAAGTTTACCACTTTTTTTGATTGTTTACTTATTGTTTCATACTCTCAATTCAATTGATTGTTTTCTTTTATCCTTCTTGAAAATAGAATAACATAAAAATGATTATCCACGCATGATCCTCTAGCTTAGGATAAAACGATCCCGAAAAAGTAAATAAAAATGCATGGACACCTTAAGTAACACGACATATTGTTAGGTATTGAAAGGGCGCTAATAGAAATATTATCATAATCCAAGTTCTCGAACCTAGATATCTGATTGCATAGGAATCGAGAGACCACTCCCGACCCTTGATTGTGTTTTATAGCCGACCCCCAAAAATGAGGCTAGTGGTGACTCCTATGCTATATCTAGGTTATCTTAAACAACTAAATTGCATAATTAAACCCTCATATGGACCTTTGGAAAAGGTTCACGGCCGTGATTTAGCATACCAAGATGATGAAGTCGATAAAGATCAAGTGATTATAAAGATCAAGTGATGCCATCTTTAATAGATGTGCATCTTAAGAGGGCTATCATGATTGTAAAATACCCTCAAACTTACTTTTACTTCTAGTTTCCCTTCAAACTTAAAATCGTCGATCAAGACGTGCTGTGACGTCAACATAAGGTCAAGAAACCTTCCGCTGTCATGTGAGGTATGAGCTTGAAAGAGCTCATGACCATGATCAAATAAACTCACAAGAGGTTCGTTCGAAAGGTGAGGTGATGACGCTTTTGTGAATGAGAACTTTGAGGGAACTTTCATGATCGAGTACCTCTAAATCCGACCTTTCCCTATTCCTCTTTTCCTGAAGGGCCGGGTGGTGGTTATTCCTCTTTTCCTGAAGGGCCGGGTGGTGGTGAGGTCGGGTCATGACAGTTTCGACTACTACGTATGATATAATACGAATAGGATTTGCAAACATTAAGTCTAGAGCCTCCTCATTGTCAAACCCATTTTGTAGCCAAGAGGGTAGATATTATCTCTTTGTTGTTTCCTAAGCTTCGGAGCGATGCAATGGCCTCTTTCAACTTTCTCCACTTAGCCGAAGAATCACTCTTAGAGGTTACAGGAGCCTCGCTTGTAGTACCATTGACATTGTTGGAAGAAGCTGACAGTTCAAAATGCGCGATGCTCCCCATCGCTCCCGATGCCATTCCTGCTATATGTCTAGATCTTCATGAAGCAGAGGGTCTAGATTTTGTTCCTTGGGCAGATTTTGGGGCCATGGATGTTTTGGGAGAAAAAGTTTCGATCTTTGAGAGGATGAAGGAGACGTTTCGAAGAATAAGGGTTTCGAAGAGGAAGAAAAGTGGTTTAAGAGAATGAGGATTACTTCTTGGAAAAGATGTAAAAATATAAATAGCAAATTTTTGGAAACTGAATAAGGGAAACCGAAAAGGCACGATTTTTCAATAAGCGGTTTCCGAAAAAATTTGAATAGGAATCCGATTTTCAAGGGATAATCGTAAATAAATTTCTAAATAAATAAATATGGAGAGAATAATTCGTACCTTATTTTTTGTCACACATAGAACTTACCCGGCAAAAAAACCGAATCCTGTGAGATCCAAATGACATCATCTGGAAATATTATCAGAACACATGTATATGAGGAGTGCAAAAAAACAACTGGTTTCGAACTTGACTTTGTGATCATGTTAAAATGTCCAACCCCAAAAACAAAAAGCATTATACTGATAGAGAACACATGTATATGAAGCCCGTGTAAACCCTATAGATAAAGAGACATTTTAGCATACTAAAGTTACTTCATTTGGTATAAAACATTGTAAAATCACTTGAAGTGAGCAGACATTAATAACTTAAAATAAATTGTATTTTGTGGCTGGATTTAGTATAGTGATAGAATAACAAACCCATGAATTACAAGTGTACATTAATAAACTCTATTTTGCATGAGATTTTTTTAACCTCACCAAATTGGAAGAAAGAATGCCACGGGTTAACATTTTTTGTACATTAACTAATATTAGAAAACTAAAATATAAAACCTGAATGGCATGCAACACGCTAAGGAGTTCGGAAAGTTGAGAGACACCAAAAATTAAGAAAATTCCGACATCCCCTCTTTTCCAGGATAGCCAAGGTTACACTTGTAAATATACCCAATCGGATGGCTCGCAGCGGACGATTTTATCATTTTCTTCAATTTTTTTTTTCCAGAAACGACAACTGAAATCAAGTGCCACGTTTTTTTTGCAATAAACTGAATTCAACGGCCACGGAGAGAACACTGATTGGATAAGAAAGGAGAAAAGAAAGTCAATTACACGTGAGATTTGACATTAAATTACTAACACAAAATCAAAGAAGAAAATAAAAATATCTTTTAAGTAAAAGAAATGATAACATTTGGATATTCCTATCACCACTTCATCTTGCTTTCTTTCTAACTCTGACCAATTTATCCCTGCATCCACTCATTTCCGGTAGGTATTATCAATGCTACTTAGTCATATTGTCGCAAAGATTTGCCTACGCTTATTGAAGATCAGTTTTGGAACAAAATTTTGAGCATCGAGCTTGTTAAATCTAATGAAAAAAATCATATTGTCACCAATGAAAAAAAACTAAGGATTATACACTAAAAAACTAAAAATATAGGAGCTAATTTTTATTTTTTTTGGTGACCCAGGGAACCCTCGCACGGCCGGCAGCCGGAGAGTAAACCCTGGGGAGGCATGCAAGAAACCACCACCCACGCACCCTGGGCAAGGCACCACACAGCGCTTCAGCCTCCCTGCTTCGCAGGGAAAATATAGGAGCTAATTGCAATTATCAAAAGTGAAAATATGCAATTTCTTTCTTCTTTTTCATTTTTCCCTACTTCTTAGATCTTCTGGACCCCTTGATAATATTTATAGAATGACAAACAATGTCAATAAGTCATTTCTGGAACAAGGCCTCGTCCATCCTAACATAATTGAGGATGCTTGAAGTTGTCGATGTCGCTATCATTGATATAAGATTCTAGATCATTACCTCTCCACTTTTGACATTTGTCTTCAATTAAAATTTACTAGTAGATAGAAGTTAATTAATTTAAGAAGGATTTTTTTGGCCAAGATATTTCCCGACAATTAATTTCAAATAGGTTTTTCAGCAGTAGTTGGGTGCCAATTTCTAATAGTTTCCTCAAATAAAGTTCAGTACTGCTTTGAAAGTGTTGTGAAAAGGGGATTTTGTTGTTGTTGTTGTTGTTGTTGCTGTTTGTGGTTTTTCATTCAAATGTTGAATGCAACAACTCTCAATTGGTCAAGTGATGTCCTAACATTGATTCCACTAGTAAGTAACTATCGCATTATTTTTACTTGAGAGGAGTTGGGGGTTGAATTTTTTGTTGAATTATGATCTCTAATCTTGGTAAGGTGGATAACCGAATGTCAATTTATTTTAGATTTGAGGAGTGAAGATGGCCCATTCTCCAGTCCTGCTAGAGGATCAGCCCATCATTTCAGTCTTGGTTGCCCATTTGGTGGCGTTGACCTGAGACTGTTTCAATTTTGGTCGGCCCAAGATTTTGCTCGAGTAGTTGCCCAACATTGCTCATCCTTTTGAATTTGTTCTTGAACGTTGTTAATTCAAAATAAGTTACAAGAACTAGGAAAGGCTCATAAAAAACGGAATGATTAGATGTCCAAGTAAAATCTTTATGTTACTTCGGTTTTTATTAATTATTTTCTCTCAGCGGTGTTGCTCCCATAAAATAAGATTCGAAAAGAGTCGATGTTTATTAAGTACATTCTCTTTTATGGGGTTACACCTAAAAAAGAGCCACTAGCGTTGGTAGTTCTTTCCTATTCTTTGGGAAGTATAAATTATTCCGTGCTTGTACTTGTGTTATAGAGAGAGAGAGAGAGAGAGAGAGAGAGGAGAGTGTGAGAGAGGGAAGGAAAGAGGAGGGGGAGGAAAGAAGATGGTGATGCCATGATTTTGAAATTTGATCATTTGTGGTAAATATATGTGAGATGAACACGTGTTACAATTCAAAAAATTAGATATTCAAAAAAGACATAAGACATCACTAGTGTGTATAATCTCAAATCCTTAATGATTGTAAGTGATAGTATAGTAATGAGCATTTGACATCTCATATTCACTCGTGATGTGATTATGTTGCTTGTGCGGAGACTACAATAATCATCTATTCTTACAAGTTCTTGCCTTTAGAAAGTGATTGGCGATATCATTTCTACTTTATTGAATTCTGCATTTAAGAATGGACAACTTGGGACCACCAAGACTAAAACCAAGGGCAACTGATGGGAGGGAAAGTATAAGGAGAATGAACTTTAGTGAAAGCCAATGAAGAATACAAAGGCAATACTAGTAGGAACTTGACTTACCAAGATTCTGAGAGGAAATTATCAAAATGCCACTTGGCATTTCACTTGCCCAATGAAATGGGACTTGACTACTGAAAAGGAGAAAAAGAAAGGAAATAATACATATATGTTACTAGGATTAATATAACAAAATATCTTCAATTGGTACCACTCAAACATATTTACTTTATAATAAAAAAATCGGACTCATAAAAACCCCTTAATTGGTACCGGTATTTCATTTTTACCCTTTGTTTCAATCCCGTCCAATTTGGCCATTAAAAATTTGAGTGCTCAGTCATCTTGAATTAAGCTATTTTGGACCTTCAAGGGGCCTTGAGCCAAGGGTTTGATGTATGATAACACAATTTCAAAGATTTTGATCCAAAGTTTTGCTTTGAAAATGCTCAAAGTTCAAGGTAAGCCTCCGAGTGTGGGCTCTAACATTCTTGAAATGCAAGTTTATGGGTTTAATAAAGTTTTTTTCTTCCAATCTTACCATCACTAATACATTTGCAATCATATTTTACCCCTCAACCTTGGATAAGAGAGACAGAGATGTGTTTGATCATGGCCGGGAAGCTTAGAAGAGGGACCGAGGGACCAAGGGATGTAGGTGCAGCTTTGCCGAGGGTTGAAAGACATCATCAAAGCTTTGTCGAGGGTCACGCGACATTGAGGAGCTTTGCAAGGGTTGCTTGATGTCAGTTTTAGCTTGCCAAGGGTCAAGCGTCGCATTGCCTAGTAGTGTGGCCATGGCGTTCTATTACTTGGGGTTGCATGACACTAGTGTTGTGTTGCTTAGTTTCAGTGTACCTCAGTGTTGCATCGCCGAGTTTGCTCAACTTTAGAGGTGTGACATCCTGAATTTTCATATTTTGTTTTCGATTAAATCGGGCCTTTCATTGACGCGCCGATAGTTTTATTCCCTGAGTTGGCCACTCATAGGATAACTAGACTATCTAGGGAAGCAATTAGGGAATCTAAATGCAATTTGACTTGAGAATTCGACCAAGAATCGACTACTCGACCATGTTGATCTGCAAGGGTCATTACGGCACCATCAGAGATCGATTAGAAATCAGAAATAGGTCGATTCGACTGAAATATGTGATCAAATTGTGGGTGATTCCACTTGATTGAAAAATTCTCATTGATCGGCACTAAATTGATTTTCTGTCGTTTTGGTACCCGGTGCCCGTAATTGAAACGTCGAGATTTTCACGACAACTGAGAGTTGCTAATGTGTCGAAGATGTACTTTGTGACTCGAGATAAATCGATCACGGGTCAATTGCACCAAAAATTCCTAAAAGTTACCCGGTAGACTAGGTCACGCTAAAAGCGCGCCGGATTGAAAATAACCGCGAATTTGAACCCGATTTCAGAAATTGAAAGTTCTAATGTGTCACGATCTATTTTAGGAATGTCGACTCACCCTCCGAGAAATTTTCAGAGATTCCAGGATTTTTGCAAAAAATCGATACGGACGTTGCGGAAAATCAGCGGAAATTCAGATGGGCTAAATTGATGGAAATTGAGACTTCTAAACTGAGCATGTGAGCGTCAGGCACTTACAGATAATTGTTCGGGATTTTTCTTCAGCAAAATCGGACCTCGATTTGGACAACCGGAGAGGAAATTAAGCATAAAGCTGAAAATTGGGACTTTAAATTGGATTAATTAGTGATTTATGCATTACAAGAAAGTATTAAGGGGAACATGCTTTTAATGGAGGGGATAAGGATGCTTGATTGGGACCCTCCACCGGCTGCTTCTCCCGCACGCCAAGACCACCGCCTCCACCTCCATCTTCGTGCGTCTCTTGTCCCAGCTGAAGACCGCACGCCACTTCTTCTCTCTTTCTCTCTCTCTCACGGATCAACACAGGCCAGCAGCTACTCATATTTCTCCTCCATCTTCATCCACTCACACGCCCACAACTCCATTGGATTCTCCTCTGCACGCCACTCGTCCAAACATCCATTTCCTTCGGTCAAGGCCCAGCAGAAGGCCATTTTTGTTGACCAATTCTTCAACGCCTACAACTTCATCTCCGCTCCTTCTTCCACCGAGTAGTCCAGTGTCTTCGGCCAAGCTTCAACGTCCAACGAAGCAAGTCAACCGAAGCTGCTCCCTCTTGCCGTTTGTTGACGAGCAACGCCCCTGCTCCTTCCACCGAGGCCATCTCCACTTCGGTTTGTTCCCCCTCCGGTCAACAAACGAGCGTGGAAGACCACCGTTCAACCCCACGCACGCCTCCACGTTTCCTCCGCCCCCGTCGATCCGCACACAGCCTCCACCGAATTGAAGCCCACGAAGATCGAAGCCAGCGAAGTCGCGTCTTCTCTCTGCAGCTCACGTTTTCCTTCAGTTCCCATCTTCGTCCGCGTGGTCTCCTCTTGCTCGTGGATTTCGGCCAGCTTCTTCAGCGCGTGGACGTTGTTGCTTCCTCTCCACGCTCGATCGGCCCGACAATTGAAGTCGGCCCAAGCCCAGCTCAGTCCATGCATCTTCATTTCCAAGCCCACGCAAGTCAGCAACCTGCAGCAGCCCAATCTCCAACAGATTTTGAAGCCCAACCTTAGGCACAAGTTCAGTTAGTTCTAGCCCATTTGAAGTTCAGCCCATTTTGGGCCCACGAAGAAGGCCCAAGCCCGTGACCAGCAGCCCTGCAGAAGCCCAAGACCGAAACTTAGCCTTGCCGAGTTGTGTTGGGCCCGTTTTAGGCCCGGTCCGAGAGTTCGCTGACGCTGCCGAAAATTAAGATTTCGGCCGCAGTCGCGTTGTCGTTGCGGTGAGCCGGTTTCCGCAATTAACCGGTGAGTTTATACTCTAAACTCTGCTTAGTAGGCTAATGACGTTTAAGGGATGTTTAGATTTATTTTATTATGAATGAGGTGGTTAGTTAGATTAAATTAGAAATGTAATTATTTAATTGAGCATGTTAGGTGGTTAGCATGGTTTAGCTAAGGCCTAAATAAATTGTACTAATTATCTAGAAGGGTTCGGGAATTTTTCGGGTCCATATTGGTATTTAATTTAATAATTTTGGCCAAGGTTAGTATTTTTAGAAATTAAATTGAATTAATTGATTAATTTTCGAAATTAATTAATTATTAATTATTTTTCCGGAATTTAGGCCGAGATAGCTGATGACCAGGATTTTGTGTTGATTGCAATAATGTGGTTAAATTCTGCACTTAAGTGTTAAATTATGCAAATTGAGTGCTGATTGGATTTTTGTTATTTAATTCCAAAAATTGTGAATTTCCAATATTTATTCAGAAAATCCCGGGTGTCGAGTTTTAACACCGAAAATGGATTTTAATTACTATATCAAATAGTGGGGTTTGAAAAAGATAGGTATCGGTCTTCTGGTTCGAATTAACCGTGTACCCACACACGACTATTTTCAGGATGTTTTTAATACGAAAAAAAGAGGCCAGGATCACTATTTTAATGGAGACATTTGAGTGCAATGCATAGTGTCCTGGGCCGAGATTGATTGGTTGTGTGTTGGTTAAGAGAAACCATCCTAGGCTGTTAAGCCGGATGTTACCCATTCATTGGGACTCGGGTCGCAGTAGATTCTGGACCTATGCCGCTTCAGGGAAGCCGTCTAATTGAGAGACGTAGCCGTGCTCAAAGGAGGTGAGACGACGCCTGGCAATGCCAGAAGACCGCCAATAGAGTTGGCCGTACCCTTGAGGGGTGTAATTAACAATTGGAACACATGGTTGTTGAGTTTGATGCACCCGATTATGAGACCAAAACTGTGTGACATGGAATGGGACGTGTCATAACGGTTTGGCCTTATAATCAGGACCCCGGTGATTAATTGAATTGACGAGGTGTTCCAGTTGTTATGTGCATTGATTATATGCATTGCGTTATGAACTATATTGACATGCAGGAAAGGAAACTGAGGCGAGATAAGTCCTCTATGCTAATTGTATGATTGCGTGGTTAGGATGCTTCTGGGCGTATTTCCCTCCTAATTGGGGTTTAGAGCTTAGACTCGTTGAGATGATATCTCACCCTGTTGTGGAACAACATTTTCAGGGTCGTCGAATGGAGGACTTGGAGCTGAGAGGAGGTGATCGGAAGCGTAGGTCAGTTAGGACCGCTTAATTTTGGAAGGCTAGTCTTTTGTAGTCTTTGGCCATAAACCTGTGTACATGACTCAGTGTAAATATAAAAGCATGTTTGTTTGTGAATCTATTGTCCTGCTTTTCTATCCTGAGATAATTACTGTCAGGGGATTTCTTTTCGCTTCCGCATGTGCAATAAAATGGAAAGGGTCGGCGACTCGTCCTGGGAAGTCGCAAATTATTATCGACCAGATAGGGATGGGCACGTGCTCCGTGTTCGGGGCGTGACAAGAGGTGCCTTGCCTAGGGTTGCACAATGTCAGCACCAATCCAACTGTTGTGTCGCCCCCACTTGAGCTTTCATATACAACTGCAAATTCCTTCTCTATTTTTTTTTCTCTATACTAAAAATTGTTCTGTAATAAATATTTTACAATGCATTTGTTAAACACCATTCGCTTTGCATGAAAATCTTTTAAGTCAGTACCCTTTGCTTATCCGCAAAGCCTCAGAAGCTAGATCTCTCCCTTGGTATCTATCCAACGCAATATGCCTAGGAACAACAAAGGAATCAACTAATCATTCCCGTGTAGACCTTTCGACTTTTGAGACAATTAGATCAACATTTTTCTCAAGAAGCGAAGCTTTACCATCTAAGAATTCTAGGATATGAAGCATCGACATCATTAATTGGATTAAGAGAGGTGACAAGAGTTCTATGTGATATATCTCACTGAATTTGGAAGACAATGGTCATTCAGCAAGCATTCCACTTGATATTGGATTGGTGCACTCTTGCATCACAGATCATAGAGATCGAGAGGGAAATGAAAAGTTCCTCAACCATGTCAATAGCACTATGCGACTAATTGAAGGAGCAGACAATTGCAAATTTTTAGTAGAGACGAGAAAAAAAGGGAAAAGCAAGAGGCATTGAAATCAAGATCACCGGTTTGCATCCTCAAGAATCGCTACCTCAACAGGTGGTGCGAGTTCAACCCATACTCTCGCCATTGCTAAGACCGTCTCATCTTCTTTATTGAGTTCTGCTCCAGTGGACTATTTTCTTCCTCGGTGTCTGTTGATAATTGTCTTCCTTCGAGTATCTTTCCTTGAAACTCCAATCTGTTTCCATCCCCCGATGGTGTTGGAAAACAGACCCTCAGATCATCCTCCTGTTGCTCGCATATTAGACCGAATCCACGCTTCTTTATGGTTCCTTCCAGTGCCCTGACACAAACTTGGATATGGCTCTAACCGTTTTGCAGAGGCTTCTCTTCTATCTTTCTGTTGCTTGGGAAATAAACAAGACTCACATGATCGGATTCCAATGGATCAAAAAATATCAAACGGTAATACGATCTTATGCCATTTACAAACAAGCTGATGTCAAATGAACAGGACGAATCGTCGAACAAGCCTTTCTTATTCTGGCGAAGAATAACACAGATTGCTAGTCCCAAGATCTTGTCACATAAGTCTGGGGGAACCATGAAAGATATGGTGTCCTCTTTACAATGGAGAATCCATTCAGGCATCTCTCTTCCATTTACAAGAATCTCAACTTCCTGTCATACAGATGTACACGTATCAAACATTCAAAATGAGAGAGAGAGAGAGAGAGAGAGAGAGAGAGAGAGAGAGAGAGAGAGACCTTGGGTGATGACGCATCAGCCACACTGACCCCTTTGCTTTGCTTGCAGCTATAAACAAACAAGTCTTTCCAATAATCATACTTATTGATGCATGTAGGAAGATGAGTAAATTTGTTATTTGTAAGATTTAGGCACGTCAATATAGGACAACTGGAAGCATTCTCAAGAAACTCTGCTTTTGATAGATTGCAGTGAGAGAGGTCTAGCCACCTTAAACTTGGGAATCCCAAATCGTCATCAGGATCAATTGAATCCTCCAAGTTCTTTGGAAACATGACAAAATTTGAGCAGTAGCTAACTACCAGAGACTTGAGATTTTTCAACTTATGAATGCTCGATGGAAGCCTTGTGAGGTTATTGCAACAACCTAAATCTATCTGCTCTATAGAGACAAGATTTTCAATTGATGCAGGGAGTTCTTTAATAGCCGTCCCTTTTAGAAAAAAATATATTAGGTGTTCCATCTTTTCCAGAATATCAGGGCATTTCTCAAGTTTAGAGCAACCAGAGAAATCAAGCCATTGAAGAGACTTTTTCTTGAGTGTGTTTGGAAAGATCCGAAGATTGGAGCAACTTGATATATTCAAATGTTTCAACTTGTCAAGATCTCCAACAGATTGGTGAACCTCTACCAAGCTTTTGCAACTTAAAAGATCTAAGCTCTCCAGAAGTGGAGCTGATGAAATGTCAGGAATACTAGCAAGGGACTTGCAATCCCGGAACTCGATGGACTTCAAACATATAAAATTCTGCAAAAACATACTGGTGCAGTCATTAAGCTCTGAAATATTTTCATAGCTTTGAAAAGGGAAAGCTGATCATCATAAGGGCTCACCTAACAGTTGCCTACTAATTGTTTGATATGACTGTTCTGAAAACGGAGTCTTGCCAGTTTCTTTGGACCAGGGCCAAATTCTAGATGCAGGGCATTGGGCCATTCAAGCCATCTGAGCGCATTAGGGAGGCGTACAGGACCTTGTGAAGAGATATGCACTTTGTGCAAGATGAGCATTCTCAACCTTTTCATTTTTTTGAAAGCACAAGGACTAATGGTCATCTCTTTTGGTGTGGCCAAGTTCAATACTATGGCCTTTACTGCATCCATTACCTATCCATAACAGAGCAAATTCAATCGTCAGACAAAATTTTCGATCAAAATTTACACATTACAATCCAAATCAGAGCAAAGTAAAAAACTGAGATGTTGCAAAATGGACATGAACAACTTTTACTGTATCTTCATAGAGAACTTCCTCAACATCTTCGAAAAGCCATAATCTGCTGCATTTCCCAGGATCATCGGGCCATTCCTCATTAACAATATCCTTACCCATCAACTGAATCAAATCATGCATTTGCAGGGTTCCATATTCATTTTTTATCAAGGACCTCTCGATGAGAATTTCTATTCCTATGGTTGTGTTAAAACCAGAGTCATCAAGAACTTCCTTGATGTATTCTACTCCCTTTCCCTTAAAGAAACAAGCAATATCGAGGAAAATCTCCCTCTCATTGTTCTCCAATCCATCAAAGCTTGTCTTGAGAACTTGATTAATAATTTGGTCAGGACTTTTGGAAAGTTTATGCAATGCACTTTCCCATGCAGCTTCGTTTCTTCCACATAAGAATGAGCCCAAGACTTCGAGGGCTAACGGAAGGCCGTCACAATAACGCAGTGCTCTATCTATGAGATCCACTCCTATTTCAACACTCTCGCTATATGGGAAAGCATGCAGACAAAAAAGGTCTCGTGCTTCACAACATCCTAAAGTTTGAATTCTATGCACACGATTTATGCCATGAGAAGTCAGCAATTGTTTATTTCTTGTTGTAACAATGATTATACTTCCTTTTCCAAACCAATTGCCTTTTCCAGCTAATGCATTCAGTTGATTCATATGGTCAACATCATCAAGAACCAGGAGAACCTTCTTGCAACATAGTCTTTCTTGTATCAAACTAATTCCTCCAGCGACACTGTAGACCGTTAAAGGATGAACCAGGATCTCAGATAGAAGATCCTTTTGTAAAGAAACAAGACCACCGCTTTGGTGTGATTTTTCTCTAACTTGCTCCAAAAAACTACAAACCTGAAATTGTCTCATCATAGCATTATATAGGGCCTTGGCAATTGCTGTCTTCCCTATGCCTCCAGGTCCCCATAGACCTATCATCAGAACATCATCATCAGCCGACTCTTTCTGTGACAAACATATCAGTTTTTGAACTCGGGAATCTATTCCAACCGGATACTTAGCGACATGTAAGGGTGTTTGGTTGAGACGAATCGATAATTCCTTCACGATGCATTGTATGAGATCTGCTTCATCTCTAATAAGCACTCAAAAGAAAGAAAAACCCGTTTTAGCATTTCAAAGCCATAGCAGGAATTCAACCTCTGACTTGATAAGGAAAATTTCTTAAGAAGAATAGTAAATAATAAGATGAAAAGTGGGTGAACCTGCGCCAACATCTACACGAGGAAAATTACAAAGAACTTGAATCTGAAGACAATAATGACTAAGGCACTATGAATCGCACTATTTATGTTTGATAAATTTTTCATTATCCACACAGCAAGAATCAATTCAAAGAATCTACGAGCTTTGGTTATTTGATCATATGTCTACTGTCTAATTTATCTCCACTTTGTATCTTCAATTCAAGATCCAAAAAAGTGCATATGATATGATATCTAGCAGACAATCACGAGCTAACAATCACAAAACACCATTGTCACATTTGTGCGTACCTGTCATTCAACTCCCACCCAGACAAGCTACCAGCTTCATAAAGAGCCTTCTTCCATCTCTTCACTTTCTCTGAATCCTTCCCCAACTTGGACTCATGGTTATCCATAGCTCTCTTATAACTGTCTTTCCCCTCTCTCACTTCTCTGGGTTCCACTCGTAAAACACAGAAACACCTTCAGCCATTTTCTCCTTGCACTCCATGATTTTCAAGAGCTCTTCCAAACACCACCGTGAGGAAGCGTAGTGCTCAGAGAAAACGATGATCGCAACGTGTGATTCCTCAATTGCCCTCATGAGCGCCGGCGATATTTCCTCTCCTTTCCTAAGCTCCTCGCTATCCACAAAAGTATATATTCCTTTTTGGTCCAGAGCCACGTAGAGATGACTGAGGAAGCCTTGGCGGACATCTGTCCCTCTGAAACTGAGGAACACATGGTAATTCCTTTTCATATTCGAAGAAGCAACTGTTAGAAGAGCTGATGGTACATGTGCTTCTCTAGAATGCCAAGCTTCGGAACAGAGAGAGAGAGAGAAAGAGTCTTGCTAAGAAAATCAAGGGCTTAAAGCAGAAGCAGAGTGGGCTTTGCTCTCGGAGACCCCGATCGGCAGTGAAGTCGAGGATCTCTTCCCTATGCCCCTGGCTCTGGCTCTCGCTCGCTTCAAAGAAATAAGCGCTCTCAGGGTTTGGAGGGCGAGATCGACGTGATTGACCGACGAATCTGGAACGATGATGAATCGGCCAAGGACTCGGAAGACGAAAGCTGCCGCGAGGGTTTATCGAGTGAGAAGCTCTGAGCGCTGTTCATATTTTTTTTCCTTTTGAGCTTTGAGACTTTAAGATAGGAGAAAATATTGGGTACGTCTTATGCTCCAGGCTGTCAAACAAGAAGGTGGTCGCAGCACGACACGTGTCTCGTGGGACGCACGATTTCAGAGGCGCCCATTTTGAAAATTTTCCTGTACTGTAGCTCTGCCGCGGGTTCTTTTATTGCACCTCTCTCTCTCTACACTCGCTCTCTCTCCCGACGAAATCCCTCTCTGCGACCTCCCTCTCTCTTTGGCCTCTCTCTTTCCGACCAGCGAACGATTGCCTGCAACCGACGAACCACCGCACGGGATCGGCGAGAGGACCGCGACTTCCCTCTCTCTCTCTGCTACCCTCCTTCTTTATGACCGACGAACCACCGCATGGGACCGGCGGGAGGACCGCGACTTCTCTCTCTCTGCCCTCCTTCTTTCCGACTGACGAACCACCGCACGGGACCGGCGAGAGGACCGCGAGCAATCAATGAACCACCACACGGGACTGGCGAGAGGACCGCGCCCTCCCCCTCTCTCTCTCTACCCTCCTTTCCGACCGGCGAACCACCGCGAGAAAATCAGATGTTGTTGTAGAGATCTCCCATCGTCGCCTTCATCTTCTTTTTCCCTTTTTTTTTTTTTTTTTTTTTTCCTTGTGTTTTGATGGCGGAACTGGAGTTGCATATGGAGGACGACGTGATGTCTCACATCAACATGGACGGCTTCTTCGGCGACCTCCTGAGGCCGGCGACGTCATCGGCGCTTGCTCCTCGAACGCGTCGTCATCGTCAATAGACTCGGGGTTCGACGAGATCGAGAACATCTTGATGAAGGACGACGAGGCTGGCGGAGTTGTCGGTGGCAGGATTAGGGCTGATTCGAGCCAGGAGTTCTGCGATAGGTTCCTCGCTAATGTGCTCGTTGACTCCCTCGGAGATGGGTCCGCGGAGATAGCCGATGGGTCCAGTGACAAGGAGGAGCCTGGATCGTCGGATGACGGCGGGGTCGACGCTGCGAAGGTTGATGGGGCTAAGGGTGGCAGTGAAGCCCATGATCCTACTTCTAAGAAGCTCAAGAGGTACATTGATTGATCGGTGCTGCTTAATTATTTGATCGGTTGCTTTATGTTGAATTATGTCGTAAGCCTTTGTAAAACTGAAATGAATGTCATTAGGGAGGGGTCCATACATCACCTATTTTACCTTTGTAACTCAGTTTCTCGGGAAAGGAAAAAATTATTTAGTGGTTTGCCTATCGACAGTGTAGCATTTAGTCAGATGCATAATCTATTACAAATGTTTTGGTATATATAATGTAAAATTGTTTGATTATGTGGTTGATAGAGAGAATATGAGGAGTTCAAGGTGCGAATCAATGCTTTGGTTGCAAAGGCACAAAAGATGCCAGAAGAAGGGTGGACAATGCAGGATGGCACTGCCTGGGCTGGAAATAACCCCAGGGATCACCCTGGAATGATACAGGTATACGATATTAACCAGTATTCCAGAAGCATTTAAATCAACCTTCTCCCCTCTTATGCATCTAGTTAGTGTTTTCTTTTTGTTGTCGAAAATAATAGGTTTTCCTGGGCCACAGTGGGGGACTTGATACTGATGGAAATGAGCTACCTCGACTTGTTTATGTTTCTTGTGAAAAGCGACCTGGTTTCCAACATCACGAGAAAGCTGGAGCCATGATTGCTTTGGTTTGTCATCTCTATACATCTTATGTAGCTTTTCTTGTCATGTGTCTCTTTTAGTGACAGGCTGACATCTTTAATTGTAAACAAATGAATGTATGTTGGTGTGATTTGGTTTTTCAGTTTAGATTCTTCATCGCTTGCTTGCATTGAAATTTATATCTATATGCATTAGGATCCTGATTAATGGATCTCTAGGTTTGAGAAATCGCATTCCAAGTTCACGCTACATTATTGAAGCTTATTCTTTTTGTGCTTTCAGTTTGAATGTACAGTTGGAATTATCTTTTTCAAGGATCAGTTACCTTTTATTTTTTCCCCCCGTGGATTGTAATGTTGATAGTGGTGTCTCTAGCTTATAGTGAGGATTTGTTTATCATAAAGAGATTCATTGTTCCTGACCCTACTTTAACTTCATACTAATTCTCTTCATATTGAGAAACAAATATTACAGTTTGATTTTCCCACATTGATGCTTGTCTGAATGTTGTTCTTATCTGCTGGAGAAATTGGTTAGATCTGCTTATTACTTTTTGGCATTTCTGAATTTATAAATTACTGTTTTATTTTGTGTAGATCTGGGTCTCAGCTGTCCTAACCAACGGACCGTATCTTTTGAATGTTGACTGTGATCATTACTTTAATAATAGTAAAGCATTGAAAGAAGCAATGTGTTTCATGATGGATCCCGCTTATGGAAAGAAGATGTGCTATGTGCAGTTCCCAGAACGTTTTGATGGGATTGATTTGCATGATCGATATGCTAACGGCAACATCGTCTTCTTTGATGTAGGTGTGTCTTCATCTTTTTCCTATTTCCAAAATGCTAGTTGTTTATGTTCATTTGTTGCCTTTTTTAACTGAGCTAGATTATCTTATTTATGATCTCAATGCAGATTAACTTGAAAGGGCTTGACGTCATCCAAGGTCCTGTCTATGTCGGAACTGGATGTTGTTTCAACAGGCAACCCTTTATGGATATGACCCTGTATTAACTAAGGAAGATCTGGAACCAAATATTATTGTAAAGAGTTGTGGTTCAAGAAAGAAGGGGAAGGGTGGCAATAAGAAGTACATTGACAAGAAAAGAGCAATGAAAAGAACTGAATCCACTGTTCCAATTTTCAATATAGAAGATGTTGAGGAGGGGGTTGAAGGTAGGTCTTGATTTAATTATGAGTTTTGTTTTGTATCTTTGGATGTTAGAAAGCAGACTTATACTGGTCCAAATGCCTGGACTTACTCCATGATTACTGTCAAAACTAGCCTGAATTGATGTCAGATTGGGGTATCTTACCTTGCCCTTAAAGGACCCCCTTAAGCTTTAGAATAAACCAAAAAATGTCTCTCTTTTGATGTCACTTAATTGTTCGACTGACTTAACAGTACCTTTGCTATGTGTTATATCATGTTAACAGCACCAATTTGTTTTGTAGGATATGATGATGAGAGGTCGCTCCTGATGTCTCAGAAAAGTCTAGAGAAAAGATTCGGTCAGTCTCCTGTTTTCATTGCGGCTACTTTCATGGAACAGGGTGGCCTACGACCATCTACCAATCCTGCAACACTTTTGAAAGAAGCCATCCATGTTATTAGCTGTGGCTATGAGGACAAGACTGAATGGGGCAAAGAGGTATGTTATGATGTTATACAATTTCTATTCTAGATGTTAAATTCCATGTCATATGGTTGGAATTGACTTGATGTTCTTTCTATGAATAGATCGGATGGATATATGGTGGGCCTTGGGGTCAATTGAGATTTTGCTAAGCAGGCATTGTCCTATATGGTATGGATATAATGGGAAATTGAAGCTCTTGGAGAGATTGGCGTACATCAATACAATTGTGTATCCCCTCACCTCAATACCGCTGATTGTGTATTGTATTCTCCCTGCAATTTGTCTTCTCACTAACAAATTTATTATACCTGAGGTAAGTGATACTTCTCTCTTCATTGTAGAGTATTCAATCTCATGTATTTCGTTTGTTGTACGTTAATCCACATTAACTCTATTTAAGTGAGATGAACAAAAGAAGGGTCATTGTTTACTTCTGTCATCTGATCCTAGCATCTCCGCCTCTCTGGAATGGAGTTAATGTTCTCTTTGTATTTAGTTTTCGAGTGGCTCTGCATCTTGTTTTAATAAAGCTTGGATGAGAAACCATTAGGAAACATTGGTAAAAGAAGATGCCTAAACATCATTCCAATGGCTATGGTGGTTGAATAATATTCAGCTGATAGCTGGCAAACATAGGCCTTTTGATATAGTTAAATAGAAAGCCCTAAGTCAACCATATCTAGGTGCCCTTACTGTGTGGTCACCAAAGTCCTCTTCACAGGTGGACTCTTCTTTGTATTCTTTAGAGTATGATCATGATCCTCAATTTCATTTATTTGCATTTTTTTAAACCTTAAAAATGATGTAGCTGTTAGTCCTAGCTCTTCTGCATCATTTGTACATTTAAAGTAATCTTCATTGACAAAAGACGGCTCAATTACGATGCTAGTTTCCATCTTTATTAGATATTCTCCTCATTATGCTATACTACCAATTTCATAAACTAAATATAGTTGTCTCTACGCTAGACTATCTAGAGCTACATGTAAGTAATTTCAGCGTAATTAGAGATTGTTTCCTCTTTTCTTTCATTTGATGACCGATCCGATGTTAAAAAAAATAAATTGCAGATAAGCAACTTTGCTAGCATGTGGTTCATTCTCCTTTTCGTCTCAATTTTTGCAATTGGTATTCTTGAGCTCCGTTGGAGTGGTGTCAACATTGAGGATTGGTGGAGGAATGAGCAGTTCTGGGTCATTGAAGAGTCTATTCCGCTCACCTTTTTGCTATGTTCCAAGGGCTTCTTAAAGTGCTTGCTGGCATTGATACCAACTTCAGTCACTTTGAAAGCAGCCGATGAGGAAGGAGACTTTGCTGAGCTTTATGTGTTCAAATGGACATCGCTTCTCATTCCTCCGACCACAGTTCTTATCGTGAACATCATTGGCATTGTAGCAGGTGTGTCTTATGCGATTAACAGCGGGTATCGGTCATGGGGTCCACTGTTTGGCAAGCTATTCTTCGCCATATGGGTTATTGCTGACCTTTACCCATTCTTGAAGGGTCTGTTGAGTCGGCAGAATCGCACTCGTACGATTGTTATTGTGTGGTCTATCCTTCTTGCTTCCATATTCTCATTGCTCTAGGTATGGATTGACCATTTCACCTCAGCCTTCACAAAATCTGCTGCAAATGGTCAATGCGGCATCAACTGCTAATTGTATCATGCTCGCCTGTGGGGGAAGCCATCTTCAAGTGCTTATTGTTCTTTTATGTATATAACAAGATTCTCATTGCCACACAAAGTCACTTTTCATCATTGAGGCAATACTTTCGTTCGAGAAGAAGGTGGGTGTAAAACAGAAAAAGCAGAGAATGTCATTTTTTGTCATGTCCTTTCCACAGTTGCCCGTGTTGGAAAATAGGCATCTCGAACCTTTGATTCGTTTGTTATTTATTGTGCAGTATTTTGTTGTTTGATCACAAGAATGTAGCACTTTTGAACTTAATTCAACACTTAAAGGTTGAATACAGAACAAGCTCATTGGTCAAGCTTAAGTCGATGCCTTTATTACTATTCCCACAATTCTCTTGCAAATTGTCAACAGGTCTCTCATCAACGCAAGGCTCTACGGAAAGCATTTCCCGCACGTCGATTAATTCTCTCTCACACACTATTGATAATTGAAACGTGATGTTGTGTTCTTTGTATATCGTCAAATTCAGAGTCGACAGGGTTGAATTATTGCCACTTTTCGATTTTATACTAAGTAGCAATCCCTTGGAGCCGCAGGTTTGCCAAGATTGGTAGGGCAGCGAGAGCTTTGCCTGGCAAGGTAACCAGCCACAGTTTGGATCAGAAATAAAATCAACATCTTACGAGATCATTTAATACAAAGCTTTGTTCTGTCAAAGAAAGCTGAAGGTACTCGAATCTGAAATTGAAACATCATACTCCAAACATGAAACTGTTATTCATTCAAACCAACAATCCAATAAGCAAAAGAGCTTTCCTTATGTTAGGTACTCCAAGAGATTTATGCACACGCAAAGTAGCCCCTGTGAAAAACATTGCGTCTCAATTAGCATTATATTGGACAAATTGGCCATCTTTCTTGGTTCGACTCTTGCCAACTCATCTTCTCGTGAAAGGCAATACTCACATTATCAAAACATGCCGTACCTTCTTCGAAACACATAGAACTCCAAAAGAAAAGTAAACCCCTCGAATATCTTTGCGAGTGCATGTAGAACCAACCTTGGTAACAAGAACTTCCTTGAAGAATTCTTCTGAAGAAATTGTATGAGCAAAAGAAAAAAACATAAACTAAACCATTCAATTGCAGTATACATCTGACCAAAAAAAAAAAAATCGCAATATACAAAATAGTCATCTTTATCCACTCTTTCTGTAGATGATCCATAGCAAAAGACCTCGTATTTCTTCTTGTCAAATATGTGGTTATGCCTCTTCATCATCCTCAACCATAATCCTCTTGCACGCTTCATAGCACATGAACATCAGGTAGGGAAAACCTTAATGACAATCGACAGGAACATCAGGTAGGGAAAACCATAATATATACATTAGCTATTTAGATTACATGGATGCAGGATAGATTGTAAATATTGTAACGTAGGAGCCAATCCATGTGACCTCCTGAATGATCAAGTCATTGGCAATATTTTTATATATCAAGATGATAACAAGTACAATTTTCCTTCCATGAAGGAAGATCAAGAATTATAATGGCGACTTGAGATTCAAAAACAAAGTTCTCAGAAAATGTGTGAACCACACTTAAATAGCTTACTATAACTGAGTTCCCCATAAGATTTGTGATGATCTGCTGAAATCTCCCCGGATCACCAATCAACTTCTGCGGAACATTTTCAGAAATGTGAACTGCTAGCTGCAGATTTGAACGGGTGGACATTATTAGATAATGACTCAGGTGACTTAGCAGCACCATGTAACAAAGGCAGTCAATACCTCCACTCCTTTTTCTTGAGATTTCCCCGAGAAGAGAGACGACATCATCCAATATGGCCCTTAGATCAAACTGCACAGCCTCAATCTCAATCTTACCAGATTCAATCTTCGCTTGGTCCAAGACCTCATTTATAAGTGAAACCAAATTTGCGCCTCTGAAAATGTAGGAGTCAACTTCAACGATATATCACCATAAGATTCTTCTTCTTGCACATTAATAAGTCCGTAACTCTTTAAAGCCTGTCCACATCCATATGAGAAGTCATCAACTTCCCTCAGCAGCTCTTTTAACATGACCAGAAACAGGGGCGTCCACCAATTTTGGATATTTTCCTTCACCTGCAATATGACACATGCAGCACGAAATTTAGAATAAGAATGCTGGCAAATAAACCCTTTAGTTTATCGAATAAAACTTTTAGTAAAAAGTAAAAAGTCTTCAAAACTATGCAACATAAGTTCCAAATTGATCAAATACATCGACAAAAATGATTTCTTTTGTTTTACTGTTTGAAAATGACTTGATAGTCGACATCTCGTTTATCACTTTTGTTGTTTTAGTTTGCACAGTTTTGTCTTTAGACAATAATTCAATCTTGAACATATGAAGTAATGAAAAATTATAGAAGGTGTCCAATCTTTCTTGACAATAAACAACAATACTTGAATTTTCACTTTTTCTTTCAACATCCATCAAGAAAAAAATTCCCAAGAGATGAGAGCAGCTTCCCCATGCTTCTTTTAGTACGCTTGACAGATTGGACAGGTGCTATAGAATGATTGCTTCGAGCAGTCGCAAAGTCATGTTTAAGCTAATTTAGACAAACTTCAAAAACTGAAGATTCATATCTTTGGACAATGTCGTCTCACAGCATTATATGATGAACTATTATTTATCATGACAATGAAAATGGAAAATATTAATTTGAAGGCCATTCTTACGGAACAGAACAAGGGTCAAGTGGTCTTGGGACACCTCGATGTGGGTCCACTACTATTTCTTGCATGTGAAGTCGATGTATTGAAATACCATTACTACCAAATCAGTACACAAGAAGGTGATGGTCTCAAAAGTTCACTACTTGATAGGTTTCACATGCACCGAGAGATATGTAGTGCCAAACCTACCTAACACTTTACATCAGTTTTAACGCTACCAAGTCATTATCATTTCCAACTGAACTATGAGAACTAAGAAAAATGTTTAGCCTACATGTAAACAGCTGCATTAAAGGGGACACAAGTGATCATTAAAGATGTCCATGCATCAAGAAGCCCCTGGTTTCTAAAAGTATTAAGGAAGCAGAATATAAGAAACAAGATGTACAGATAAAGAGTTCAGGAAGTCACTAGCCCGATGGAATTTACATATTCAGAGTGTGATAGGAAACAATACTGCTAAACAAGTCGGGCAACGTTCTGCACATAGAAGAATAAGAAAAAGGCAGGTTCAATTTAAGATACCAAGAAAGTATTCTCCCTGTAGTATCTGTTATTTTGCAGTAAAACATGGCAAAAGCAGTTCACATGCATAAAGAATCGACAGAAAATGCCCTCTGGAATGACTATGCTAGTTATATTACAAAAGGAGAAAAAATGAGAATCAACAAATTGGTATTCAAGAAAAGGAGGAAGTGATTGAAGTCAATCTCCCAGCAATTTGCATAGTTTTCAATAATCTCCCAGGAAACAGGGGGAAGGAGACTTTTCACTATGGTCTACCAAAAAATAAAAACAGAGGCTTTTCCCTGTCTTCTCCTCCCTCAAGAACAGCCAGGTGATTTTTTACCCGTTAAGAAAGCAATTATACCAGGCCTCTAAGCATTTTGCATCAATACATGGCCAATGAGACCGAGAAGGAGCATATCAAACTGCGTTTGTTACTTTAATGGAAAACAATCTAATATGTGACTGATTCCTTCCCACAAAAATCACTGTATTCCCTATGACTTCTACCTGAACCAAAGCACTGGCGGGATCGTGATGCGAGCGGAACTGGAGATCAACAGGCCGGCAGGTGTGAGACGGTCGGGCACCAACGTTCCAGCGTACAAAACAAGCCGATGTCGGATCTGGAGCTGGAGGGGGGGCGCGGTAGTTTGCCGGTCACGCGGTGGTTCGCCGCGAAGAGAGGGAGTGCAGACAGAGAAGAGCGGGATCATAATGCGAGCGGAACAGCGTACAAGACAAGCCGGTGTTGGATCTGGAGCTGGAGGGGGGGTGCGGTGGTTCGCCGGTCACACGATGGTTCGCCGCGAAGAGAGGGAGGGCAGACAAAGAAGAGCAGGAGACGGACGAGTCGGGGCCAGATCCGGAGCCGGAGGGGTGGCGCGGTGGTTCGCCGGTCGGAAAAAGCGAGGGAGGGCAGAGAGAGGGAGGTTGCACGCCGGTCGGTTGCTCGCGGTCGTCTCGCCCGTATCCTCCTCGTTCGTCGGTTGCTCGGAGTGGTTTGCCGGGCGGAAAGAGGGAGGGCAGAGAGGAAGGTCGCACGCCGGTCGGTCGGTCGCAGTCCTCTCGCCGGTCCCGTGCAGTGGTTCGTCGGTTGCAGGCAATCGTTCGCCGGTCGGAAAGAGAGAGAGCAGAGAGAGAGGGAGGTCACAGAGAGGGACTTCGTCGGGAGAGAGAGTGTGTAGAGAGAGAGAGGCGCAATAAAAGAACCTGCGGCAAAGCTACAGTATAGGAAAATTTTCAAAATGAGCGCCTTTGAAATCGTGGGTCCCACGAGACACGTGTCGCGCTGCGACCGCCTTCTTGTTTGACAGCCTGGAGCATAAGACGTACCCAATATTTTCTCTTAAGGTAGGGGGAGATGGCGATAATGTTTCTGTGGTAGCGGACTTTCGGGTTATTAATAGTGCTTTGATAATATTTAAAAAAATTGCTAACTTAAAAGCAAATTGCTCTTTTAAAATTTTTAAATGGATATTGATATCAATTTTGAATAATGACATAAATAGTCTTTGAATTTTGACTCAATTTATAAAATGATTATTGAAATTTTAATTTATTTAATACGATCCTTAAAATTTTAGTACACATTCAAGTTAGTTCCTACACTATACGAAGATGCTTAATGTTGTTATTAGGGGTGTACAACTAAATCGATTTTACTTAGAAACTGGATCGAACTTTCGGAAAAATAGGTTTGAAAATGATTCTCCTTAAAGTAGTTCTAGAAATAGGTTCCAAGTAAAGACCCATCGATTTCACTTTGCTTTGGAATCTATTTTATAAGTTAAAAAGCTTAAATTCTATTTTTTTCCCTAAATTTTAACCTCAACACTCTTTCGTCTTTTTGTCCTTTTTTGAAACTTCTTGCTAGTCTTTCATTTTCCTTTAACTTTTATGGATGAATGGGGAATTTATGTTTTATATTACGCGTTTGAACTTTTTTATCATTTATAATTATACTTGAATATGTATTCAGATTGTTGTTTTTGGTAGATTAGGATTCTTGTTATTCATCTTTTACTTTGAATCATTTCGTTACTCATAATCTCATATGATTTTGCAGTAAAAAAAAATTGGAAAAAAAAAGATAAAACAGATTCTCGAGTGAACCCTCGAATTAGATCGGAAAAATAGAGGACGCGATAGGTTCTAGAGTCCAAAATCTTGACATAAGCGCCAGCAACGATGATGATGGAGTGCTTCGAGGACTGGCGACGAGGAGAGAGTGGAGAGAGAGGGATAGAGATTATGCTAGCAAAATGCGGGAAGCAAAGAAGCGGGACCCACTTGACGTTTGTAAAAAACTGCCGGTTCAATAATTCAAGCTCAATGATAGTATTAAATATTTTCATATAATCTAAAAATTAGGTTGGATATGAATTTTATGAACTATATTGAATAAATTAAAAGTTCATGGACGACATTAATTGTTAGGCTAAATTTCAGAGATCGCGGTGTCATTTTCCCTTTTTATTTTTATTTATGCTCAATTTCTTTTTAATAAAAAATTGGAAATGGACGGAGATTAGATTCGAGATAAGCGTATGGTGGGGCCCATGGCCCGGGGATGGGGGAGAAAATATTGGGTACGTCTTATGTAGACAGCGTGGCAAACAAGAAGGCGGTGGGAGCGCGACACGTGTCCTCGTGGGACCCATAAAGTCAGGCGTCTGCTCCTTGACTCAGCGCTTCTTCCTCTCTCCTCTAACTCTCGTCTCGGCTGGTGGCTCGGCTCGGCAAAAGAAAGGACGTCCTCTCCTCCCGACCCGCACGCTCACGCTCTCTCTCCTGTCAGAGCATTTATTGCGGAAACTTTTCTCTTTCCTTCGTTTGAGAAAGAAAATGGCCGTTCGTTCCTCTTTCCCTCTCCATTTCTTTCCTTTTGAATTTTTGAATCTGAAATCCTCTCTCTGCGCTCTTTGTTGCTCCGCCGTGCACCAAGTGGTCGTTCTCCTGCCATCGCCGACGAACCACATTACGGCCGCCTCTACTCCGGTGCTCACTCGCTTCTCTCTTCGAGTTCGTTGCTGCTCCGTCATTCGTTCCGGCGTTCCCGGGATCGCAGATGCAGCACGCGGAGGAGAAGCAGCCTCTTCGAGCTCCCCTCAACGTCGGCGGCGTCGCCCGCCAAGCGAGACCCGCACACACGGAAGGCTCGGAGGCGAGGTTGCTGGAGAAGCTGGTGCTGAGCTGCCTCGTCGTGTTCGACGCTCCTCCGCCTCCCTCTCATGACGTCCGCTCTGCTCTCTCTCTCCCCCCTCTGCGAAGTCGTGCCTCTCTTCCAGCGAAACGCGACGCCGACGGCCCTCCACCTCCGCCGGTTGACTCCGTCGCCCTTGACTTCGACTCCGACGCCGACGCCAACGCAGCCTCCTCCCCTGAACCCGACTCTGACGCCAACGCCCCTTCGCCGGTTGCCTCCGTCGGTGTCAGAGTCTGTCGCCCCCGACGCCAACGCCTCGGCCTCCACCTATGCGCCTGACACTGACGCCGACGCCGACGCCGACGCCCCTTCGCCAAGTCCATGCATCGCAGAAAATGGTAATGCCGACCCAACATTACTTATTCAGTTATTTCCTTTTGCTGATGATGGGGAAATTCTCATCTTGGACGATAAGGAGTCCATAGTATTCTCATAGTACTATAGCATCATCCGTAACCATAGCATAATGATTTAGTTTCTCGATGTCTGCATTTAATATCCAAAGCTGTAGCAAATTAATGAGGATAGTAACAAGATATCAGAGAATGTAGGAGGGAGATTGGAAGCTTTCAATCGAGCAAGAGTGAAATCACATGGAGTTTCAGATTTGAGGATGACAACTACTTCAACCGTTCCTGCGTTAAATCTATTTGACATTGCATTCGGATTTGCATTTTTGTGCCTATGTACTTCGTTGTAAATTTTTTCCTTTTGATATTCAATGGTAGGATGGGAGAAGGCTGAAAATGAAGTCTTGGTGCTAAAGAAACAACTGGAGGCTGCAACACAAAGGAACTAGACACTAGAAGATCGAATCGAGTCATCTTGATAGAGCACTTAAGGAATGTGTGAGGCAGCTCGGACAGGTGAGGAATGAGCAAGAGCAGAAGATCCAAGAAGCTGTGGTCAAGAAAACTCGTGAGTGGGAATCAACAAAGGCCGAGCTTGAGACTAAGCTTTCCAATGTCCATGCTAGCTTCAAGCAGCCAAGAATGAAGCTTCTTCAGTTATATGTTTTGATCTCGCCCCTAAACTTGATGCTGCTGAAAAAGAGAATGTGGCCCTCAAAGCCAAAGTCCTTTCTATGTTGGAGGAGCTAGAACTTAGGATTATTGAGTGTAATTTGAGCACCCAAGCAGCAGAAACAGCCAGCAAACAGCATTTGGAGAGCATAAAGAGGTAGCTAGGCTGGAAACCAAATGCCGTAGACTCAGAGCCATGTCTCGGAAAGCAAGTGTGACAAATGATCTTAAGTCTTACAGCAGATGAGGTTTTGCCTCCTCGGCTGCTATTTTATGTGGATGAGGCTTCTTACGTGGAGATAGATAATTGCGAGATTGTATAGTCCTGTAGAGTTTTGATTTGAATGATTTTCTAGCAATCCGAATCAAACTGCATTAGAATTTCTGAGTGCTGTCTTCGTTGCTTGTGCATCAACTACCTCCCAGACCCCGCAGTGCAAGGGACACCCATAAATTATTTGTCGAACATGAATGGCTGTATCAGTTAAATATCTGCTTGTTATTGTCCTCTGCTTTGTCCCTGAATTTTACATCAACTTACATAATTTGCTTGATATCCTGTTGATGTCTTGAATCTTAATGACAGAGCATTTGGCTTTAAGTCATATCCTGATCATCTGGCTCAACTGAATGATTGTTACCACTTATTTGCCTGCATCACCCTATAACAACAATGTCCTAGATATGATGTGAACTCATAATTTACAGGAACTTTTTTTCAAATCATATGTCATTGTATTGTGCCACTCTGCCTTGCGTATTTGCTAGTTTGTATGCTGACTCTATCAATGATTTGAATGGGTGAATCCACTTGTCATCCTGTAGGAAAACTATGACAAGTTGAATGAAGCACTTGCAAGAGGAGACCACTCATGGACTGCCCTAACATTAAAGGTGATGATGTTATGTTCCCTGGCTAAGAAATGATTCATTGATCTGCATTAGCAATTAGCCCGTTTTCAGTTTATTGTTGCAAAACCGTGCTGGAGTTAGTCTATGAGCATTAGTTAGTTCTCTGTTTTTCCATCCCTCTTATGTTAGTTCAGAGCTCATATGGTGGGTTTCGCTAACTATGCATGCTCCATTGCATATTTCCTTGCCATTTTCCTGCACCATACTCTGTTACCTCCTCTATATGTGGATAGCACTCCTGATTTCCATCCAATACAGTTTTCACAGAATGAAATATTTAGAGGGCTTGATGTAATTTGAGACATCTCTCTATTATATGAAATGATTTCTTTGAGGACAGGTGTAATTTTCCTTCTCGTCCATCGACTTGGTGCTTGTTATTTCTATTCACCATCAGTATATTTTCGAAAAATCCATTCACATGAACTTGGGTGTTTTAGCTATTTCAATCAACTTTGGCATTTAATGTTCTTACTTAGCATAAAATTTGCAGTTGTGCAGTTCTCTGGAAGTGGCTAATAAGTTGGTCCAATCGACACACGGGAATGCTGGATTGCTGTTAGAGAAGGTTGAAGAGCTCGAGAAGATTATTAAAAGGGGAAATTCAGCTGTGGCAGCTGTGAAGGCTATCACCATAACTTCAGTTGGTGATGGAAAGCCTTCTACTGGCAGTGAACATGTAAAGTGATCCTCTGTATGTGGGAGCAACTTCGGTAAGTTTCGCCAGATTCCTCGGTTGCATGAGTGCAGAATTATCTGTCTCCTTGGAGTCCTGGAATTTGATTTTATACCCAAGGCTTAGGACTTCTGATAAACTTTTCCTGTAAAAACACTTCCGTTCACCTAAAACGCTACTCAGAATATAAAGGAATTATTTTATACTTCAATTCGTTGGAAAAATTCTTACTTGACTATGGATGTTTCATTAGTTGTGCTTTATTATTCGTGTTTACTTATAGTCTTGCATCACAAAAGTATGGTATAAGAACAGCATAAAATCTTAAGTTTAAAATTACCTCCGCCCTACTCATGTTGACAGAATACTCAGGTTTCCTCCCAGAATCTTCGCCTAGAGAAGTTCACAATTTCCCCTCTAAACGAAGTTCTCAGTCGACTTATGTATCGCATTTTTTGATATCAAATCGCAGTTTTCGATATCAAATTGCTGAACTGACGTAGAAATGCGCCTTACCAATTCTAGTCGAGCAGACAAGCCTTGCGAGAGTGCTCTGCACTTGAAGAGAGACGAAACTCGGGAGTTTTGATCTTGCATGCACTGTGCATCGTTACGATGAAGGCATCGTTTGAACTTTCACTGTTTTTCCAATTTATCCCCGAACCCTTTTTCATTCGATCGAATCCTCGGGCTCTGCTGTTCTTTTTTTTTTTATTCAGCTTTTTGAACACATTTTGTTTCGGGTTTCCTCAATATAATTCCTCTTCATGATCAGGAAGGTGATCTTCCTTCATTGAAGACAGGACACTCCTGCTCACGAGTTTTCACCCGACAGTTTTCTCATCTCTCGCGTTAGCAGAGAGCCTCCATATCTAGGTGATGATTTGTGTAGGATTCACTCCGCACAGATTGAGGTGCGCGGCGTGAAGATTAGAAAACCATGTGGTCACGGCGTTTGCGGACGCCCCGCACGCAGATGAGTGGCAATGTTACAGTTGCATGTAGAGTGAGTTCCATCTGCATGAGAAAAGAGAGATGCCTCTCTTTGTACATTCACATCCTGTGTCTGGACATCTGATTTGGGTGCTTTTTTATGAGATATGACTTCAATCTCCCAGGTAATTAGTTATTTATTTATAGCCATCTCAAGGAAGATGAAATGATTATTTTCCAGTAATGCAGCATGGTTTTGATCTTCATATTGACATATAGCTATGTTAGAAATAGGATGGCTGCATCAGTATCTTGTACTTTATTAGTACGAACTGTATGATTAGGGCACAATCTAAACAAATCTCAAATTTCACTGTAGCATTGAAGACATTCAGAGGTTAATATAGAATTTCAAAGCGCTTAACCTTTGATGTAACGTAATTTTCGAGCTTAAAAAGCACTTACAGTGTTGTGATGGGGTGCTTCTAAACTAACTTAACCAGAAAATGCTCACACTAGGCGAACTTTTTTTTTTTTTTCTGTGGGTTGTGGTGCTTTGAGCAACACTGCGCTTGCTGACGCCATCAACCATCTGATAGGATCAACTTACCAATGTTTTATTCATGCTAAATGGGCGATCATGACTTAGTCTGAATTTAGTTCCCTTCTTAAGTTCTCATTTAGTTTTGTTATGTAAAACAGGAGCAAGAGCTAGCAGTCGCTACTAGCCGGTTTGCAGAGTGCCAGAAGACTATTTCATCTCTCACTTAGCAATTAAAATCTTCGCCGGTTCCGATCCAACGTGCAATCACATTGATGAAGGATTACTAAGCCCCAAAAACGAGCTGCACCATTTAAACAGCCCACCGGTCCTCATTTCTGCTAAACAAAGATGAAATAATCATGGTTTAAGAATTTGATTCTTCAACTAGCTGAGGCAGGAAGATGAAATGAGTGAGGTGAGATAGGAAGAGTGTCTACTTTGATTTTTTGCCTTGTGAATAAACAACCACCATTGTAAATGCATTCATGACATCTCCAAAACCGACACTCGTGAATCTCAAGTATAGCGGTACATAGTCAGATTTTTGAATGATATAAGGTTTCAATTCCTTTATAGCATGTGGATGTCCAAATTGCTTAAAACTGCCAATTGTCTTGTTTGGTGTTAGTGAGTTGTAGAGAGGTCGTAAGCTCATCTTGGCCCCTGGCAATCCCATGGCGGGCCACCTAGAAGATTACACATGCCCCAACTTTCTCCGCCAAACAAAATAATTAGCGACTTTTGTGACCATTTTAGTTTGATTTTTTATTTTATTTTCTTAGGAAAAACCTTTAGCTAGACCGTTTGGCAACTTGGCATTCAGTTTTTCCACTAAATCAAATCAAAAGTGGAAAATAAAATGAAAAGGAGTTGCGTAGGAGCAATACGAAAACTAAACGGAAAAACAGTTTATCCTCTGAAACTTGCCATCTGTATAGCTCTACATCCTGCAATTTATGTAGTCTTACTTGTCCTTTGCTTTCACAATATCAAGTCCTTTCGATGATTTTTCGATTGTGAGAAGTTCATAAACCATTTCATTTTGCCCAAAGACACCATATGTACCGGCAAAATGTGGATGGAACTGAATTTCATTTGGAAAAGAAGCACGGCCAACCAACTCTTTCTAACTTTTTTTTATATTATAATCTAGTAGGTCCAACATCTCGTCTCGACATTAATTTTTCACAATTTTCAAGTATGTGTCTATTGTCATTTATCCCGGTGATGTCGTGTAATAGTTGATCTATCAATCTACTTTCATATTTCAATGGTATGTAAATCTCTATTCCCTCTAAAAACAAGTAGGTCTCAATTTCCTTTTATCTTCACCAGTCGTATGATATGCCATTCAACACAACCCAACTATTGGCTTGCTCGATCATATTGTTCGGGGAAACTTGAGCATCAATACATCAACCCCTAATGCCTGACTCGTGGCAGCAATTTCATTCAGTTGCGCAAAACCAAAGGCTACCTCGTTTTGTCTCGTCGATGAATGTTCTCCATGAAGATCATCGCACGGCATACGCATCTTTCATAACCAAAGTACCATTCTTAATCATACTGCTACAAGTTTGAACCAATACAAGTAATAGAAATCTTAGTCCTCGCTTCATATCAAATTGCTCCAGCCGATTCTAGTATTAGGTTGAAGCAGGAAGTTTACGTAGATTCGCTGCCCACTCATTCCTCTCTACCCTCTTCATATGATTCATTTCTATGTGTTTCTATGTAGCCGACAAAATATCAAAAAATTATAGTCCATCTAAACAAACAAAACAGTACATGCATAGAGTATCGTGAATATATAACACGATGCTTCACATGATTCTGAAGTCTTGAAAATTATAACAATGATAATTCATCTTCAATAGGAACTTCTAATTACATGTTATCTAGAAGTGGACTATCAGGTTGTAGACCTGCACAACTGGTGAGTTACCATTGTCAAATTCCTTTTCCTCCAAAGTGGCCACAAAGCAAGGTAAAAACTGCCAATGGTTTAATTAAAAAAGTAGAGCTTGGATGAAAAAATGATTTGCTAGCCCGCAAGAACTCTCGTAAGGGTGCCCTGAAGTGATGTGACTGAATCTATGGCAGACTTAGCAAGCCAACTCATTCCCACTTTAATTCGATGCTCATCCGTGGGCAATCTTATCAAATGTGCAAATTTTCTCGCTGCAAATGCAGAAATATATGGATTAACATCATTTTTTTCAAAGGACCAATGTGACAGAAGTAAAGAAAAGAACCTACATGTCCAACTGGACCTTCCAGAGTTAATCCATCAATGAAACTTGGTGAAATTGCAGCATCATTTCTTCCCAATGTCATCATCTCGCCCAAGTTTTGAAACCTGAAAATTATATTAACAGAATCATGCACCAGTCACATATCCAAAGCTTCTACCAGTATGATCTACAAAAAATAAAAGTTGCCACACACTAGTAGAGGTACCACAGAAGGATACTTAATGGTGTTTGTGATGGATAACAGTAAAGTGCTCCTTGTCACTGGGGGATGTCAACGTGCAACTGAAGCTAACTTGTTACCTCCACCCTGATATTGCTAGTATAAACACCTAGAGGGGGGGTGAATAGGCGCACAAACAATTTGTCCCAAATACGGAAGCAATTCTTAACAAATTGAAATACGATCGAGGTAGAGAGAGAGAGAAATTTGAACACAAGATTTATAGTGGTTCGGCTTATTCCAAGCCTACGTCCACTCTTCCGCACTGACAGCCCACCGGCTGGATTTCACTATGATCAAAAGAGAAGTTACAGCACAGCTTTGCCTTGATTCCACAGTGTAGATGTTCTACCACACCTCCTCAAGGTCTCTCACAAATATAGACTCTCTTTTGTATACAAGTATTCGCTCAAAGGATTTATCTAAACAAATAGGAGCTTCGGACTTTGGAATTCTTCTATCGCGCACACCTCGAACAACTAAGAACGTCTTCCTTATATACTCCTTTATGCCATCATACCCGTTGGCACTTACCAAAGGAATTCCTCCAATCTACCCGTTGGACAGAATCAATTAGGAAGATTGTTCGAGCTATTAAAGGAACGTGTTGATAGCCCATCAATCTGTTCGCCCATACAATCAGGATCTCGGTTTCCATAAGTAGAACCTTCCAATAATATTTAGACAATCATCGAATCTTCAGTCATTGAATCAAACTTGATCAATCAAAGGATTATGATACGTCTTCTCCAGCCACGGGATCTTCTCCAGATGATAAGGTTAAATCCTGAACAAAACATCCAGTTCTGGATAACCTTTCTTCAACGGATTAGAGACTGTCAATGAGGATAGACTTTGAGTCTTGAGTCTGGCTGTCCGGAAGTCTTCAGACTTTAACTAACAGAGTCTGCAGACCTTCAGACTAGACTGATGGAAACGTTTTGTCAACTTCAAAACTCTTCACGAGGATTTCTCCAACAATCTCCCCCTTTTTGATGGTGACAAAACCTTCCTGCAAATTTGGATAACTTTGACCTGCAAAACATTTCTCAAACACATATGCGTATCTTATAGAAATAAATGGCTAATAGAATAACACTAGAATCTGCAACCACAGAAAATAGGTTAGTCCAGTATATGATTAAGCCATTCATAAGATATCAATATTGATTAATAGAAGCAGTCAAGTCAAGTCCAAGTCTAGGCAGTTCTTATCCAGATACAAAACAAAGTCAAACAGGTTCAAACCATAAACCTCAAAACAGTCCAACAAAAAGTTTAATGAATGAAAAGTTTTTGAATCAAATCTTGCATCTCTCCCCCTTTTTGTCATCATTAAAAAGGATGAGATGAAGTTAAGATTGCTTGGGAACGCGGACAAGCTGGAAATCTTCCATAGACTGAACAATGCCTTCCAACCTTTTAAAGTCTTCCTTCAGCTGTACAACCTCCTCACTCTTGGCATTGGCCTGATTCTGAATAGAGAGGGCTTGCATCTTATCATTCAATGAACAGGAAGAAGCTTGACCTTCATTCTTCAAGCTTTGAACTTCGCATCCCAAGGCATAAATCTGACCTTTCATCTTCAAGAGAATATCCATGATTCTGCGAAAATCTGCTCCATTATCAGTCTGAGTACTTGCTTCGGCTCGATCTGATGGAGTAAAAGCAGACGATGGTGGATCAACATAATCTCGCAGGTTTGGCGATGAAGCTTCATGACCTTCCTCTGGAAATTGAGATGCATAAACATCTTCTTGGTCTGCAGGCGAGCGACTGACTCCTTCACTTGCATCTGGATATGAAGACGTCACTCCTTTCTCCTGATCTCCCCCTGTTTCCATGCCTACAGGTGGAGAAGAGATTTCCTTAGGTACTCCTTCTTCTCTTCTTTCTTCTTCAGGTCTTTCTTTCTCTGCTTCTTGCTATGCTTCTCTTTCTTCTTCTTCCTTCTCCTCTGCTTCTCTTTCTTCTTCTTCCTTCTCATCTGCTTCTTTCGTCTTTTGTTATGATTCTTTCTGTGGAACAGGACGACTTAAGCTCTTCAAAGCCATTGCAAAGATGGTGATGTCTTCATCATCATCTTCATCCTCAACGAGGAGAGCTCTTCTTCTCTTTGATGGAGCAGCCATGGGCTCCTTCCCTTTTCTCTTAGCAGCAGAAGAGAGTTGATGAGATTTGGCGAGTCTTCTCCTTGAATTTCTCCAATTCCTTGCTCAGTTCCTTTAGACGCATTTTGGTCACCATTTTCAGTCCTACCACCATATGATCGCATGATCGAACACAAAAGATTTGCGAAGGCTGAATATTCAGATGTCTGAATAACTTCGTAACAAGGCTTGGGTAAGGGAGTTGACCTCTGTCCTTCATCACTGCTCTATACATGTGAAACATAATAGTATGAGGGAGAGAAAACTTCTTTCCACGAGGGATGGCATACATCAACTTTGCCTCGAGCTTGAAACATCGGTTTTGGAAGTTGATTTCGGCCGAAGGCAATTAATCACAATCTTGTGAAGCAAGATGTTGAATGCATTCATCCTTGAGTAGGTGATCTTCTCATCCGTTCTCCCGTCCTTCACCGTTCAAGTGTGGCCCGAGCAATGGAAACTTTGATTGGTTGATATCTGCGCTCTCTCAACTTCTAACACATCTCGCCATATTCATATCCACAACATAGTCTTGTTCTTTAACGCTGAAGGAAAATCTATTCGCATCTAAAAAGCTAAGATTTGAATAGAAATATGCAGTCAATTCAGCATAAGCCTCGGTTGAGTCGAGCGAACTTTTCAAGTTGAAGATAACTGAACTTTTCCCTCAAGTTCACTTTCACAAAGATCCAGAAAATCAAAGTCCACACTCCTAGGGTTTATTACCCCACGCTTCAGCAATTTCGAGTACGATCCTTTTGTTCCTTTGATCTGAACAAATCTCCCATTTTTCCTTGAATTTCAGCCGCAATACCCATTTTCGGTTGAAATAGACTGAACAGATTGTCATCGTCATTCCCATCTACGAGATTCGGCCCCGATCACGAGGATCACTTGGGATATTCGCAAGGGTTTCCTCGGCCACCCCTTTACGAGCGATTCCCAAACTTTCCATTTTTCGCAAAAGATATATTCGTTCCTATATCCTTTTTCTTTAACAAAATCATCAACATAGTTCAAAGGAGTACGAATTCCTTTTAAGGCACGATATAGCTTGTAAATAAAAGCGGGCTTTTGAACTCTTACGAGTCTCGCATCCTTGATGATTTCTTCCCCGATGCTGATGAACAACGCCTTGAGGACTAGATGGTGGAGAATGACGCTGCTGAGAATGTTGTGGGCTCGGTTGCTAATCTGGAGTAACTTCATCTTCAGTAAGATCGAAGTGCGTAGGCCCCTCACTCATTCTCTGTGGTCCCCTGCTTGCGATTCTTGAGGACTTTCGCGAAGATGACATCTTTCTCAGTGTTTGGAAGATTCCTTGATTGACTTTCCTAGAAAAGATGACAACTTTTTGAAGATTGAGCGAAGAAGACAAACGGGAATGGAGGATCGATGCTTTCTAGGGTTTTTGAGAGAAAAGTGAATAGAAAAGTGAAGAGAAATCGACGGTGCTCGTTCGGTTAAAAAGAAGGGTAAACGAACCGTCACAAAGGAAATAAAAATATGCCTTTTCAAAATAACTGTCTTTATCCGCAAAAATAGCTATTTCAAAAATAACTTCCCTTTTGAAAATGAATCGATGCAATTTTTTACGTTAATTAAATATAGCAACAATTTAAACAAGTCTGATGATCGTACCTTTTCAAGATAAGATTGGAGAGAGAAAGACTTACAGTCTGAAGGTCGAGCCAAGACTGTAGTTAAAGTCTTGTAAGCCTGAGTCTGAAAGTCTTTAGACTTTGATATCCTCATACCTCAAAATGTTGAGTCTGGACCGTATAGACTCAAAATGATTTTTCTCCAAAGGCTTTGTGAGTATATCAGCCAGTTGATTCTTTGAGTCAACAAATTGAATTGAAACATCTCCATTTTGAACATGATCTCTAATAAAGTGATGTCGAATCTCTATATGCTTTGCTCTTGAATGGAGAATTGGATTTTTGGTGAGGTTGATAGCGCTGGTGTTGTCGCAATTAATCTCCGTGCATGAGTCTTCAATTTCAAAATCTCTTAGCTGTTGTTTTATCCATAGAATTTGCGAACAGCAGCTTCCAAGAGCTACATACTCGCTTTACATTGTTGAAAGAGACACATGATTTTGTTTCCTTGAAAACCAAGACACTCATTTCTGCTTCCAAGCAACCGGCAAGTTCCTGAAGTGCTCTTTCTATCAACTCGCAACCGGCCGGATCTGCGTTTGAATATCCCGAAGATTAAAGTCTCCCTTCTTAGGATACCAAAGACCGATGCTTGATGATGAAGCGACGTATTTAATGATGCGTTTCGCAGCACCGAGATGAGATTCTCTAGGATCCGATTGAAACCTAGCACAGATGCAAACACTCAACAAAATATCAGGTCTAGAGGCGGTAAGATAAAGAAGTGATCCAATAATGCTCTGTCAGCTTTTGATCAACTTTCTTCCCTTCTTCATCTTTGTCTATCTTCAAAGAACTTGACATCAGTATGTCGGTCTTTTTGCACTTCTCTAGTCCAAACCTTTTGACAAGATCATTGACATATTTTTCTTGATAAATAAAAGTTCCTTCCTTCAATTGTTTTACTTGAAGACCAAGAAAGAATGTTAACTCTCCCATCATACTCATTTCAAACTCATCCCGCATAGACTTTGAAAATTTCTTGCACTGAGACTTTCATTAGAGGATCCAAAAATAATATCATCCACATATATTTGAACAAGTAAGAAACTTTTGTTTTCCTTCTTGATAAATAAAGTCGTATCTACTTTACCTTTGACAAAACCATTTTGTATTAGGAACTTACTTAATCTGTCGTACCAAGCCCGAGGTGCTTGCTTTAAACCATACAAAGCCTTTTTCGTCTAAAGACCGAGTCCGGCTTCTTTGGGTCTTCAAACCCCGATGGTTGTTCCACATAAACTTCCTCATGGATAAATCCATTTAGGAAGGCGCTTTTGACGTCCATTTGGAATAACCTGAAATTCTTATAACAAGCAAACGCAAGTAATAGTCGAATAGCTTCTAACCTTGCCATTGGAGCGTAAGTCTCATCATAGTCTATTCCTTCTTCTTGCGTATATCCCTTGGCCACGAGTCTTGCTTTATTTCGTACGACTTTTCCTTTCTCGTTCATTTTGTTTCTGAACACCCATTTAGCTCCAATAACAGTTTACCTTTTGGTTTGGATGTCAATTCCCAGACATCATTTATGCTGAACTGTCTGAGCTCTTCTTGCATAGCTTCAATCCAGCTTTCATCAGATAAAGCTTCTTCCATGCTCTTTGGTTCAATTTCAGAAACAAGTGCCACATCACTAGACTCTTCTCGCCTTTTAGATCTGGTGCGAATTCCTTCATTAATTTCGCCAATTATAAGATCTTTGGGATGACTAGACTTATGCTTCCAGTTACTTGTTGATTTGTCTGGTTGATGATCTCTTTCTTTATTTGGATCTTCACTAACAGCCTGATGCTGGTTTTCCAGAGTCTGAGATGCTTCTTGAGTTGTAGACTTTGGAGGGTCTAGAGTAGGTTCAGACTCTTCTTGATGAGTCTGACTTGATTCATCTTGCGTTGAGTCTTGAAATTTGACATTCATTGATTCCTCTACAGACTGACTCTTCTTGTTATAGACTTTGTAAGCTTTGCTTGATGTAGAATATCCAAGGAAGATACCTTCATCTGATCTTTCTTCAAACTTACCAACTCGATCTTTTGCATTTTTCAATATAAAACATTTACAACCAAATACATGAAAGTATGAAACAATAGGCTTCTTTTCTTTGAATAACTCATAAGGGGTTTTCTGAAGAATAGATCTTAAGAAGACTCTATTGATGATATAGCAAGCTGTTGAAACAGCTTCAGCCCAAAATCGAGAAGAAATTTTACTTTCAATTAAAAGAGTTCTAGCCATTTCTTGAAGAGATCTGTTCTTTCTTTCCACAACTCCATTTTGCTGAGGAGTATATGGAGAGGAGAACACATGCTTAAAGCCGATTCATCACAGAATTTTGTAAAATCTTGATTTTCAAATTCACCTCCATGATCTGTTCTTATACTAGAGATAACACATCCTTTTTCATTTTGAACCTTTTTAGCAAATTTTTCAAAATACGAAAAGGTTTCGGACTTACTTGAAAGGAAATATACCCAAGTAAAACGGGAGTAATCATTAACAATTACTAGGCAATACTTCTTACCCCAATACTGAGTTCTGGTTGGTCCGAAGAGATCCATATGCAGCAAGCCGTAGTACATGATTAGTAGAGACATAATTTATTGGCTTAAAATAATTTCTTACCTGCTTTCCCAGAATACATGGAGTGCATGAATCAGTCTTTTGGTATGGCAATTTGGGTAGACCTCGAACAAGCTGCTTTGATGAGATTTTGGCTAATTGCTTCATGTTGACATGACCAAGCTTTTTGTGCCATAAGCTTGCTTCGTCTTGAATTGAGATAAGGCATTGCGATTCATTTGGTTTCACATCCAGAAGATAGATATTTCCATGTCTTCGACCCATGAAAGACGAGTAGAGTCTTTATTGATTCCGAACATGTTCCTTCTTGAAAGAAGATCTTGAAACCAAGTATCACACAATTGACTAATGCTTTGAAAGATTGTAATTGAGTCCTTCCACTAAGGAAACATTACTTATTGTGAGAGTACCAATTTTCACGGTTCCAAATCCCACAATACTTCCTTTGTTGTTTCCTCCATATGAAACTTTTCCACCATTTACTTGAGCAAGTTTTATAAAACAATTTGAGTCTCCTGTCATGTGTCTTGAGCATCCGCATGATCAAGATACCACTTTACTGTTTCTTGACGGAGACCCGCATTTAAAATAAAGTCTCAAGCTTTCTTTGGTACCCAAATTTTCTTGGGTCCTTTGGTGTTAGTAAGATAAACAAGTATTAGCCCATACTTTCTTAACGGGTTTCCATACCATAGGACACTCTTTTTCAAAGTGATCCGGATTGTTGCACTTAGAACATCTGAGAGCATTTCTACCTACGGGTTTTACAAAAACTTTCTTGAAGTGATTTTTGTAAACCTCACTCGAAAGCCTTTTCTTAATTCTTTCTTTTACTTTAGAAAAATCAATCAAGGGAATTGATTCTTCCGTCATACCTAGACCAGACTTATTGAAGTAAGGTCTTTGTGCTTTGAAAGAATTTTCTCAAGTTTTTAGACCCTATAGAAAATTTCTTTGATATATTTGATAAGTCTGTTTTTAAAAAAGCATTTTCTTTTAAAAGATTTTCTTCATTTTCTTTAAGATTGGAAACAGACAAGTCTAGACTTTTAACTCTTTCTGCTAAAACATTTTCCTTTTGTTTTAGAGCTGAGTTTTCTTTTTTCAGTTTGGAAATTCTTTTGAGAGAAGTCTTAAGACTAAAGCATAGTTCATCAATATATTTAGAAACTTTGACAGGAATTTTAAAATTACTTGCCTCAAATTCACTGTCGAGTCGATCCCGAGTCGATCCAGTCCGAGTCGATTGTGCCATCGACATAGATTGGCATATTCATTATCACTTTCTTCACACTCGGTATCACTCCGTGTTTAAGCTTTGAGAGCTTTTCGAAATTTTTCAGCTTTTCCTTTCTTCTTCTTCGAAGAGGACAGTTGGGTCGATGTGTCCATTTTTCTTGCATTCAAAGCAGACTACATCTTTATTTGGTTCCTCATCATCAACAGACTTGGTCGGTTGTTTGAAAGCTTTGTTTCTTTGAGTTGAACCTTCTTCCTTTTCTATTTAGTTTTCTGAATCTTCTTATCATGAGAGCAAGCTCCTCATCGTCCATATCATCTTCAGAATCAGTATCATCGTAATCATCATTTGATTTTAATGCAATGGATTTCTTACCTTTTGGATCTTCATCTTCATTGATCCTTTCCACTTCATAGGACTGAAGAGTTCCAATCAACTCGTCAACAGATAGTGGCATAATTCTCTGCGTCTCTCTTATCGAAGTTTTTATGTGATTCCAATCCTGGAGAGTCCACGCAAGAGCTTGTTTACCTTCATGGGATCGAAGTTGGTTGACCTTGATTTTCAAGACCATTCACAATATCTGTAAAACGACTAAACATGTCGATATTGATTCTCCTGGTTTCATTCTGAAGGCTTCGTATTGACCGAGAAGAATGTTGATTCTTGTTTCCTTCACTCGATCTGTTCCTTCATAGGTGATATGCAATCTGTTCCAAACTTCTTTTGATGTACCACAAGAAGATATTCTATTATATTCAGTTAGTGATAAAGCATAATATAAGGAGTAAATTGCTTTTGCATCGAGTGTTTGTCTCTTGATTATTTCTTCCGAGACATTCCGCTGGTTTCTTCAGTTTCTTTTCCTCTTTCGAGACGATGCGGTGGTAGGAGTAATTCCTTTTCTACAACGTCCCATTCCAAAGGATCCTTTGATCGTAGGAAAGCTTTCATCTTGTTCTTCCGGATGTTGTAATCCTTTCCATCAAAGTAGGGTGGTCTGGTATTGCTTTGCCCTTCCATCATCCAGTGCTAGCATACTAGCCATGTATCTTTTACTATGAAGTAAAACACTTCAAATAAAGCAAGTACACAGGCTCTGATACCAATTGATATTGCTAGTATAAACACCTAGAGGGGGGGTGAATAGGCGCACAAACGATTTGTCCCAAATACGGAAGCAATTCTTAACAAATTGAAATACGATCGAGGTAGAGAGAGAGAAATTTGAACACAGGATTTATAGTGGTTCGGCTTATTCCAAGCCTACGTCCACTCTTCCCGCACCGACAGCCCACCGGCTGGATTTCACTATGATCAAAAGAGAAGTTACAGCACAGCTTTGCCTTGATTCCACAAAGTGTAGATGTTCTACCACACCTCCTCAAGGTCTCTCACAAATATAGACTCTCTTTTGTATACAAGTATTCGCTCAAAGGATTTATCTAAACAAATAGGAGCTTCGGACTTTGGAATTCTTCTATCGCGCACACCTCGAACAACTAAGAACGTCTTCCTTATATACTCCTTTATGCCATCATACCCGTTGGCACTTACCAAAGGAATTCCTCCAATCTACCTGTTGGACGGAATCAATTAGGAAGATTGTTCGAGCTATTAAAGGAACGTGTTGATAGCCCATCAATCATGTTCGCCCATACAATCAGGATCTCGGTTTCCATAAGTAGAACCTTCCAATAATATTTAGACAATCATCGAATCTTCAGTCATTGAATCAAACTTGATCAATCAAAGGATTCTGATACGTCTTCTCCAGCCACGAGATCTTCTCCAGATGATAAGGTTAAATCATGAACAAAACATCCAGTTCTGGATAACCTTTCTTCAACGGATTAGAGACTATCAATGAGGATAAACTTTGAGTCTTGAGTCTGGATGTCCGGAAGTCTTCAGACTTTAACTAACAGAGTCTGCAGACCTTCAGACTAGATTGATGGAAACGTTTTGTCAACTTCAAAACTCTTCACAAGGATTTCTCCAACACACCCAAATTTAATAGAACCACAGTCATTGGGGGAAGGAAGGTGAGATAAAGCTACAAGATGCATGCTGATCACAAGCAAGGGCACTGCATTGCAAATCGAGCAGATTGAACCATAAAAAATGTCCAGCACAAAAGGCACAAGTGAAATGAAAGACCTAAAGGCAGAAGAGGATGGTCATTGATTGCTGCCCACAGATTCCAACCAGTGGAATCCGCTTGTTGAAAAGCAACCTGGTAGGCCACGAAAGAAATGACTAAAATTGGCTAGGAGATAGCAAAACTAAGAAAGGTGCAGATGTTAAAGTTGCACTACAACATCATACTCCAATAGATGAATTGCATTTCTTGCTTGTTTACCTGAGCGGTGGCTGGAAGAATCTTTCCATCTGAATCTCTTAATGCAGAAGAATCACCAAGGGCAAAAATGCGTGGGTGGCCCTTGACACGTAGAGTTTCATCAGTTTCTGTTTGACCATGGGCAGTCAAAGGAAGCTCATGCGGCTTATCCCAAGGTTCTAATTCGGGAAGTGAAGGCTTAGAGCCCACAGTCCATAGGACCAAATCCGCCTCCAGAATTTGACTTCGTAGTCCCCTTTGAGCAGGTTGAAGTTCCAATATAAATGTCTCAACATCATCTTCTGCCGAAACCCCTTAGTCAGTCCACTCTTTTTCTGCATTTCAGGATCTTCAGAGTTTCCACTGAAACAGAAAGAATCTTCAGCATCGCTGGACTTCCTTATACTGTGTACAAAGTAACCCAGAAGCAGCTCAACTTTCCTTGATGAAAGAACCTGGTATGTATTGCAAAAGCTGTACATCATGATCCACCCTCTGTAGTGTCATATCTTCATACCTCCAGATAAAAGTTCATATAGCATTGGCTTGAAAACAAACCGCTCACATTGGTCAACAAGGACCTACCGCATTATCAAAGTGACACAATTTAATAAGATGGCTCAAGCTGAATAAGTCATTTGAACATTATACGCAGCATCAAATGACAACATACTAGTTTCAACAAAATATACAGACTTCTATAAGACAGTTTGTTATAGTCTAGAGGAGTGATCTTTGTTCAAATATGCAAGTTCAGCTTACGATTCCATTCCAGTAACAGGGATGTATCAATGTAGAACGCGTACTAACTATACAAGGATCAAAGGAACTACCTGAGGTTTCTTGCTGTCGGGCCGGACAAGTGATTCCGGTCTCAAAAGCGGTGTATAAAACCCCAAATCCACCACCTAATATACACACCCTTGGTCTCTGCAAAGAAAGGTTTCTTCTGTAAAACTTAACAATAAGTACCTTCGGATTCATGTACAATAATTTCAAAAGAATATGAGGAAAATAAACATATTCAGGAGTGATGACAGAGAATAAAGCAAACACCTCCACCCACAAAACCATAGTGATTAGATTCAACTAAACTCTTCTCAGTTTCATCATCTCTTCTGCTTCTAACCAATCCATGATTAACCTCATTCCCAAGCCACAAGGCTCAAAGTTATAAATTATATCAAAGGCAAAGCCCAACCTTAAACACCGAGCTAGAATGAGACTGACTTTGGGCGAGCCCAAGTGGCACATGGAACTGTGGGAGGTATTGGAGTGGACTAATCCATTCACAAAAACCCACACCCAAACCGAGGATTTGACCCTAGTGTTTCAGCCGGGCATTGCCAATGATGACAGAAAATTTCGTCCAAGATGAGAATTTCCCCATCATCGAAAAGGAAATAACTGAATAAGTAATGTTGGGTCGGCATTACCATTTTCTGCGATGCATGGACTTGGCGAAGGGGCGTCGGCGTCGGCGTCGGTGTCGGGCGCATAGGCGGAGGCCGAGGCGTCGGCGTCGGGGCGACGGACTCGACACCGACGAAGGCAACCGGCGAAGGGGCGTCGGCGTTAGAGTCGGGTTCAGGGGAGGAGGCTGCGTTGGCGTCGGCGTCGAAGTCGAAGTCGAGGGCGACGGAGTCAACCAGCGGAGGTGGAGGGCCGTCGGCGTCGCGTTTCGCTGGAAGAGAGGCACGACTTCGCAGAGGGGGGGAGAGAGAGAGCAGAGCGGACGTCGCGAGAGGGAGGCGGAGGAGCGTCGAACACGACGAGGCAGCTCAGCACCAGCTTCTCCAGCAACCTCGCCTCCGAGCCTTCCGTGTGTGTGGGTCTCGCTTGGCGGGCGACGCTCGCCGACGTTGAGGGGAGCTCGAAGAAGCCTGCTTCTCCTCCGCGTGCTGCATCTACGATCCCGGGAACGCCGGAACGAATGACGGAGCAGCAACGAACCCGAAGAGAGAAGCGAGTGAGCACCGGAGTAGCGGCGGCCATAATGTGGTTCGTCAGCGATGGCAGGAGAACGGCCGCTTGGTGCACGGCGGAGCAACGAGCGCGGAGAGAGGATTTCAGATTCAAAAATTCAAAAGGAAAGAAATGGAGAGGGAAAGAGGAACGGACGGCCATTTTCTTTCTCAAACGAAGGAAAGAGAAAAGTTTCCGCAATAAATGCTCGGACGGGAGAGAGAGCGTGAGCGTGCGGTCGGGAGGAGAGGACGTCCTTTCTTTTGCCAGCCGAGCCGAGCCACCAGCCGAGACGAGAGTTAGAGGAGAGAGGAAGAAGCGCTGAGTCGAGGAGCAGACGCCTGACTTTATGGGTCCCACGAGGACACGTGTCGCGCTCCCACCGCCTTCTTGTTTGCCACGCTGTCTACATAAGACGTACCCAATATTTTCTCGGGGATGGGGAAGATGAGATTCCAGAAGGAGCGGGAAGGCGGGAGAGAGAAACTTTAGAGAGAGAAACTTTAGTGAGAGATTTTCTCGTGGCGATAAACTTTAGTAAGCTGGGGCCCACCTCGCAACTCCACAGCTGTCCGTTATTTTTTCATGTTGTTCCTCGTTTCCTTCCTAAAGTAAGTGTTCTTTTTCTTTTCTTTTCTTTTTTTGGTAATATGTTGTTGGGTTTGGTGTTGCCGTAAATAAAAAAATAAATTGTAAATGTTGGCTCTTGGGAACAATATGGCATAGAAAATGTCGTTGGGTTTGGTGTTGCCATAAATAAAAAAGATAAATTACAAATGTTGGCTTTTGGGACAATGTCGTGATCATCTTTTCCTGTTTTTTAATCTTGGCATCGGGTGAATATATGAAGTAATATTTTCACATGACTTCTTATTAGATTTTAAGTTTTTAACTTGCACAGACTTGCCAAATTTGAGCTCTAGCCATTCGCGATGTGAAATTGTAATTGGCAAATTGACTCTCCGCCCGTTTCTCCATAGACCCAACACCCTTTTGTTCCACCTCAGATTCTGAACAGGGGACAGCGCCCGAATTCTTCAATCTCAATCCGAAGGAGTATAATTCGTACAAGGGCATGAAGGAATCGAGGGAAAACAGAAGAAAAAGGAGGAACTTACTGGATAGAGCAGATTCTGAGGGAAGATTGAAGATGCTGTGCAGGAGGCAGACATTCTCAGGGGCGATTCCTTCCTGGGTTTTGGGCTATTTCCCATGCTTCCGTTTGCTTATTCGCGACATTAAAAAAGGTTAAAATGGCAAGAATAGCCCAAGGTGATTCCGATAAGCCGCGAGGTGGAGGAGATCGCGGGGATGGCGAAGCAAGCGCCGGCGACGATGATGATGGAGCGCTTCGAGGACTGGCGGCGAGGCGAGAGTGGAGAGAGAGGGACAGAGATTATGCTGGCAAAATGCGGGAAGCAAAGAAGCGGACCCACTTGACGTTTGTAAAAAACCGCCGGTTCAATCGAGATTGGCCGTAGAATAAAACGAGATACACCGGTTCAGTTAATATCATGTGGGGAATTGAGTAAGGGCGCAAATGATAATCATTTTATTCTAAAAATCATCTTATATGAGAATAATTAGTTATATCGGTAGCCAAATCAGACATGCTTATTTGAGATAAGAGCCAGAAAACCGCTCTGAAGCATTATAAATCACTCTGCTCTCTCCGCAACCAACAGAAAGAGGGATGGGTCGTTGGCTGGTGGGAGGGAAAGCACGTAAAATGAGACTCCGCACGTGTGTCGGGTCACTGTGTGCCGACACACGGCCCGGGTATGATCGACGGCCGTGATTCGTCTCGGGGGATGGGACCGACTCGAGAGGCTGAAATCCTGAGTCGACTGAGCTAGGCACTCGTGCAATTACACTTGTGCCCTCGGTGAGCCAAGACTCTCGCACCATCAGGGAGAGCAGCGAGTTCGTTTTTTTATTTTTTATTTTCCTTCTTTGTACAGGAACCGGGGAAAGGCACTTTCAAAGCCACTAACCGAAAACCATAGTGCGCATTTTCGCCTAACCTAATGAATTTTTTTCCGATCGAAAATTTATAGGAAGAGATTGAGTAATCGGACATGTCATTTTGACGTCATGGGTTGTGGCCAAACCAAAGCATGAGTTTGACTTGGCTTGAAGCTTGGAGTGGAGATCGATCTGAAGATGGAGTTCGTGTGGTTCTACCTTGAGAGCGTTTAAGGGCGTGCACGGTTGTGTTCTTTTTTTCTGTTTATGAACAAAAAAATTGTTTTTTTTTTCGGGAACAAAAAAAGAACAGAAACGCGTTTGTTTGCGTTTTTGTTCAAAATATTTTTTTTTGTTCCTGGAAACACATTTGGAACAGAAACAAGAAATAATAAATAAAAAAAACTTGTTTCTACCACCCACTGTGGTGGCGTTGTTGGATTGAGCTTTGTGCTTCTCACGAAAGGTGCCAAATTCGAATCCCAGCAGTGTTACTTGATGACTTAACCGTTGGCATGAGTGTAGTGGCCAGCTTGCATCAGCCCCAAGTTCTTCCCGCCGGTTGTTAGCTTTCAGGGTTTCCTGGGTCATAAAAAAACTCTTTTCTTGTTTCGGAACAATTTTTAAGAACAAATTTTCTCTCTCCTATCTTTTTCTTCTCTTTTTTTCTTCTTCTTTTCTTCTTTTTTCTTTGGTCGGTCACCGGCCTCAGCCATGACCGGCGACCGGCCATCGAGGACTGGCAACCTCACCGAAGCGTCGCCAGCCCCTGGTGAGGCTCGGCCTTGCCTTGGCTAGGCGAGCTTGAGCTCGCCTAGATCCTCGCTAGACCATCGCCAGGTCAGCCTCGCCGGGGGCCGATGAGCCTCACCGTGGCTGGACAAGGCCGCCGGCTAAAAGAAGAAAAAAAGAAAAAAGAAAGAAAAAAAGGAAATATAAAATAAAAAATTTTAAAAAACAAAAAAGAACATAAATTTATCAAACGTGTTTCGGTTCTTTTTTTATTTCCAGAACAAGTTTACCAAACGCGTTTTTCTAGTAAAAAATTATTCCCCATGACAGAAATAGTTTTTTTTTTTTATTTCTGTTCCCACTGGAACAATTTTTTAACAGAATTTTATAAATTTTTTTTTTTTGAACAGAAACACAAACAAACGCACTCTTAGAGTTTCCCTTGGTAAGTTTTGAGAGTAAATATGTTGCGAGAGATTGTTTTTGTACTTATTGCTCGGTACTCTATTAATATCTTGCGTTGTGGTGGACTCAATGATCTTTTTTGTACAACATTGTCAAGAATTTTGTAATATGGAGTTGTTATGCGATATATAAATACAAATTGATGATAGCACGTTATAGTTCCATAATTCACAACTCAAGTCCAAGGCCAAGGTCCCAAGTCTATGGTAGGGTCTTAGGTGGCCCATGCTATAATTGTTTTGCTGGTGTCTCTAGTCCAAGTGTTAGGGTCCTAGGTCTAGCCCTCAATGTGGAGACATAATCCAAATTGAGTTGAGCTATTACAACATACTCGATATTTGAACCTTCACTTGAACTCAATCATGTATTAAAGTTCTTGTTCAAACTCAACTTGAAAAAGAAAATCGGACCATTCAAATTTGACTTCACTCAATTTGACTATATTAAATAATTGACAAAAAAGTAAGTTAAGCCTGAATAGGCTCTTGATACTATCAATTGGGTATGGGCAAGTTTAAGCTTGATATTGTGTGCAACATTCGTGTTTAAGTTTTACCTGAATTCATTTGTGCATTATCTAATTGGTCTTTATTGTAAACTGGAAAACTTTTTTTTCCAATTGGCATGTTGCCATGTATAAAAAGTGTGAATGTCACTTTTTTATTTTCCTTCGATGATAAATTTATATGTTAGGAGCACTTCTACGATACTTCGAATATATTATAAGATTATTATGTGTCATTGCAATTAAATACAAAAACGTCTTAATATACTATATATATATATATATATATATATATATCACAAATCGTCATAATCGTGATGTAAAATTGTTGTTAAAAAAGTGGGATCCGGTACATTTTTCACATTCCTTGAATTTAGTCAACAACATGTAGGATTTGCACTGCAGCTTTCGTTCGCAGTTTTTTCTTTTTTCTATTTTCCAACCCATTTGTTCACATGTGCTGGCCACTTGCCGTTGAAGGTTGGGCCGACCGAACCGTCTCCCCCATCGAGGATTTTTTTTTTTTTTTTTACAATAAATAAGATTATTTCCATGGTATGATTTTTTCTTCCATTAGTGATCACGAATCTTCACCTGACCAAATCTTACTAATGTATACTAATCATCTTATCCATGAGCAACAAGACTTCATCAATAAGCCAATAATGGTTATGACCCCTTAGAGTTTTTGTAATCGGCGACTTCGTAACTAAACACTAAATTGATTGTATGAATTGATCATTTAACTACTCAAAGTACCTCTTGGACTATGGGTTTAAAAGAATGAAACCCTAACAATATTTGCATACTTGCCACCTAGACTTGGACTTTAAACTAAAAAGAAAAACTCGAACAATATTTTATTTTGATATTCTTTTTTATCTCACTTTTGTAGTTGGCTTAAACCTTTTTTCTTTTACAAGTAACGATGCATCACTTTCATTTTATAAAGGGTAAGTCAATCACTCATTATTTAAAAAACTAAGATGCGTATAGCGAACTTCGACATTTTAATTTTATTGAATATTGCGTTTCAAATAGATGGTATCAGCTAGCTGGACTTAAATGAAGGGTGACTAATGGTAGAAAGTGAGAAAGAGAGTGAACTTTGGTGCAAGCCAATGAAGAATATAAAGGCAATTCTAGTATGAACTTAACTTACTAATATTCTCAGTGGAAATTATTAAAATGTTACTTAGCATTTTACTTGCCAAATGAATCAGACTCAACTCTTCAAAAGGTAAAAAGAAAAAATAATAATACATAAATATTATTTGGATTAATATTATGGAAAATCTTAAATCAGTACCCTTAAATAATTTACTAAAAATTATTTTTTGACCCACGAGGACTCCCAAAGTGATACACTATTCCAATTTTGCCCTCCGTTTCAATCCCATCCAATTTGGCCTTTAAAAATCCGGGTGCTCCATCATCTTGAATTAAGCTTTTTTGGGCTTTGAAAAGTTCTTAAAATAAATTTTGATATTTGGTAACACAATTTCAAAGACTTTAGCGAAAAATTCTACTTTGAAATGCTTGAAGCTCGAGGCAAGTCTGACCTTTGGGCTTTAGTATTTTCCGAATGTAAGTTCGGAAGTTTAATGAATTTTTTTTCCCTTACAATCTTACCATCATTAATATATTTGTAATAATGCTTTGTCCCTCAACCTCGGTTAGGACAGAGAAAGCCATGGTTGGTCATGGCTAGGAAGCTTCATGAAGGAGGCCGGGTTAACGGACACCGGCAAAGCTTCGTCGAGGGCTGCATGATTCCGAGAAGCTAAGAAAGGGTTGCTTGATGCTAGATTTAGGTTGTGGAGGTTGAGCTTCGCATTGCCTAGTCCCGTGGCTCCGACATTCCACCACTTGAGGTCATGGGACATTGGTGTTCAGTGTTGTGTCGCCTTGGGTCAAGCAACACTGGTGTCGCATTCCTTAGGTTTGGTTGACCTCAGCGGCATATTGCCTAGGGTCGCACGATGTGGGCATTGGTCCTACTGTTGTGCCACTCGCTTGTGCTTTCACATGTACCTGCAAGTTCCTTCGTTCTCCCTTTTTAATCTTTTTTCTCATTCTAAAAATTGCTTTGCAATACTTATTTTATAAGGTGTTTGCCACATACTATTTGCTTTTCATCAAAATCCTTGAAGTCAACCTCCTTTGCCATGATGCAAAGTTTCTTAGAAGCCAGCGCTATCCCCTTATACCTATCCAATGCAATCTGCCGACCAACAACAGAGGAATCAACTAATTTTTCCTCTGTAGACCTCTTGATCTTTGAGACAATTCAAACGACACTTTCCTAAAGATACAGATTATACTAGATTGAGCAAAACTTACTATATTAGAATTTTAAAGTATAAAATATTGACATCATTAATTGGATTAAGAGAGGCGACAGAGGCCCGTGTGATAAATTACACGGGGCAACTTGGAAGACTATGACCATTTTAACAGCATCCTCTTAATTTTTGGTTTAATGCACGCTGCATCACAAATCATAGAGAAACAACGCAAAAAAAAAAAAAAAAAAAAAAAAGAAGTTCCTCAATCATGTCAGTAGCATGGTGTGAAACCCCTGTTTTATAATGATCTTGAATTCTAATTGAAGGAGCAGGCACTTGCAAATCTCTGAGTGGAGGCCCAGAAAAGGGAAAAGCAAAGACATTGGAACTGATAGTCTCACCGTAGGAAAATGTAATGTCTTCTCTTCTGACTTAAACGTGATGAGCTTTCCCCTGCACATATTTCAAATAGACCATCTTCTTGTCTATTGAACTATCTGTCAAGTAAGTCCTTGAAAACTCCAATTTGTTTCCATCGTCTGATGGTGCTGGGATCACCATCCTCAGAACATCCTCCTTTTGCTCGCATATTGGACGGAATCCGAACTTCTTTATGCTTGCTTTTTCTGCCCTGAGGCAAACTTGGTAATGGCTCCAATCATTTTGCAGATTAAAAAAATGGTGTGGATAATAAATAAACCACACATGGTCAGATTCAATTGAATAAAAATTTTCCGCCAATGGACCCGCTGTCCCGCCGTTAACATATCTTCCGACTATACATGTAGCATTGACCACTTTTCCTTCGTCTGGGCCAAGAACAACACAGAGCGCTACTCCTTTGAACTTGTCGTACAACTCCTGGGGAATCATGAAAGATATGGAATCCCCTTCACAGGGGAGAATCCATTTAGGCATCTCTCTCCCAGGTAGGCTAAAGTTGAGACGATCCACCTTTGGTAGATCCTGTCACACAGATAGTACGCATATCAAGCATTTGCAGTTAACATATATATACACATATAGAGAGACAGACAGACAGACCTCGAGTAACGACAAATCAGCCACATCTGCCATAGTGACCCCTCTGCGGGGTAATTCACAACATGAAGTCAAGTCAACCTGAAGAGCGAGGTCGGGGCGACCCCCCAGATCTGGGAATTTTTGCAGAGATTTGCAACATCGGGCTGATAGCACGATTCTTGGTGGAAGCTGAGGAATCTCTTGTAGTAGCTTACATCTATTAACAGACAATTCGAACAAACTATGGTACTTGTCTATGCATGCCGGCAGATGAGTAAACTTGTTATCTAAAAGGTATAGTTTCTCCAATATGGGAAAACTGGAAAAACTCTCGAGGAAGTCTACTTCCGATAGATTGCAGCGGCTAAGTTCTAGGAACTTTAGTTTTTGGAATCCGACATTGGGATCAGTTGAATCCTCCATATTTTTTGGAAACGTGAATAAATTCAAGCAATCAGAAAGATTAAAAAAAATGAGTTTTTTCAACTTATAAATGTGCCATGGAAGCCTTATGAGTTTTTTGCAAAATGCTAATGTTATCTGCTTCACTTTGACAAGATTTTCAATTGATGCAGGGAGTTCTTCAATAGCCGTCCTATCAAGATAAAGTCCTTTTAGATGTTCCATCTTTACGTCAATATTTGGGAACTTCTCGAATTTAGAACAACAAGAGAGATTAAGGGTTTGAAGAGATTTAGTCCTCAGTGTGTTGGGAAAATTACTAAGATTAGAGCACGACTCTAGCGACAAAACTTCTAACTTGACAAGATTTCCAACGGATGGGTGAACCTCCACCAAGCTCTCACACCCATTAAGAATCAATTTCTCCATATTTGGAGCAGATGATAGGTCGCAAATACTAACCAGGGACTTGCATTCACTGAAATTGATGGACTTCAGCTTTCCAAAATTCTGCAAAAACATACTACTGAAGTCATTAAGCTCTGCAAAAAAAAAAAAAAAAAAAAAAAGTTATAGCTATAAAAACGAAAAGCTAATCATCACAATGGCTTACATGAAAGTTGCCCCCTAATTGTCTAATTTGACTTTTCGGGACATCGAGTCTCACGAGTTTATTTCGACCAAAGCCAAATTCTAGATTCGGGGCATTGGGCCATTCAAGCCATCTTAGCTCGTTAGGGAGACGAACTTGAGCTTGTGACGAGATATGCACTCCAAGCAAAATGAGCATTCTCAACCTTTTTCATATTTGTGAAAGCATCAGGACTGATGATTATTGCTTCTGGTAGGGGCAAGTCCACTACTATGCCTATTGGTGGGCGCAAGTCCAATACTATGGCCTTTACTACATCCGTCCCCTATCCATAACAAAGCAAATTCAGTTGTCAAACAAAATTTTCAGTAAAGATTTACGTTAGACCGTTCAAATTAGAGTAATGTAAACCGAAATGTAGCAAAACTGACATAAACAACTTTTACCGTATTATAACAAAAAACGTCCTCAACATCTTCCAAAAGCCATAATCTGCTACGTTTCCCAGGATTATCACGACATGCTTGATTAACAATATCTTGACCCATCGATTGAATCAAATCATGCATTTGCAGGGTCCTGCCCTCATTTTTTATCAAGGATCTTTCGATGAGAATTTCTATTCCTATGATTGTGTCGAAATCACAGCTGTCAAGAACTTCCTTGATGCCCTTTATACCTTTCCCCTTAAAGAAACAAGCAATATCAAGGAAAATCTCCCTCTCATTCTCGTCCAATCCATCGAAGCTTATCTTGAGAACTCGATTGATTTTTGATTCAGGAATTTTAGAGAGTTTATGCAACGTACTTTCCCATTCAGGTTCCTTTCTTCCACGTAGGAATGAGCCCAACACTTCCAGGGCTAATGGAAGGCCGCCGGCATAATGCAGTGCTCCATCAATGAGATCCCTTCTTATTTCTACTTTATTGCTGTTTGTAAAGGCATGCCAACCAAAAAGGTCTCGTGATTCATTGTCTTCCAAAGTTTTAACTTCATACACATAATTTTTGTCATGAGAAGTTAATAAATGTCTATCTCTTGATGTAACAATGATTCTACTCCCTTCGCCAAACCAATCGCCTTTTCTAGCTAAGGCATCCAGTTGATCCATATCATCAACATCATCAAGAACAAGGAGAACCTTCTTGCGACATAGTCTTTCCTGTATCAAACTAATTCCTCCATCGACATCGTAGACCGTTAATTCTTTATGACGTAAGATTTGAGATAGAAGTTGTTCTTGCAAAGCAACAAGACCACCGCTTTGGTTCGATTTTTCTCTAACTCGCTCCAAAAAACTACAATCCTGAAATTGGTCCTGAAATTGGTCCTTAATAGCATTATATAGTGCCTTAGCAATCGTCGTCTTTCCAATGCTGCCAGGTCCCCATAGACCTATCATCAAAACATCACTGCCAGCTGGCTCTGACAAACTTATCAGATTTTGAACTTGGGATTCTATACCGACTGGATACTTAGCGACATATAAGGATCTTGGTCTGAGACAAATTGATAATTCATTGACGATGGATTGTATGAGCTCCGCTTCGTCATCTCTGATGAGCACTCAAAAGAAATAGAAACATGTTTTACCATTTCAAGCCATGGCAGGAATTCAACGTCTAATGTCATAAGGAAAATTTCATAAGAAGATTAACAAATAATAAAATGAAAAGAAATAACACACACCTGCGTCAACGTCTGCGGAAGGAAAATTACAAAGAATGTGCGCCTGAAGACACTAATTACTCGGGTCCTTGAAACCACACTACTTATCTAAGACAGAAATTTCTGCTAGCTTCAAATTTTGGTCTTTCGACTTTTGTGTCTACTGCGAATTCAAAGAACTTGATGCATCGTTTGGGCAACTCGAAGCTAGAGATACGATTTGATATCTAACAAACAATCACGAGCTAACAATTGCAAAGCACTGCATCACATTTGTGCGTACCCGTCATTGAAGTGCCACCCAGACAAGTTACCAGCATCAAGGAGAGCCCTCTTCCATCTCTTCACTTTCTCTGAATCCTTCCCGAACTTGGACTCGTGGTTATCCATAGCTCTCTTATAACTCTCTCTCCCCCCTCTCACTTCTCTAGGTTCCACTTTGTAAAACACTGGGAACACCACCATCAGGTCGTTTTGCTCCTTGCACTCCATGATTTTCAAGAGCTCTTCCAAACACCATGGCAAGGAGGCGTAGTCCTTAGAGAAAACGATGATCGCAATGCGCGATTGCTCGATCGCCCTCATGAGCGTCGGCGATATTTCCTCTCCTTTCCTAAGCTCCTCGCGATCCACAAAAGTGTATATTCCTCTCTGGTCCAGAGTGGCGTAGAGATGACTGAGGAAGCCGTGGCGGACATCTGTTCCTCTGAAACTGAGGAACACATGGTAATAATTTCTTTTCATATTCGAAGAAGCAGCCATTGGAAGAGCTGATGGTACATGTGCTTCCCTAGAATGAGAAGCATCGGAACAGAGAGTCTTGCTACGAAAATCAAGGGCTGAAGGCTGAAGCAGAGTTGGCTCCGCTCTCGGAGAGGCTCGGCGGCCTCTGACCCGGCGTTGCCCATCCCCGATCGGCAGCGAAGTCGACGATCTCTTCCCTTTGCTCTGGCTCTCGCTCTTTCTCGCTTTAAAGAAACAAGCGCTCTCCGCCTGTTCCATTCTCAGGAAAATATTGGACCGGACTCAGGGTAATTTGGCTCGTGAAGACGTTTCCAGCTTTCGATTTCAGATAAATATGCTGCTTATGCGCGGCAGCATCGACGTGATCGACAAACGAATCTGGATCGACGAAGGGTAGGCCAGGGACTCAAAAGACAAAAGCGGCCACTGGGGTTTATAAATCTGGCTGTGAGGTCTCGGGTCCGGCCCACGCGATAACCTGTTCGTCTGGTGTCCCTTACTCCACGCGCAAGGACGCGCAATACACCTTTGAGGTATCAAGTCTAAGCGCTAGCGTCCTAGGCCTAGTCCTCGAGATAGAAGGATAAATCACATAGCGACGAGCTGATGCAATGTCAAGCTCGACTCACATGTTTGATCGCTCAAAACTTCACTTGAGCTTAGCTTAATCAAGAATTGATTTCCTGCTTGAACTCAACTGAAAAAGAAAATTAAAGTATTCAAAAGTTGTGCCTGGATTCAATTTAAATGGATTGCTCGAAATTTCATATAAATAATTTACAAAAAGAAAAACTCAATTAGACTTGTAAAACTATTGAGCCAAGTACTAACAAGTTGAAGTTCGATATCATCTGGCACATTCATGTTTAAGTTTCACCTAATCTCAATTTTGGTATATTGTAAATTTTATTTTTGTGAAACAACAAACCCTCCCCCATGCCTAGCAAGAGGCGTCCACAGTCTTGTTGGCTCTGTGAAGAAAATAAAATTAAAAATTAAAAATTAAAAAATTGTCTATATTAGTATTAACACCTGAGTTTTAGTTGACACCTAAAAAATTGTTCTAGTCTCAAGCTTTTGGAAAGGAAATTAACATATAGGCCATTGAAATGGCTTTTTAAAATAAACCACCAAGTATCAAAAGCATCCGAGAAAAAGTATGGGAGATGAAAAACTCGATACAAGTTGGGCAAAAAAATAAACATGGCATCGTTATAAAGTCTCGAGACATGAATCCCCATAAGCTAAACACGATGTTAAGTCTAGCAAAGCATATATAATGTCTTGTTATTTAACCTTGGGACATGAACCCCCATAAACTTGAGACTAGATACTAATCCTAAACCTAATTCTATTTATTTTATGATGGTGAAGCTAATTTAAGCTATTCTGACCAATTATTTAGGATGTAGTTCTAAGTATAATCAGGCTTTTATTAACTAGAACCTAAACTAACTTACTTCTTGAAACCTAAGTTTATTAATCCAAGCTAGCCTGTTAAAACTAAGCTAGGCTAATCTAATTAGGTGTCTTCGGACCACTGTAGACCGCCGCCCTTGGCTCCTCCTCGGCTGTTGGGTCGTCGGGAACCAAGCTCTAGCTCTCATCATCGTATCACTTAGCTCGTGGAGTATGACTCACGCAATGGAGCGAAGACGAAAGATAATTTCCCCACTACCGCGTACTGTCACAGTCAGGTCAATAAAGTAGAGATTCTGCCCGACCCCATTTATTTGTCGAGCTTCTTTTTAACTTTCGTCTTCTTTTTGCGTAAACCACGGAAAGCAGCAATTAGGGCCACTATTAAAAAATGATCGTCTACATCTCACGGAACCAAAAGTTTCTTTTCTCCCAGGTTTCTTTTGGGACTTTCCTCGTTCCCTCCCCTCCGAATGAATATTCCACGCACCAGTTCTGGGAAATTTCTTGGCAATAACATTTCCGCTTCCTTGAATTTTGTGTTTTGGATAGAGGACGACTTGGGGCCGACGAGAATGTAAACACAATCCTAGTATGAACGTGACTTTAGCAATATCCTTTGAGGGAATCACTTGGCATTTTCACTTGCCAAATGAAAAGGATTTTGACTCTTCCAAAGGAGGAGAAGAAAAGAAAGAATATATCTATATTATCGAGATTAATTTAACAAAGCAAATTGCTTGAACATATTTATTTAAATGATGTTTCAATCCACTATTGCCTCAAATTTACTATCTGTTATAATTCCGTCCAATCTTGCCATTAAAATTTTGCTAACGAGACGAATGATATTTGCAATGCATGATGGCCATATCGCCATTTTTTCATTGGAGACCCAAGTAAAATTGGAGAAAGTTGAATCTACCCAACGTATCTCTACTATTGTAAAGTCAAAATTGCATATGGCAATACTTTTTTTTCGGTCCAAACATATCGCAATTTAGAATTCCATACAAGTGAGATTGGTAGACCTATAAAAACTTGCTAGGCTCTTAGTCTATAGAAAATCTTGCCCCGTGGGGATTACGCACAAATTGCCTAATACTCTCCTTCCATGTAGGAAAATAATTATTTCATATGATTAAAGTGTCCTCCTAATCTCCAACAAAGCCAGTCTGAATCCCTATGATGAGCCCAGCCAGGGAAAAATTGTCATCAAGTCTAAGAAAAGCATTTTACCAAAAATGTGAAGAGAATGACTCGCATGTCTCTCTCCACAACCCTAAATTGAGTGTGCTTGCACTGTATCAACTAGATAAAAACAACATGTCAGTACTACTGACGATAGTGAAATTATCTCGAAAAGGCAATTACAATGAGATAAAAACTTTTTTTTTATTACTTTTATCAAAAATTAACTTTCAGGTGGTCGGTATCAACAACACATTGGATCTGAATAAGACATGGTATGAGATAAATTATTCACATATGACATTGTTTATATTTGATGATACGAAGAATCGATCGTTGTGTGTCTCGTTCTTACATATATCCATTCAGATTAGCTGACTAATTCAAATTAGATCACAAGAGTAAGGAAAGGCTGATAAAATGGGATGATTCAATGTCTAAATAGAATCGATATATCGCTTAAGGGATTATTTAATTTTATTTTTATTTTTGTTGAAGTGAAGATAGGTGCGAACAAGGAATTTGCACGTTGTCCAGGAGACAAGGAACATGTGGTCAGGTGCTCGGGGTAAAGAGGTTGAAAGCCAGTGACCAATTGATTTTGTGAGATTGGCCATCCCCGCCGTACAATGATAATGTGCCCACTAGAGAAAATGGGTACTCCCAGTTCATGATATCTACTCGTCATGCGATACATTGGTATCAATTGATGACTGCACTTATAATTCCATGATTCATAAATGAAGTCCAATTTTGACACATAAATTTTTGCTCAAAAACTTCTCATGGATTTCCATAAAAATTAAGAATAAGAGTAGTAGAATTTGACTCGTAATCAAAATAGGAATATCACATGATTTCGCATTCACATTTTTTAATTTCAATTTTTAATAGTAGAATTTGGCTCATGAAATAGTATATCCGAGTCGAATATTGACTTTTGTGAACTAGCCTGTCATGCAACTCAATAAAAAGGAAAAGGGGAGCAACGCTCTAACAAGCACGGCCATTAAGGCACAAGCTACGCTTAGAAGCAAATAAAAAAAAAGGGGAAATTTGTAAATAAGGGTTTAAAGTGCCATAATTTTTTCAAATAAGAGCTCGGAGTGGACTTTGTGTCCATAATTATTTCAAATAAAGGCCTAAAATAGCTATTGTCATTTTAAATAAGGGACTAACCTCATCGGTCATCGGCCAACTAAATATTTTGACCGGTCAAGGATGTTTTCTTCTAATAACAATTTTAATTTTGAATTATTTTATATTATTTTATATTCTTTTCTTTCCTTTTTTCACTTTTTTTTTTTCAGGCTAAGGGCCAATGGCCATCAGTGAGGACTCTACAAGGTTGACCTCACCTAGGGCTGACAAGGGCTTGGCTACCCTGGCTGGTTGCTAGTGAGGTGACCCTCGCCTAGATCTAGTAAGGGCTAACCTCACCGATGGCCGCAAGGGCGGCCTCTCCCAGGGTCGGGGTCACCAAGCTCTCGTCAGCTCTAGGTGAGGCCGACCCTTGCCCAACCGTTTCCAGTGAAGAAGAAAGAAAAACTAGAAAAAGGAAAAAAGAAAAAGAAAAAAGAAACAAACAAAGGAAAAATATTCAAAAAAGAAAAAGAAAAAGAAAGATAAATGACTAAATGCCCTTGACCAGCCGAAAAGTCCGACCCTTATTTGAAATAGATATAGTCCAGTTAGGCGTTTATTTTAAATAAGATCTACTTTGAACCTTTATTTGAAAAAGTAATGACACTTTAAGCCATTTTTTTGAAATAAGGTTCACTTCAAACCCTTATTTGAAAAAATAAAAATATCTTGAGCTCTTATTTGGGATTTTCCCAAAAATTGGGCCAAAGCCTTAAAGAGCACATAGAGAATAAAAGGGAAGAGTTAATAAATCACGAAAAATCATAAATCAATATACTTGAACAAATTTACCTTAAATTAATTTATATTTGACAAATGAAAGATAAAACCTCAAATAAGAAGCTTTGCCATTTTCACCCCTCGCAGGTATTGTTCATTGGGCTCTCCATTTCCAGGCGAATTTGGTATTGTTCACGTTCTGGTGTTTGGCTTGTTCCTGGAGCTAGAGGCATCCGTTTGGGCTGATTTTTGGAGGATAGGTCATTCTTATCCTCTTCTACATCCCTACCAAAGGATTTCCTCAAACTCCTTCTTCATTTTGAGATCTGAGCTGCCCTAGGTGTGCTGCTGAGTCTGTTCCTGCGATTCTGGTTTGAGCTTCGTGCAGTGGGCATTGTTGATCGTCTGGGCTTCTTCGGTGGTAGGGTAGGTCGCCTTACCTCCATCTACCATCCTGCTTAGTCGGCCCTCTCCCTTTTGATCCACAAGCCCTGGTCTCGTCGGTTTTGGAAGGGCGGAACTATTCCCGCGTTTTCAATTCTCTATAACGACTAAGATGTGTTGTGGGCCATTCTTATTCAAGCCTATGCTGTTCTAGGTCCTATTTGGTCTCCTTGAAGTCTGTCTGGGTATGTTCCTTTACTTCTAATGGGCTTTTTGTAGTTAGTCTTTGGCCTGCACGCCAGGTGTTCGACGTATGGCCTCTTCCACCCCTATTGAAGGTGATCAGTCCCGTTTGACACAGTAAGATGCTGGGACTTCCAGGGGACATAGCCCATCGTCCTGCTCCCATGGTAACCCCCCATTGGCAGCCCTAACTCAAGCTGATCATGCTAGATTGCCCCTGCAAGCTCTAGCTAGCCATCGAGACAGGAGTAGAGCCAGGTTTGCTTCGAAGGGGCCTCAGCAAAGAGGCTAGCAAAAGAGGGATTCGAAACCCCCTCAAGCCCGCTCCTGGGCCACTGTCGCTAAACTTGCCACTAAAGGCTTCGATCTGAAATTTATTCCTCCTCTTGTCATCAACAATGAGCCGGTTATGGAATTGACTGATATTATTAAGGATGCTGCTGATCCTAAGTTCTTTGAATGCCTTGTCAGCTATTTCGTTGGAAGGAAACTTCCTTTTTAGCTAGTGGAGTCTTCTATTAAGAATGCTTGGGGCTCTAAAGTGTTGGAAGTGATGGCTAACGGGCAGTGCTTCTTTTTCTTCCGAGTCCCTGATGCTAATTTCCGAAGGAAGGTATTGGAGGGAGGCCCTCTCACAGTTGCAAGAGTGCCTTTGGTCCTTCAGCAATGGAAGCTTTCATTAGATATGAGGAAAGATGACCATTCAGTTGTTCCTGTTTGGATTCGACTGAAGAATTTGCCCACTATTTTTTGGTCTTCGTAGGGGATTAGTGCAGTGGCTAGTGCGGAGGGAAAACCGTTATATGTTGACTTGAAAACTGAGGAAAATAGTATGCTGGTATTTGCACGTGTTTGTGTTGAGATATCAGCAAAGCAACCCTACTATGAAGCTGTTAAGGTGGTTCACCGATGAGAGGTAAGCTCTGTTGAGGTGGAATACGAATTGAAGCCTAGTGTTTGTCCTTCATGTGGCATCTTTGGCCATACTTGCCCCGCGCCCTCTGTTCCAGCTGCGACTGGAAGTGCAGATGTTCATGCAGCTCCTTCTTCTGTTCCCCACGAAGCTTCCCATGTTGCTGGTGCTAGCTCGGATCAGGACAAGAGTGGGAGGATGGATCTTCCTTAGCAAGCTACCAGACCTATCGTTAGCAGCTCGATTGAGGAACAGAGGCAGGCGTTGCCTGCGCTTGAGCCGGTTGACCCTGTGGTTGTTCCGCATCTTGATCCGGTTTCTTAGGCCCCTTCAGGTGCTGGTTCAGAGTGGAAACAAGTAAAAAGGAAGAAGGAAAAGGGCCGGGTGCCCAAGGAGGCCTCTTTGGGCGTAGCGCCTGCTGGTGTTGGTGGCCAGTCCAAGCTTAAGGAACCCATTCAGGCAAGGCCTAACCCTTTTGCTCCGCCAGCTAAGTCTCAAAATCCTGTTCCCGTGAAATTGGTCCAGTCTTCTTCGTTTGTTAAGCCACAATGTGTTGGGGTCTCTTCGGTACAAGGCAGTGGCCGCACTTATCCTGTTGCGAGCAAGGCAGCCCCTCCTGGTGCTCCGTCTGCTTATCTGGCTTCAAGTGCAGGGGTTGGTGGCTCGATGAGGGAGGAGTACAGCTCCTCGGATGAAGATGTTCCGCCTCTTTGCCCCGTTGTCGCCCCTCCTGACCTAAGGAAGCCTCTATTGATCCAGTACAAGATTTTGGAGTTGTGCCCAGATCCTCCCCCCTCTGACGTGCCTACTTCGGTTTCTAATCGGCGTGGGCCTAGCAAGAAGAAGTAACTTTCTCTCCTTGTTCTTTTTGGATGTTATTAGGATTTTGGAATAGTTGGGGACTTATGAATCCCCTAAGGCGGGCTGAGATAAGAAGTTCGGTTGCTTCCAATAATCTATGTTTTGTTGGTATCTTGGAGACTAAGGTACCGGAACCCCTTTTTTAGTCCATCTCTACGGACCTTTTGTCGGGGTGGAGTTGGGTTGCAAATTATGATTTCGCTCCTCATGGTAGGATATGGGCTAGCTGGAATCCCGCCCTTGTTAGTTTTGATGTCTCATCCTTGAATGATCAGGCTATTCATGGTAGTTTGACCTCTATTTTGTCTGTAGTGGTTTGCTGCATTTCTATGATATATGGTGAGCACACTTTTTTGCACCGTCGGCCCCTTTGGGCGGATCTTGTCCAGAAGGATAACTTATGGCAGGAGTCGGCCTGGCTGGTGGCAAGTGACTTCAATGCCATCAGAGACCCATCGGACCGTATGGGTAGCTCGGACACCTGGATTCCCTATTTTGATGAGTTCAATGATTGCTTGGCTTAGATGGAACTCAAGGATCTCAAATATGTTGGACTTAGGTTTACTTGGTCCACCTCTATAGGAGAGAATCGGAAGCAAAAAAAAAATTGACCGAGTTTTGGTGAATTCAAAGTGGAGACATGACTTCTCTTTCTCAGAAGCTTCTTTTTTGAGTCCAAGTATTTTTTATCACACTCCCATGGTGGTTAGAGTTTTGCACCCGGTTCATACAAGGAAGCATTTCAAGTTCTTCAACTTTTGGATGAAGCATCCGGATTACGACTCTATTGTTAAGCAAGTCTGGGATTCCCCTGGGGCCGATTTTCCTATGTTCAGGCTTGTTAGCAAGCTAAAGGCTCTCAAAGGACATCTAAAGTAGTTAAATAGAGAGTCATTCTCTGATATATCCATGAGAACGACTGAAGCAAGGAATGCCTTGAAGCTTACCTAGCAGGCCCTCCAGCTAGACCCGACCAGTATTGCTCTTGCTGAGCTAGAGAAAGAGCAGCATTGGTGCTTCATTGATTTGCGAAGTTAGGAGGAGTCTTTTTATAGACAAAATTCTAGGATTCGTTGGTTTCAGGAAGGTGATAGAAATACTAAATTTTTTCATCACTCGGTTAACCGAAGATAGCTTCGAAACAGAATCCTCTCTATCAAGGATTCAACCGGCTTGTTGGTCATGGATCCGGATAGGGTGCAGCAAGTTTTTGTCTCCTACTCCACTGATCTTCTTACACTGCAGGCTGTCCTTGTGAAGCCGTCGCTGTAGGAGCTGCAAGTGCTCATTAGGTGTCCGCTCTCAGAAGAACATGTTAGTATTCTTTCTCGACTTGTGCTAGATTTTGAGATCCATGATACTTTATTTTCCCTCGCTAGAGGCAAGGCCCTCAGCCTAGATGGTTGTACTGTGGAGTTCTTTAAGAGTTATTGGGAGAGTATAGGCCCGTTGGTCCTGGAAGCGGTTAAAGATTTCTTTTCTTCGAGCAAGCTTTTACGTGAGGTGAACAACACTAACCTTACTTTGGTGCCCAAAGTCCCTAATGCTCATGCTGTCTCGGACTTTAGGCCCATTGCTTGCTATAATACTTTATATAAAGTCATCACCAAGATTCTTGCCAACCGGCTAGCCGCCGTGCTTCAGGATTTGATTAGCCATTCCCAAAATGCTTTTGTCAAGAGAAGGAGGATTAATGATAATATCCTTTTGGCTCAAGAGCTTTTTGCAAGATTCCATGTGGACCCTTATTTGCTTAAGTGTGCGATCAAGGTAGATTTCCAAAAAGCATATGATACGGTTGATTGAGATTTTCTTGAATTAACCTTGTTAACTTTTGGCTTTCCATCTTGGATGACCCAGCTCATTATGGTTTGTGTATGGATGCCTAAGTACTCCATCTCCATCAATGGGGAGTTACATGGTTTCTTTTTCGGTGGCCGGGACCTTCGATGGGGGGATCCTATGTCTCCTTATCTTTTTACATTAGTGATGGAGGTTTTCTCTGGGATTCTCAACTCTCGCACTTCACACTCGGACTTTAAGTATTATTGGAGGTGCAAAGCCTTAAAGCTCTCCCACATATTTTTTCGCATATGGTGTATTCTTATATAGTCAGGCTGGCTGGGCATCGGTTTCCCTACTTAAAAGAGGCCTCGACATTTTCTCTTCCTGGAGTGGTTTGCTACCAAACACAAGTAAAAGCGAAGTCTTCCTTGCAGGTGGGTCTCCTACTCTTCGGAATTATATCCTCTTGGCCCTTGGTTTCCAGGAAGGTAAACTACCGGTGAGGTATCTAGGGGTTCTGATCATCACTTCTAGGCTTGCCAAGTCGGACTATATTTTGCTTGTTGATCGCATCACGGCCAGGGTCCATTCTTAGGCCCAACGATTTCTCTCTTTTGCTGGCAAACTTCAATCGATAAGGTTAGTCCTTCACTCCATCCAGAGTTATTGGGCTAGTGTTTTTATTCTTCCCTGTTCGGTGCTTGATCATATAGAATAAATTTTGAGGCAATTTCTTTGGAAATGTCTTAATCTTGGCCCTGGTGGGGCAAAAGTTGCTTGGAAGGAAATTTGTCTCCCTAAGATTGAAGGAGGATTGGGTATTCACAAGTTGCGTGATTGCAACAAAGCTGTGATGCTCAAGTATATATGGATTCCTTTTATAGACAATGAGTCATTATGGTGTAAGTGAATCCACACGACCTTTTTAAAGGAGAATTTCTGGGTTTCACGTACTCCGACTGTGTGTTTCTGGGCATGGAAGAAGATCCTGCAATTAAGGCAGGAGTTTCGGTTATCATTCCTTTGGAAAGTTGGCGATGGGCGTTCTGTGTCTTTATGGTTTGACCATTGGCACCCAAAAGGCCCTTTAAACCTATTTTTATCAGACTCCCTCATGTATAGTTCAGGCTTCTCCAAACAAGCGACGCTTGCTGATCTATTTCTCCCCTATGGTGGTGCGCTCATGACTATCTTGGAATATGGGGATTTCCCACTTCTAGCCCTCTCTCGAGTACCGGATAGGTTTACCTGGCATGGAAGCTCTGCAGGTGTCTTCACGGTCACCTCAGCTTGGAATATTATTAGGAGGAAGAAGGATCGTGTTCCTTGGGCTCCACTCATCTAGAATGATTCAATTGCTCCGAGATTCCAATTCATTCTTCGGTTTATTATTCGCAATTGCTTACCCACTCAAGTTCTTCTTCTTTCATATGGTAGAATTAGTAGTGGAGTTTGTGCTTTTTGCAACCTTAGATCGAATTCTGTTGATCACTTGTTCTTTGATTGCCACGTCTCGGCTAGTCTCATTTTTTTTTTGGGCCGCAAGATGTAATCTTCCATGGAGAAACAGGTCCTAGTCGGAGAATCTTCTTTGGGCACTGAAATTCCTTCATGGCAAGGACTTTCTTCATTATATTGCCCGTTTTTCTTTTGGTGTCATGTGTCACTTGATTTGGAAGAAGCGCAACAACATCATCTTTCGGGGGGAGTCCTTGGAGCTGCCGGTTTTGAAGAACCATCTCATCAAAGTGGTTAAGGACGAGGCTCTTACCTACAGCAACGTGGACAACCCAAGGAATAGGAGGCTTCAGCGTTGTTGGGGTCTTGATGCTTCTATTTTCGGTCCTCCTGCTTAGAGTGCCTTCAAGCTTTCTTGTCTCTTGACTTGGCTCTTTTTTGATAGTTTGTTTGCTCTTCTTTCCTTTGGGCTTCTTTCTTTTACATCGGCTCCCTTCCACTCATTATAACTTGTTGTCACTATGAGTGTTTGTTTTTGGTGATGTTCTTTTGTATTGTGGTTAAAGCTATTTATTCATTCTTACCTTTACCAAAAAAAGAAGAAGATAAAACCTCAAATTAATACATTCGTCAACTATCATGTGAGTTGACAATAAAATTTAATGGAAATTAAGGATAAATTTTTCATAAGCATATCAATTTGAAAATTTTTAGTAATCATAAAATTATTTTATTATATTATTATAAATATAATAATTTAAAAAAAATTTGGTGATATTAACTTAAAGGAATGGGTTTGCCTAAGTCTAGACACATGGAATAGACTTTGGAACAGGAATCAAGGAAATGTTAGATGATGTTTAAGGGCCTTTCGATTCTTCACCGGAGAGTACAAGACAAATAGAAGAAAAAAAAAAAGGGCATGGGGATTTGGATATAGGAACAGAAATCCCGTATCATAACTATTTTATTTCTTTATTTTTTACTTTGTATTTTCGAAAAATAAGTTTGGAATAAAAATTCATTTATAATATAATTTCATTTTTCTATTTTAAAATAAAATTTTGATCAAGAAATGAAAAGTAAAAGTTTCTATTTTTCTATTTCCGGAACAAAAAAGAAAAATAAAATTTTTTCTCATCACTCACCCTCTCTTCCAGCCGGCCACCCACTCCTTACCACCTACTATCAATTGCTAGTCACCACTAGCCCGCCCGCTACTAGAGAGGGAGAAATTTTATGTCGTTATCAAATGTGTATGTTTACTCAAAAACTCACCTGGGGAATAGAAATTAAAAAAAAAATATGTTTCTGTCCAAAAATTGATTTCTGAAACAAAATAATTATCATTTGCACCAAAAAAATTCAAGAGCTTCCTTGAGAGTCTCCCAAAAAAAAAAAAAAAACTATTCTTTGGAGCTGCCTTGATCTCATTTCTCTATTTCTTAGTTAAAACTCTAATAATTGCTTGCGTTAAGGTGTATTGCGTGGTCCGGTTTCTGCAACATCGTTCCTAATATGGAATTATCTACATTAATACAGATTGACGACTGCATTTATATTTCTATAATTCATAACTTGAGTCGAAGGCTGAGGTCCTGAGTCTAATGGTGGAGTCTCGGCCCCGCTCATGTGATCACCTGTTTGGGCGGTGTCTTTAGTCCATGTGCTGAGATCCGCAATCAACCTTTCAGGTCCTAGGTCCAGCACTCGGGATAGAAGTGTAATCAAATTAAGACCAGCTAATACAATGTCAAGCTTGACTCACATTCTTGATGCTCAAAACTTCAATCTAGCTGAGCTTGATCATGTATTGAAATTTCTTGTTCGAACTCAACTCGAGAAGAAAATTGACATATTCAAGTTTCACTTGAATTCAACTTGATTATGTTAAAATACAAAAGAAAATTTCTCGAGTCTTCTTCAATAGAAGAGAACAACAGGATTTAAGGTCGGGCCCTTGGTCTTTTACTAGGCATCTCCTTGTTCTTAAGCCATGGGAGCCAAGTACTCCTCTGAACTGTATTAAATCTGATTCCCGTGCATTTTGGATGCAAATTCATGGATTGCCTATTGAGGGGAGAACAAAAGAAGCCATCTGGAAAGTTGTTGAGTTAGTGAGAAAGGTAAATGAGGTTAAAATTGAAACTAGAGGCTTTGCGTCCATCGTAATAGGAACAAGGGTTACTTTGAAGCTGTCCACTCCTTTACCATTTGGGATGATTTCAACATTTCAAGGAAAGGAATATTGGCTGGATTTAAATATGAACAACTTCCCCATTTCTGCTGCTCGTGCAATAGGATTGGCCATAATGCAAAAAACTGCTAGTACCCTATGATGAGGATTTTTTCTCCAGTAATGATAATATACTATGGCTCTTGGCTAAAGGCTGAAACAAATGCCAATAGCCCTTCCTGGGAGTCCTTTTATGGAGATATTACTGAGAAGGAGCTGGGTGAGATTGTGCCTGAAAATACAATTAATTCTGGACAATTAGCTCTAGTTGTGAAGGAGCCAAATAGCTCCCATTTTCAGCAAGGCCCCCCACAGGATGAAAGAGGTAAGAGAAAACTCATCGAAGTAGACATGTCATCTATTGAGGCAGAACCGAGAACAGAAGACTTTCCTTCCCATACAATGGCTCTTAATCTGCTTGTAGAGCTCCCTTCATCACAGTTTGTGGAGGAAAAGCTACAAAGAAAGCAAAGAAAAGCATCCTCAACAACACAAAATAAAGGTAGTAGATATTGTCCATTTGATCAGAGAATCAAACCATTGCAAATATTGGATGAGAGGCTACTTATGGATACTCTGATTCAGGATGCGTCGAATTCTAGAATATGGGCTTTGGTGGCTACCCCTAATAAGCCACCGAGTGATATATGAAGAGACATATGAAACTTCTTTGCTGGAACTATCAGGGGTTGGGCACACCTTTGATAGTCCAGGCATTGAGAGCCACTTTGGCTCAACAAAGGCCCGACTTGGTGTTTTTAATGGAGACTAAGAATCGTAAGGAAGCAGTACGAAGCACTATTTTGCGGTTAATTCAACGGGAATGCAGGGGGTTTGACTCTTTTTTTGGAATGAAAGAACGAATATAGGGGTAGATTCAGCTAAAGATGAGTTCGTTGACGTTATTTATGAAGATCCTAAGTAGGGGTGTGCAAAATACCCGGGAACCGCCTGAACCGCTTGGAACCGCCCGGAACCGACGGTTCTTGAGGGAATCGGTCCGGTTCCTGGTTCCAATTTACGGGAACCGGTGGGTATCGGTCCGCTTCCCGGTTCCATGGGCGGATCCGCCCGCCCGCCCACCCGGACCGGACCGGAACCTTTTTAATATTAAAATATTACTAAAACAAAACAAACCCTAACCAAGACTTCTCTCCTCTATCCAGTGTCTTCAACTTCTTCGATTCTTCTGTTCTGTGACCGTCTGTCTCTCTTCTCTGTCTCTCTTCTTCTTCGACTTCTTCGACTTCTTCAACTTCTCCGGTTCTTCGGTGATTGTCTCCGCCCAGCAGTGACCCGCGGGCCGTGACTGCTGTTCAGCGTGTTCGCCCCCTCGTGCCAGTTGCTGCTGCTGTTCGCCCCCTCGCACCGGCTGCCACCCGCCACAGTCTCTGCTCCGCCCAGCAGTGACCCGCGACTCCACAGCTCGCCTCCGCGCTGACCACCACGCCAACAGTGAGGGAGAAGTGGATCGACGTCGAGCATTGCTCGCCCATCCTTGACGCCAATCGCCGACCTCGAGCACAAGACTTCTCTTTCCCAAACCTCGGCATTTCCGATGAGTTTCCTTTTGGTTCAAATCGTTTGTTCCCGGCCGACTGAAGTTCGATTCGTCTCTAACTAGCCTTCGCACCACCGTCTTCGAGCCGAGTAGGGGTTTTTATGACTGAAACTCTTCCCCACGAACCCTCTTAGCACTACATGTTTTGATGATAGAATAGCCGAGCGAGATTTCTCTAATTCTTGAATTTTTGGTGTCCAATTGAGTCGATTTTTCGCGTCAAGATCGGTTCCGTGGATCCACCCAGGAACCGGACCGCACCGACGGTCTGGTTCCCGGCTGGATCCATGCAACAAACGGGTGGATCCCGAATCTAATTTTTCGGAACCGGTCCTTAGCGGGCGGTTCCCGGTTCTAGGTCGGGAACCGCCCGCCCGGACTATGCACACCCCTAATCCTAAGAGAGGAAAAAAGAGCAGATTGACTTTTATCCATGCATCAATTTCTTTTCAAGCACAGTTGGATTTATGGGAAAAAAATGAGAGCTTAAACTTGCAGGAACAATTACCTTGGGTATATTTAGGTGATTTTAATGAAATTTTGTATTATTGGGAGAAGGTGCGTAAAAGAATGGTGGAAAATGATAGGTTAAGTGCTTTTAGAGACCTTTTAAATGCTTTTCATTTGATGGACATGGAGAGTAACGGATGTGTTTTCACTTGGTCAAATAATCGTGAAGGAGAGGAATATGTTGAAGAGAGTGAAGAGAGGTTGGACCAGGTAACTTGCAATATCGAATGGACACTTTTGTACCCAAAAGCAGAAGCATGTGCATTACCAGCCATTGATTTTGATCATTGCTCTCTTTTATTGTCTTTTTCAGTTGAACCGATTAAGAGAGTCAAGTCATTTAAATTTGAAGCATTTTGGCCTGAAAATGAAGAGTGTGGAAGGATAGAAAAGCAGGTATGGAATTCTCCAAATTTTGTTGATCTGAGCTTGGCTAGTAAGCTGAGAGCCTTATCAAAGGAGCTCGATAAGTGGAGTAAAAAGGCATTCCTGAATAATTTAAAGAAAATTACTGAATTAAAAGGGGAACTCCAGCATTTAGCTAATGCACAAAATCTGAATTTTGCAAGAAACAGGGTGAAACAATTAACAGAACAAATCGAGTTGTGTTGGAGATGAGGAGATGTATTGGGGATTGCATTATAGAATTAATTGGTTGAAATTGGGCGATAAAAATATTAAGTATTTTCATGCTATGACAATACAAAGGAGGAAGAGGATTAGAATTTTAGCGTTGAGAAAGCCAGTTGGACTCGGAAGCCTAGAGAACTAAAGAGGATGATGACAGAATTCTTTAAGGAGTTATACAGCACCGTGGGCACTCGAAATTTCAATCCAGTTATACAAAAATCCCTGTCCTTGTTACAAAAGAAATGAATCGGAAGCTAGATGCTGAAGTAACAATGAAGGAGGTACAAAAGACTGTGTTTGAGATGGGGGCCTTAAAAGCACTAGGTTCGGATGATCTCAATGGTCATCCGAACCTAGAAATTTTTACAAAAGGCTGTGAAGTAACAAATTTTATCAAATTTGTTGGGAGGATATTCAGTTTGGAGTGATTCAGACAGTGCGGAACTTCTTCGAGATTGGGTATCTGGACCCAGAAATTAACAAAACTCATATTATATTGATCCCAAAAGTGCCCAACCCTGAGAGTCTGGATCAATTTAGACATATCAGTTTGAGCACTTTTGTGTACAAGATCTTTTCGAAGGTCTTGGCAAATAGGTTAAAACCGTGGCTTCCTGAGATTATAACTGGTGAGCAAAGCACCGGAGGCAAATATAAGATAATATTCTTATAGTGCAGGAGGTCCTTCACCAACTAAGAAAACACAATCGAAAGAAGAAATTTCAAGCTGTGCTGAAATTGGATATGATGAAAGCACATGATGGAGTAGAACGGGATTTGTCACGCCCCGATCCTCGGACGCGCGCACATCCTTCTACTTGGTCGATTTTATAATACGATATCCCAGGACTATGTATCGCCGACCCTTTCTTTTTATTAAGCACATGCGGAAGCAGTTATAAATCCCGACAATAAAACAATGGGATAGGAAAGCAGGCCATATTTTTCATATTGAAATTCATAACCACACTTTCATTAACAGCACAACTCATAGTATATTTACAATACTATTTACAACATAAAAGTCTCACACCTATCTACACTAAGACAAGGTGCACAAAAGGGATGGGATCTCAATCCACATCTGGGTTGTACTCAAGATCCCTCTCTGGATCATCTTCTACTTCAAAATACTTTCTCCCCTTCGGGTTCTTCCTCCTCGGCTTTTCCTCGGGGTCCTGAAATGGTTATTCAATAACCAATGAGACCACGTCTCAGCGAGTCCTACCCCCTACGACTCGATTAGTAAACTAATACACCATCCGGTTGCCTAAGCACAACACGAGTCAGAGGACTTACCTTGGCCTCAGTTCCAACCTGCAATTCAAGGTTAAACACAGATATTCAAACAATTCACGACATCCGATCAAGCATTGATCAATCGACTAAGTCGATTACATGTCAGCCAGACCCTTTCTAGGTCATTCCCACTCATACCACACTTTCTCGGTGGTGTACTCATTCACCAAATCACATGTGTTTCTCGGGCGTCGTTTTCGCCAATGACATACCGATCACCGACACCGTGCATTCTTTAAGGCGCCGTTTTCACCGTGATAACCTTGATCACCGAACCACGTGTCCTTTCAAGGGCGTCGTTTTCGCCAAGGTGACATCGGCTATAGACAACATCGTGCGTTCTTTAAGGCGCCGTTTTCACCAGTGATATTCCCATAACCACCGAACCACGTTTGTCTATAAGTCATTTACGTGCGTTCTTTAAAACGCCGTTTTCGCCAGTGATACTTCCCATCACCGAACCACGTATGTCCAATAATATCGTACCTGATTGGTCTCACCATTCTCCCTACTATATAGCCCATCAACGTACTGGCGCTATATACTCATGCTTGGCCATTACCAATCAAATATTCAATAACAAACATTTAAGGATAAATCCTCAAATTTCACAATTAATTCAATTCCACACAACGTAGAGCTCAAATGAATAAACGAGCAGCACCACGACAATCAGCACGAAATTCCGGTCACCGGCCATCCCGGTTGAATTTCCGGAAAAATAATTAATTAAATAAATAAATTTCGAAAATAAATAAATAAACATTGAAAATCCAATTTAGGCCCATATTGCCTTATTGGAGCCCGAAACGGGTCGGGAAAAATCCCGAGATGCATTCAATAAATAACCAAACATTTCTACTTGCTAATAGCTAGGTCTAACCACCTAACATGCATCATTAAGTCACTAATTTAATTGTTCTAACCTAATCTAACCACCTAATTGCACTTAATTAAATCTAACCAACCTTAAGCATAATTAGCAAACTAATAAAGCATTAGTGAGTAAAACTCACTTGGAAAAGCGGGGATCGAATCACCGCAACGGCGACGCGACGGCGGCCGAAATCGGACTTTCGACGACACCGGCGGACTTGGACCGGGCCTTAAGCTTGGCCCAACAAATCTCAGCCCAACTGAGATTTGTTCTTGCACTGGAATGGGCTTCCTTTGAACTGGGCTGAACTTAATTGGGCTTGCAACTTGCTGGACTTGAACTAAGCTGAAAATGGGCTGATCTCTTGGGCTGAAAACTGCTGGCCTTGCTGGGCTTTGGAGCTAAACTTGCTGGGCCTAACTTGTGGCCCAAAAGAAATTCACTAGGCTGGAATTTGCGATTGAGACGCTGGGTTTCTACAAACTCGCGCGGGCTTGCCGGGCTTCAGCTTCGTTGGCAGATGGTCCACGAAAGTTGCTGGATTTGCTGCTGGGCTTCGAGGATTCAACTGGCCGAAGACACGCGAGCTGATGACGTATGGACGGAAGCAGCTGCTGGCGAAGACGTCCGTGGAGATGCAGCTGGCGTCGTTGCTGAGAGATGGAGCGGACAGCCGTAGATTGAAGAACTCTCGTCGATGGAGAGAGAGCAGCTTCAGTCTTCAATTCGGTGGCTTTCTGGACGTGTGATGATGGGGGCGTGAAGACCGAAGGGAAGCAAGACTGGCAGACGGTCTTCGTGGGCTTCAATTCCGTGGAGATTGCTGACCAAAGACACTCGTGGACGCGCGGACTGAAGCTTCGTGACTGAAGACGCGTGGGCTGGCGTTGCGGACGAGATGCAGTCAACGAAGGGGCTTCGGCGTGGCTTGAAGTTGACTGAGAGAAGTTGGATCGCGGACAGATGGCGCGGATGAGGGGCAGTTTCGCTGGACTGCCGGTTGCTGACTTTGGTGGAGGCTGGCGTGAGTGGCCGACCAAACTCGGTGGAGTCGTGGCTTCAAGCGGTCAACACTCGAGAGAAGTTTTGCTGGAGACTTTACTTCGGTGGAATCTTCGCTAGAGAAGCAACGAACGACAGCAGCTTCAACTTGAGGTTTCGTGGGCTTCTTCAAGCTTGCTGCTGGCCAGATCGCTCAGTCAACAAGCAAGGCCATCGAGGAAAGCTCTGACCGAAGGGAACCAACGGTAGTGGAGGCTGGCGTGGACGATGGAGCAGCTTCGGTTTCGGTGGATGCTGAGCTTCTCGGGTAGCTTGGTCTTCTTCAGTTTCTGTTGGAGGTGTCGCACGCAAGAAAGGGTGCAAAGGAGAGAAAGTAGTTCACGGCAGCAAGATGGAGAGGATGAGGAAGAGGTGGGCGCTTAGCTTGATATTTTGCGAGAATATCTCCACGAAGACTCTTGGCCAGTAAAAACACTTGGCGCCCCGTTAGGCATCCAAAATGAACGATGCTTCCATAACCTCTAGTCGATATTCTTTAGGGTGAGGGGATGATACGAATTTCACCATTTGAACTTCAATTTCTCCAATAAATTCCCAAATTGAGGTCCAATTTCGACGTAGAAAAATCCCAAGTGATTTTCTATAAATTCCCGACACATAAAGGCTCAACCCGAAAGCCCAATTTTCCATCAATTTAGCCAATCTGAATTTCTGCCAAATTTCCGCGACGTCCGAACCCAATTTCCGTAAAATTTCCCGAATCTCCGAAAATCTTCTGAGACTGAGTCGATGCTCCTAAAATAGCTTGTGACATCACTGAACTTTCAATTTCTGAAATCTGACTCAAATCGACGGTTAATTTCACTCCGACGTGCTTTTAGTGTGACCTAGACTACGGGTAGTTTTCAGAACTTTTAGGGCAATTGACTCGTGGTCGATTTTCTTCGAGCCACAATGAACCCACTCGACACATTGGCGACTCTCAATTGTCGTGAAAATCTCGAGGGCTCGACTACCAACACAGGGTACCAAAACGACATAAAATCAAATTAGTGCCGGTCGACAAGAATTTTCCAATTTAGTGGAGTCACCCACGATCGGCCACACATCTCAGTCGAACCGACCTATCTCTGATCTCAATTCGATCTTTACTGTGCAGTAATGACCTCTAAAGATGAACACGGTCGAGAAGCCGCTTCCTGGTCGAATTCTCAAGTCTATTGCCTTAATATTCTTTAATGGCATACCCAGCTAGTCTAGTTATCTCGAGAGTGATCAGCTCTGAGAACAACCCTATAGACACGTCAATGAAATGCCCGATTAATTTAATAGAAAACAATACTGAAAATTCTGGATGTCACAGGATTTTTTGGAGGCGTGTACACTGAAAATGATGTTCAATTAGATGTGGGTTAATAGGGTGATGACTTGTATCAATACTGTCTTGTTTAGTGTTAAATTCAATAGGGAGCCTATACCCTTCTTCCAACCCCTAAGAGGGCTTTGACAAAGTGATCCTATCTCCCCATATCTTTTTTATCATTATGGTAAATTCATTGCCGTATTTAATTAAATTAGCAATGGAAGAAGGCACTATCAATGGCATAAAATTAAAATAGACATTATCCAATTCTCTCACACCTGTTAATTGCAGATGATTCCATTTTCTTCCTAGATGGAAAGGTAAGAGAGTGTCAAAATTTAGCATTAATTCTAAATCAATACTGCTATGCTTCAGGGCAAGCTATTAATTTGAACAAGTCAAACATTTCATTTAGCGAAGATTGTCCACAGGATTTGAGAAGAAATATGGCGTATGAACTGAGAGTCCCTGAAATTGAAAGGACTGGGAAGTGATGTGGACATTGAGCTATATCGAGGAGGAGGTGCTAAGGATCCATTGTCTATTCCTACTAGTTCAATCACTTGAGCGCGGGGCAAGCAATTTAGGCAAGTTGTTGGCGTCATGGTTCGTGATCTTTGGCGTGGAGATGACCTTGGATCAAATCTTGAAGAATCTTAAAAATCTTGGTGCAATTTGATTATCTGGTCACCAAATATTTGACCAAGTCAATATATATCTTCTTGTTTAGGAATATTCTAGAATATGACGCATTAGATTTTTAGGGTTGGTTTTAGGGTTTGTGTGGCGGCTAAAAAGCCTATATAAAGGATTTGCCAAATTTCTTTGGGGACAGATATATTTTATTTTTGAGGAAAAAGTTGAGAGATTCTCTTCTACTGTTCTTTTGAAGACTTGACCTAATCAAGGTTCCCTTGTGATGGTTAATTCGACTTATTGAGCGAGATAGCGAATTCTTTCGCTCGTGGCGTCTATAACGTTGGTTGGTTGACACGCGTTCGTCAACAGGTCACGTTCATACCGAGGTTGCCAATCACAAGTTCGATTGGAGGTCAAGATTCGCAATTCGCATCATCCGAACCTTCGTAGAATGATCTATCCGCAATGATTCACATCATTTGGTATCAGAGCTTGCTTCTATAAGGTCTATTTATCTTTAATTTTCTGTTGATATTCAGCAATTTGAGATTTATTGAGCTAGGATTTCGGTTCTAGCTAATTTAGGGATTCGATTGCTTTTGTGCTTCCATACGTAGTTGTTTGTTGTTAGTTTTTTTTTTCTAGCATCTTAAATTGTATCTGAGTTCGTCAAAAAAAAAAAAAAAAAAAGAAGAGAAAGAAAACGCACGCAAAAAAAAAACGTGCAAGAAAAAAAAACAAATTCGGCAAAAAAAAAATTATCTGAACAAAAAAAAAATCAAGAAGGCGACTCGTTTGTTAGTAGACCGAATTGAAACAAAATTAGTAGTGATTTGCGTTTCAATTGGAATTTCAAACGTTATACTTGTTGGTTTTAAATTGTTACTTGCTGAAACAAAATCAATAGTGATCTAATATTGTTTGATTAGTTTGATTGATTGTCATGAGGGGAATGAGAGATAGGTTTTGAGTCCAATAAAGAGCTTGTGAAAAGAGAATACGAGAGGGAAAAGGCAAGAGTGTGTAAGCTTAATTGAGGGTGGAAAAAGCCTAGACTTGAGTTAAACACGAGGGAAGTGACAAACACCTTGAGAGAAACACGTGAGGGAGCGATTGGTGAGGATTTTTGTGACTAACGTCTACTTGCAGGTCTAAAATATGTCGTGCAAAGAAAGCGTGAATCAAATGGAGGTTGACTCCATACGAAGGGATGAAGCGCTCGTGAAAAGCATCCAACAATTGAGGGCCGTAGTGGAGGAGTTTAGTGGCCGAATGATGGGGAATGGCATGAAGGTTGATGGTGACCAAGAGCTACCCCGGGGAAAGCCGCAACATTAGCGAGACACCTTTAGAACACAACATAGAATGCAGCAACATTATGATGATGGTGAGGTCAACATGGAGGATGATCAAGATGCTCGATTTGAAAGGTGGAATGGAGCCCAAGGGTTTAGACACTAAGAAGATAATAAACTTGGCAATATCAAGATGAAGATTCCTTCTTTTCAAGGGAAGAATAATCATGATGCGTATCTATAATGGGAGAAACACATGGAGATGGTATTTGATTGCCAACGATACTTCGAGCTCAAAAAGGTAAAAATTGCAGCTGTTGAATTTACTGATTATGCTATAATTTGGTGGGATCAACTTGTGACTAGTAAGAGGCGCAATGGTGAAAGATCGATAGAAACGTGGGATGAGATGAAAGCATTGATGAGGAGGTGTTTTGTACCAAGTCATTACCATCGAGATTTGTTTCAAAAATTACAAAATCTCACACAAGGTAATAAGAGCGTAGAAGAGTATCATAAGGAGATGGAGATTACCATGATCCGTGCTAATGTGGTGGAGGATCATGAGGCCACAATGTCAAGATTTTTGAGTGGTTTGAGCCGAGACATAGCAAGGGTGGTGGAGCTATAACACTATGTTGAATTGGAGGAATTGGTGGACAAAACTATCAAAGTTGAGCGGCAATTGAAGTTGGACTGAAATCACAAGAGTGGAGGAGGATCAAATCAGAATTGGAGATTCAATTGGAAGAGAGATGAGAAGCCAGATTGGAGAGGAAACAACACCAAAACTGAAACCTCAAAGGAGAAGGGGAGGGACGGTAAAGTTGGAACAAATCCAGCTTCAAGTAAAACTGAAAACCCTAACACTAGAACTCGTGAGATTGAATGTTTTAAGTGTTTGGGCAGCGGTCATATGGTGAATCAATGCCCTAATAGGAGGGTGATGATCATGACTGGACATGGTGTTATTGAGTCCGAAAGTGAAAGGGAAGAAGAGGATGATGAGATGCCACCATTGGAGGATTGTAGTAATGGAGAAATAGCTATAAAAGGAGACTTATTGGTGGTTAGGCGTTCTCTTAGTATGCAAGTAAATGAGGAGGAGCATCATCAACAAAGAGATAACTTGTTTCATACAAGATGTGTGGTGAATGATAAGATCTGTAGTATGATAATTGATGGAGATAGTTGTGTAAATGCGGCAAGTTGTATTATGGTGAATAAGTTGGGTTTGAAGATGACAAAGCACCCTAGGCTTTATAGACTTCAATGGTTAAATGATAGTGGTGAGGTGAAAGTGTCGAAACAAGTTCGAATCCCATTTGAGATAGGGAGATATAAGGACGAGGTAGAGTGTGATGTTGTACCTATGTAAGCGGGTCATATCTTGCTTGGAAGACCATGGCAATATGATCGAAAGGTACATCATGATGGGTATACTAATTGTTATTCATTGGTGATAAATCAAAAGGCTTATACCTTAGTATCGATGAAACCTAGTAAGGTGTATCAAGATCAGTTAAAGTTACAACGAGAAGCCAAGAGAGAAAGAAAATGTGAGAAATCCGAGAGCTTGTGTGGTGTGTCTGAGACACAAGGAAAAGGAGAGGCCGAGAGAAGAATTGTGGTAAAAACCGAGAGAAAAGAAGAGAGGAAAGAAAATAGACAAAAGAATTTTTATGCAAAACCGAGTGAGGTGAGGAGAGCTTTAGTTCTAGACCGACCGATGCTTGTACTTTTGTACAAGGAGGTTTTGTTTTCTACTAACGATCTTGACCCAAGTTTGCCTAGTCCTATTGTGTCTTTATTGCAGGAATTTGAAGATGTCTTTCCTGATGAACTTCCTAGAGGGATACCACTGATTCGAGGCATAGAACATCAAATTAACTTGATTCTTGGTGCGCCATTACCTAATCGACCCGCATATCGAAGCAATCCCGATGAGACAAAGGAACTTCAATGGCAAGTTAGTGAACTATTGGAACGGGGGTATGTGAGAGAGAGTCTTAGCCCGTGCCTCGTCCCTGTTTTGTTGGTGCCAAAGAAGGATGGAACTTGGCGAATGTGTGTCGATTGCCGAGCAATCAATAACATCACAGTAAAGTATCGACATCATATTCCTAGGTTAGATGACATGTTGTGTGAGTTGCATGGTTCTTGTATTTTCACTAAGATCGATTTGAAAAGTGGCTATCATCAAATTAGGATGAAAGAAGGTGATGAATGGAAAACTGCATTTAAGACTAAGTATGGATTATACGAGTGGTTAGTCATGCCATTTGGATTAACTAATGCACCGAGCACGTTTATGCGACTTATGAATCATGTTTTGCGTGCTTTTATTGGTCGATTTGTGGTTGTCTATTTCGATGACATCTTGATAAATAGCCAAAGCCCTAATGACCATATTGAGCATGTGCGAGCTGTTTTGTAGGTTTTATGGGCCGAGCAATTATACGCTAATCTAAAGAGGTGCTATTTTGTTACCAACAAATTGGTATTTCTAGGATTTGTTGTTAGTGTTGATGGTATACAGGTTGATGAAGAAAAGGTCAAAGTAATTCGTGAATGGCCAACACCTAAGACCGTAGGAGAGGTGCGTAGCTTTCATGGATTGGCGAGTTTTTATCGGCGATTTGTGAGAAATTTGAGCACCATTGCCGCACCTTTAACTGAGGTTATCAAGAAGCACGTGGGTTTCACGTGGGGAGAAGAGCAAGAGAAAGCATTTAATCTGCTAAAATATAAGTTAACTAATGCTCATTTGTTATCTTTGTCGAATTTCGGTGCTACTTTTGAGAAAGAGTGCGATGCTTCTGGTACAAGAATTGGAGCCGTGTTGATGCAAGGAGGGCATCCCATAGCTTATTTTAGTGAGAAATTGAGTGGAGCAACATTGAATTATCCTACCTACAATAAGGAGATGTATGCTTTAGTGCGAGCTTTGGAGACTTGGCAACATTATCTATGGTCGAAGGAGTTTATGATCCACACCGATCACGAGACCTTAAAGTACTTGAAAGGACAGCAAAAGTTGAATAAAAGACATGCCAAATGGATGGAGTTCATCGAGACTTTTCCATATGTGATCAAGTACAAGAAAGGTAAGGAGAATGTGGTAGCCGACGCACTTTCTCGAAGGTACGCGATTCTAACTATTTTAGAAGCAAAGTGTCTAGGTTTTGAGCATATCAAGGGCATATATGCTGATGATGATGACTTTGGGAGAGTGTATGAAGCATGTGAACACGCTGCATTTGACAAATTCTATAGGCATGAAGGTTATCTTTTCCGTGAAAACAAACTATGTTTGCCTAAGTGTTCTTCGCGTGAATTGTTGGTGCGAGAAGTGCATAGTGGTGGTTTAATGGGACATTTTGGCATTAATAAGACTTATGAAGTGATGGATGAACATTTTTATTGACCACATATGAAGAGAGATGTCACACGTGTCTGTAAGAGATGCATTGCTTGTAAGCAATCTAAGTCTACAACTAAACCGCAAGGCTTGTTTACACCATTACCTATTCCAACGCATCCTTGGACTGCCATTTCTATGGATTTTGTGTTAGGATTGCCTAGGTCTAAGTATGGTAGAGATTCTACTTATGTGGATGTTGATCAGTTTTCAAAGATGGCTTATTTTATACCTTGTCATAAAACTGATGATGCATCTCACGTTGCTGATTTGTTCTTTAGGGAGGTTGTACGTTTGCATGGCATGCCTAGATTGATTGTTTCAGATCGAGATTCTAAATTTCTTAGCTACTTTTGGAAAACATTGTGGAAAAAATTAGGAACACGGTTGTTATTTTCTACTACTTGTCATCCACAGACCGATGGTCAAACCGAGGTAGTTAATAGAACTTTAGGGGTACTGGTGTGTGCTATTATTAAAAAGAATATAAAATCTTGGGAAGATTGTTTGCCACATGTTGAATTTGCATACAATAGGAGCATGCATTCTGCTACTAAATTTACACCATTAGAGATTGTCTATGGTTTTAATCCATTAACTCCGTTAGATTTAACGCCTTTACTTGTTGATGAGCATGTGGATTTACATGGAGCGAAGAAAGATGAATTTGTCAAGGCGTTGCATGAGAAGACGCGCGCCAATATTGAGCGCAAGACTGAGCAATATGCAAGGCAAGCCAACAAAGGGCGCAAGGAAGTGGTGTTTGAACCCGGCGATTGGGTTTGGGTTCATATGCACAAAGAGAGATTTCCTGAGCAGCGACATTCTAAGTTACTACCATGAGAGGATGGACCATTCATGGTTTTGGAAAGAGTTAACAATAATTCCTACAAGCTTGATCTTCCACGTAAGTATGATGTTAATGCTACATTTAATGTTTCTGACTTGACTCTTTTCGATGCCAATGATGATTTGAGGGCAAATCCTTTGCACGGGGGAGGGAATGATGTGGACATCGAGCCATATCGAGGAGGAAGTGCTAAGGACCCATTGTCTATTCATACTGGTTCGATTACTTGAGCGTGGGCCAAGCAATTTAGGCAAACTGTTGGCGTCATGGTTCGTGATTTCGGTGTGAAGATGACCTTTGATCAAATCTTGAAGAATCTTGAAAATCTTGGCGCAATTTGATTATCTGGTCACCAAATATTTGACCAAGTCAATATATATATATATATATATATATATATATATATTGTTGGAGTTCAAGTCGGTGGAAGACGACTTACCTGATTCCGATGCGCAAACAACAATTAGCCCCGAAACGAACATTGAATTGTCGATGTAACATGAACAAAATTACCTCACGTTGGTCTGGATGCGATCATGAGGAAAGCACCCGATTTCCACGGCGTAAATGCAAATTGTTCTTGTAAAAGTAAAATGGAACGCATTATCCCTTTAATGGAAATGGAATGAACAAATGAGAGGATTTTTGATCGTATGCTCTGCCAACCGTTCTAAGGGTTGTCTTCGGGAGGCTTTTATACATCTCCATTTATACTCGTTCAATAGTGTCTTTCCATCGTAATGTATCAAGACGATATGGTACGATCCAATCTCATCCCATCATGGACGTACCGGCTAAAGTACAACATATATATATATATATATATATATATCTTCTTGTTTAGGAATATTCTAGAATATGACGCATTAGATTTTTAGGGTTGGTTTTAGGGTTTTTGTGGCGGCTAGATTTGCCAAATTTCTTTGGGGACAGATATATTTTATTTTTGAGGAAAAAGTCGAGAGATTCTCTTCTATTGTTCTTTTGAGAACTTGACCGAATCAAGGTTCCCTTATGATGGTTAATTCGACTTATCAAGCGAGATAGTGAATTCTTTTGCTCATCGCGTCTATAACGTTGGTTGGTTGACACGCATTCGTCAACAAGTCACGTTCATACCGAGGTTGCCAATTACAAGTTCGATTAGAGGTCAAGGTTCGCAATTTGCATCATCCGGACTTTCGTAGAACGATCTATCCACAACGATTCACATCAGGAAGTACTTGGGAATTCCATCTGATTGGGGATCTTCTAAAAAGCAAATGTTTGCATGGATATTAGCCAAAGTTAATATGAAATTAGAGGGGTGGAATGAAAGCTTGATCTCAAAAGTGGGAAAAGAAATTCTACTCAAAACAGTGGTTCAAGCATTGCCGCAATATGCCATGTTTATTTTTAAAATTCCAGTTTCCCTTTGCAAATCCATTCAAAGGCGAATAGCTTCTTTTTGGTCGAAAAACAATGACTCTAAAACAGGGCTACATTGGAGAAGATGGGGATTGCTAAAACAGAGGAAAGATTAAGGAGGGATGGGATTTAAAGACTTAATTTCTTTTAACAAGGTGATGCTTGGGAGACAAGCCTGGAGGCTTTCTCATAATACAACTTCTTTGTGATGTCAGATTTTGAAAGGGATCTACTTCCCCCATGGCTCATTTTGGAATGCTAGAAAATGTTCCCAACCCTCTTGGGGTTGGCAAAGTATGTTAATGGGCAGGGAAGCTATTTCATCTTTAGTGATGTGGTCAGTAGGAAACGGAGATGATATTAGTATAAGAGAAGACATATGGCTCAAGAGAGGCATCATTGGTGAACTTGCGAACTATGGTGAACCTACTCAAGTTGCTGAACTAATTCTTGAGGAGGAGGATAAATGGAATGAACAAATGCTACCTATAATGTTCGATGAGCAGATCATTGACGAAATACTAACGATTCGTCTTAAAACTCAGGATGCTCGAGATAGGTTAGTGTGGACAGGGACTGAATCAAGTCATTTCACCATTAAGAGTGCTTACATATAGATTGAAAAACGGTTTTGCCAAACATGGGAGAGCAAACATCAACATCATATCCACCGCTCCATCAGTTATGGAACATAATTTGGCATATGAAACACCCGCCCAAAAAAAAAAAAAAAACATTAAAATCTTTATAGGAGTCTATGTCAGAATGTTATCCCTACCAAGGTCAACTTATGCAGAGGAAACATACTACCTGAAGCCTCATGTCCCATTTGCAGCTCAGAACCTGAGACGAGAGCACTTGTTCTTGTTGTGCCCTTGGACTTCGCTGATCTGGGCGAATCCTGCATTGCAAATTATGATTTCACGAGTTGGGCTGTCAAGAATCGAAGAACGGTTGCTGGAAATCAAGGAAAAATGAGTAGATCTACCGTCTTTCGAGGTTGTTGCAAGTGTCTTGTGGTTCATTTGGAGGGCGACAAACGACTGCATCTTTCGAAAGATACGCCCAAAACCAGAAATTCTAGTTGAGGAGGCACGCAACATGTTCCGTAACTGGTGCAAGTGGAATTATAAAGAACAAGAAACAACGTCAGAAGAAGAAGACCCACATTTACGCTGGTGCAAGTGTAATTATAAAGATCAAGAAATAGTGTCAGAAGAAGAAGACCCACCTCTGCGTTGGAGAGCTCCAAAGGAAAGAACTTTAAAGGCCAATTTTGACGGTTCTTATGTAGATGGATCGAACACGGAAGTAGTTGCCTGTGTTGTTCGAGATGCGTTCGAAAATTTGGGGTATGTTTGGTAACGCTTTTATTCCGGAAAACAATTTTTTTCAGAAATAATTTTTTTCTATTTATATTCCTAGAAACAATTTCTCAATAAAAGAATGCGTTTGGTAACTACATAAAATTTCTATTCTTGAAATGAATATATATATATATATATAATATATAAATGCGTTTGATATGATTCACAATGTAGAATTTCTTTTAAATTTTTTCTTATTCTTCCTTATTGCCACCATCGCCGACCATTGCCGCTTGCCACTGACCACCACCGTTGCCGATCATTGCTGCCAGCCACTGACGACCACTAACAACATCGATCACCGCCCGCCGCCATCGACCCCCATGGTTGACTGCCAATCGAGGCTGGCAAAGTGGAGATGGCGGCTAGCGGTGGCAACGTCAGATGATTGTCAGCTAGCTGGTGAGCAGTGGCCTTGATGATCATCGACGGTAGTCAGTGGCTGGCGATCGATTGGCGAGTAGCAACGAGAGGTAGGCGGTGGCGATCGGCGATGGTGGTCAGTCGATGAGGGCGGTCGAACAGCAGGGGCAATGGCAAAGGGCAAGGGGCAACAAGGAAGAATAAAAGAAAAAAAAAAGAAAAAATAACTTATTTCTAAAAATTGTTCCCAGGAACAAGAAACTACTTTTTTTTTTCTTTTTGTATTTATTCCAAATTTATTCCCCAACCACTTTTCTATTCTGGAAAATAAAAAAATTAATTGATGTTTTCAAACGGATTTCTATTCTTTTTTTTTTATTCTAAGGAACAAAAAAACAAAAATTTGAGATGAATATAAACATTACCAAATAGGGCATGGACGGAACGGCAAGATTGGTACTAGCGTTGTCTGCGATTCAAGTTGAAACCCTAGGTCTGCTCACAGCTCTCTCTCTCTCTCTCTCTCTCTCTCTCTCTCTCTCTCTCTCTCTCTCTCCTCGAAACAAAGAAGGAAGAAACCATATCCGATTGCAAGTCTTTAATTCACATGGTTAATGGCTCAAATCAATGTAAGTGGGAAACACGTGCTCTTAATACAGAAGCTCGTAAGATTATGGGCCAATTCAAGCATACCTACTTAGCCCATTGTCCAAGAGAGTCCAATAGAATAGCAAACTAGATTTATAAGGCTTATCAACTAAAAACTCTACCTTCTAATTAGATAATTCATCACCCTCAAATCCCTTCAAGATCTGCTTTGTTTGATGCCCAATTGTGAGCTTTGGTGTTCGAAGTACTTTGATATTTAATAAATTTTTGTTTGACAAAAAAAAAAAGAAGTGGCAAAAAGAAAATGAAGATTTTCATATAATTTAAGGGCCAATTTTTTTGGAGAGGTTTTGTATTGGGGCCCAGTCAGAGAGACGGGTCGATGGGTGGGAAATGAAAGTACATGATGAGACGGGCAGAGATGATTGACGGTGGTATTTGTTGGGGGAGGGGCTGACTTAGGAGGTCCAAATACTAGACCAATGGGGTGGGCACTCACAAAATTACACGTTTGCCCTTACTGAGCCAAGATAATCAAATGCCTTTGGGGAGCATTTACGAGTGGTTTTGGACCTTTAAAGGTCTTTAAGCCAGAGTTTTGGCGTTTGGTAACACAGTTTCAAATTTTTGTAAAGTTTTGCTTTGAAAATGGTCAAGGCTCAAGACGAACTCCAGCTTTGGGCTTTGGTATTTTCGAAATGCACATTCAGAAGTTTAATACAATCTTGTTTTTCCAATCTTGATATCACTCATATAGTAGTATTCCTATTTTGCCCCCCTCCCAATCTTGGATAGAGGTTGTGGTCGATCGTGGTTGGGAAGCTTCGTGGAGGAGGTTGAGGGATGCCGGCACAACTCCACCAAGGGTCGGCAGACATCGGCAAACTTTGCCAAGGGTTGCTCCACACCAAATCTAACTCACCGAGGGTCACTCAATGCTAGATGTAGCTTAGAGAGAGTCAGGCGTCAAGTTGCCTAATCATGTGGATTCTGCATTGGGCCGCCTAGAATCGTGCGGCACCGGCACATTACATGGGCTTGTGCGACCTTGGCAGCATCACTTAGGGTCACAAGACGTCGGTACCAGTGCTATTGTTGTGCCCCAGGCGGGGGCTTTTATCTGCAATCGCAAGTTTCTCCATTCTACTCTTGGTAATTCTTTTCTCTTATTTTATGAAATACTTTGCAATATGTATTTTACAAGGCATTTACTAAGGCGCTATTTGCTTGTCATAAACATTCTTCGAGTGAATGTCCTTTGCCTAAATGCAAAGTCTTAAAGCTAAAGCTCACCCTTCATACCTATCCAATGAAATCTGCCAAGTAACAACAGAGGAATCAACTAATTTTTCCTAGATAGACCTTTTGATCTTTGAGACAATTCAAACAACACTATCCTAAAGGTATAAGATTAGGCTTGATTGAGCACAACTTATTATCTCAGAATTTTTAAGTACGAAGTAGTGGCATAATTCATTGGACTAAGAGAGGTGACAGAGACTGATGTGACAAATTACACGGAGCAACTTGGAAGACCATGGCCATTCAACACGTATCCTCATATTTTTTGGGTTAATGCACTCTGCATCACAAATCATAAAGAAACAGAGGCAAAAAGAAAAAAAAAATTGTTCCTCAATCATGTCAGTAGAATGATGCAAAACCTCTGTTTTATAATGATTTTGAATTCTGATTGAAGGAGCAGACACTTACAAATATGTAGTAGAGACCCAAAAAAGAAGAAAAGCAAAAGTCATTGCAATTCCCAGTCTCGCCATAGTTTTAGACGATCAAGATCTTCTTCGTTAAAAGTGACAAGCTGTCCCCATCTCTTTCAACCGGACTGGTCCATTGAAAATTGTCTTTCGAGTATCTTTCCCTTGAAAATTCCAATTTGTTTCTGTCAGTTGATGGTGTTGGGAACACCACCCTTAGATCATCCTCCCTTTGCTCGCATATTAGACGGAGTCCACGCTTCTTTATGCTTCCTTTCTCTGCTCTGAGGCAAAGTTGGAAATGGCTCCAATCCTTTGGCAGTCCATCCTTACAACTCTTTAACCAATAACTAAGGCACACATGGTCAGATTCCATCGCAAAAAAATATCTCATGCCCTCCATCACCGTTTGGCCATTAACAAGTATCTTAAAATCACATGAATAACGGACCACTTTTCCTTCCTCCGGGCTGAGAACAACACAGAATGCTAGTCCTTTGAGCTTGTCATACAAGTCCCGGGGAACCATGAAAGATATGGAATCCTCTTCACAGGGGAGAATCCATTTAGGCATCTCTCTTCCAATTAGGACAATGTCAACGTCATCTTTCATCTTTGGCAGTTTCTGTCACATGGAAAGTACGCATGTCAAGCATTTGAAGTTATATACATATACATATACATATATACACAGAGAGAGACCTCGAGTAATGACACATTAGCCACATCATCCATATTGATCCCTTTGTGGAATAATTCACAACATGAAGCCAGGCTAACCCACCCGATGTGGGAGGGTTGACCCCACAAATCTGGGAGTTTTTGCAGAGATTTGCAACGATCTGCTGATAGTATATCGATATTTGGTGGAAGCTGAGGAATCTCTTGTAGTAGCTCGCATCCGTCAACAATCAAGCTTTTCAAACGATAGTACTTGTTTATGCATGTTGGCAAACCAGCAAACTTGTTATCTTGAAGTCGTAGATACTTCAATTCAAGAAAATTGGAAAAACTCTCAAGGGACTGTACTTCTGATAGATTGCACCAATCAAGTTTCAGGTACACTAGTTTTCGGAATCCCAGATGGCCATCAGGATCAGTTGAATCCTCCATGTTTTTTGGAAACGTAATTAAATTCAAGCAGCTCTCAAGATTAAAATACTCGAGATTTTGCAACTTATAAATGTGCGAAGGAAGCCTCATGAGGTTTTTGCAAAATGCTAAATCCATCAACTCCACAGAGACAAGATTTTCAATTGATGCAGGGAGTTCTTTAATAGCTATCCCACGTAGATCAAGTCTTTTCAGATGTTCCATCTTTCCGTCTATATCTGGGAACTTCTCAAGTTTAGAGCAACCACGGAGCTCAAGGGTTTCAAGAGATTTAGTCTTCAGCGTGTTAGGAAAATTTCTAAGATTAGAGCACAATTCTAGTGACAAAACTTTTAGCTTGACAAGATATCCAACGGATGGGTGAACCTCCACCAAGCTCTCACACCTATTAAGAATCAATTTCTCCATATTTGGAGCCGATGACAGGTCGTGAATACTAACCAGGGACTTGCATTCACTGAAATTGATGGACTTCAGCTTGCTAAAATTCTGCAAAAACATACTAGTGCGGTCATTAAGCTCTGCGAATGTTTTTTATAGCTATAAAAAGGAAAAGCTAATCATCACAAATGCTTACTTGAGAGTTGCCCCCTAATTGTTTGATATGACTTTTCGGGATATCGCGTCTCTCGAGTTTATTTAGACCAGAGCCAAATTCTAGATTTGGGGCATTGGGCCATTCAAGCCATCTTAGCTTGTTAGGGAGACGTACTTGAGCTTGTGAAGAGATATGCACTCTGAGCAAAATGAGTATTCTCAACTTTTTCATATTTGTGAAAGCATCAGGATTGATGATTATCACTTCTGGTGGGGGGAAGTCCAATACTATGGCCTCTACTGCATCCGTTCCCTATCCATAACAAAGCTAGTTCAGTAGTCAGACAAAATTTCTAGTTAAGATTTACGTTATACCGTCCGAATTAGAGTAATGTAAACTAAAATATAGCAAAACTGACATAAACAACTTTTATCGTGTTGCAACAAAATATGTCCTCAACATCTTCCAAAAGCCATAATCTACTGCGTTTCCCAGGATCATCACGACATGCTTCATTAACAATATCCCGACCCATTGACTGAATCAAATCATGCATTTCCAGGGTCTCATACTGGTTTTATATCAAGGAACTTTCGATGAGAATTTCCATTCCTATGGCTGTGTGAAAACCACAGTTGTCAAGAACTTCCTTGATGTACTTTATATTTTTTCCCTTAAAGAAACAAGCAATATCAAGGAAAATCTTCCTCTCTTCGTTCTCCAATCCATCGAAACTTATCTTGAGAACTCGATTGATAGTTGGTTCAGGAATTTTGGAGAGTTTATGGAATGTACTTTCCCATGCAGGTTCCTTTCTTCCACGTAAGAATGAGCCCAACACTTCGAGGGCTAATGGAAGTCCGTCGGCATAATGTAGTGCTTTATCTATGAGATCCCTTCTTATTTCAACACTCTTGTTATTTGGGAAAGCATATAGACTAAAAAGATATTGTGCTTCATGGCATCCTAAAGTTTGAATTTCATACACACAATTTATGCCATGAGAAGTCAGCAATTGTTTATCTCTTGATGTAACAATGATTCTACTTCCTTTTCCAAACCAATTACCTTTTCTAGCTAATGCGTCCAATTGATCTCTATGGTCAAGATCATCAAGAACCAGGAGAACCTTCTTGCAGCATAGTCTTTCTTGTATCAAACTAATTCCTCTAGCAACACTGTAGACCGTTAAAGGATGAACCAAGATCTCAGATAGAAGATCCTTTTGTAAAGTAACAAGACCATCGCTTCGGTTTGATTTTTCTCTAACTTGCTCCAAAAAACTGCAACCCTGAAATTGTCTCTCCATAGGATTATATAGGGCCTTGGCAATTGTTGTCTTCCCTATGCCTCCAGGTCCCCATAGACCTATCATCAAAACATCATCATCAGCCGACTCTTTCTGTGACAACCATATCAGTTCTTGAACTCGGAAATCTATTCCAACTGGATACTTAGCGACATGCAAAGGTGTTCGGTCGAGACGAATCGATAATTCCTTTACGATGCATTGAATGAGCTCCGCTTCATTTCTGATAAGCATTCAAGATAAAAATAAACAGGTTTTAGCGTTTCAAATAAGTAAAATTCCATAATAAGATTAGCAAAATAAAAGATGAAAGGAGGGTGAACCTGTGCCAACATCTACGCAAGGAAAATTACAAAGAACCTGAATCCGAAGACAATAATGACTCGGGCACTATGAACCACACTATTTATGTTACATAAATTTCTCATTATCCACACAGCAAGAATCAATTCAAAGAATCTACTAGCTTTGGTTATTTGACTTTTGTGTCCACTGTCTAATTTATCTCCACTTTGTATCTTCAATTCGAAGATCCAAAAAAGAGCATACGATTTGATATCTAACAAACAATCACGGGCTAACAATCACAAAACACCGCGTCACATTTGTGCGTACCTGTCATTCAACTCCCATCCAGACAAGCTACCGGCTTTAAAGAAAGCCTCCTTCCATCTCTTCACTTTCTTTGAATCCTTACCGAACTTGTACTCATGCTTAGCCATAGCTCTCTCATAACTCTCTCTCCCTCCTCTTACATCTCTTGGTTCCACTTTGAAAAACACTGGGAATACAATCAGGCCATTTCGCTCCTTGCACTCCATTATTTTCACAGCCTCTTCCAAACACCACAGCGAGGAGGTGTAGTCCTCAGAGAAAATGATGATCGCAATGCATGACTCCTCGATCGCCCTCATGAGGCCCGGCGATATCTCCTCTCCTTTCCTGAGCTCCTCGCTATCCACAAAAGTGCATATTCCTTTTTGGTCCAGAGCCGCGTAGAGATGATTGAGAAAGCCTTGGCGGACATCTGTCCCTCTGAAACTGAGGAACACATGGTAATTCCTTTTCATATTCGAAGAAGCAGCCATTAGAATAGCTGATGGTATATGTGCTTCTCTAGATTGCCAAGCATCGGAACAGAGAGAGAGTCTTGCTAAGAAAATCAAGAGTTTAAAGCTGAAGCAGAGTCGGCTTTGCTCTCGGAGATGCTCGGCGGCCTCTGACCCGGGGTTGCCCTTGCCCGATTAGCAGCGAAGTCAACGATCTCTTCCCTATGCCCTGGCTCTGGCTCTCGCTCGCTTCAAAGAAACAAGCGCTCTCAGGGCCATTTGGTTGGTGAAAACCTTTTCAGCTTTCGATTTCAGATAAATATGCTGCTGGACGAGGAAGGAACGCGCGGCGGCGAGGGTGTAGAGGGCGAGATCGACATCGGGATCACCGGAAAACCATAGACGTGCAAAAATAAACAAAGCCGACCCGTAACGACGATGTATCGCCCGGCCCTGACAGTATCGAGGGCGAGAACATAGAGAGATTTAGGATTGTTCTGAGTTGACTATTGTTTTGAAGGAGTATGAAGGAGGAAGAAGAAAGTGGGAAGAGAGAGAAAGCCAGGGAAGCAGAAAGCAGAACTCAGAGACAAAAGCTGGACCGATGAAGAATCAGCCAAGGACTCAAAGACAGAGACTGCCGCCAGGGTTTGTAAATCTGGTTACGAGGTCTCGGGTCCGGCCCACGCGAACACCTGTGCGGCTGGTGTCTCTTAGTCCACGCGCAAGGATGCGCAATCCACTTTTGAGGCATCAGTCTAATCGCTAGCGACCTAAGTCTAGTCATCGCGATAAAGAGAAAAAATATTTAATGATTTGCAAGCGTCATATCAACGTCTCGTCAACTTCTCATATGGCGTGCACTTATTTACTAATATCAAATTAGATCTTAATGTATGGATATTGACATCTTTTTCTCTTTTACTCCTTTAACCTATGCTCTGCCTGGGGCTTGGCTTTCTCCACTGCCCAAGCCACCATCGCCACCATTTTTGAGTCCCCACCTCACCGTGCCCTCCGTGCCCACCATGGTCCTTGACAAAGCTATTGAGCTCAAAGTTGTTGAGTAGCAGACCAGATCTGGTTGTTGATCAATGATCGATCGTCATGTCCTGGCCGATCTCCCCATCCACTCAAGATAGAAGGATATCACATTGAGGCGAGTTGATGCAATGTCAAGCTTGACTCACATGTTTGATTGCTTGAAATTTCACTCGAGCTTCGCTTGATCAAGTATTGAATTTCTTACTTGAACTCAATTGAAGAAAATTGAAGTATTCAAAAACTGCACTTGGATTCAATTTTATTATGTTGAAATATAAATAGACCGGGCTCGAAATTTCATATAAGTTATTTATAAAAAGAAAAACTCAATTAGACTTTTAAGACTATCAAATTGAGTATTGGTCAATTAAAAGTTCGATATCGTATGGCACATTCATGTTTAAGTTTCACCTAATCTCGATTTTGGTATATAGTATATATTATTTTTGTGAAACAACGAACCCTTACTCGCACTTGGTGAGGGGTTCGTTGGCCATAGCCTCTAATAAAGGCCAATAGTCTTGTTGCCGATGTGAAGAAAAAATAAAAACAAAATCAAAAATTAAAAAATTGTCCATGTCAACATTGACACCTAAGTTTTAGTTGACAAATCAAGCATAGGCTTTTTTAAAATATATTAAAAAAATTAAAAGAAAGATAAAATGATAAATAGGTCTCCAATGTGGTCCTAATTGGAAGGGCCTGGTCCAATTTGCAAGGCCTAAAGAAGTGGATGTTTGAATTCAAAGGCCTAAAGAAGTGGATGTTTGAATTCAAGCACTATGATTTCAACTCAATGCCAATTAAAGAATTCAAAAGCAAAAGGCCACAAAGCCCAAAGAGCATCCAGAGCCTTGCCATTTTCCTCTCCCCACCACCCCCCTCCTCTTTCCTTCCCCTTCCCCTTTCAGAGGATACTAACAAGACGTGTGCTCGTTGAGGGAAAGTACTTGCATCCACAATAGCAATTTCCATGAAGCAAAATATCAATATATTTTATTGATATGATATGTGAACTAAAAGAACATTAGTTACGAATGCATATAACTTGTATCCATGCACCCAATGTATTTCATGATAGACGAATGTTATGGAAGGAGCTGGAAGGTATTAAACATCCGAACCATCTACCGTGGATGCGTGAAGGGGATTAAATTGAAATACTCTATCCTTGGGAGAAGGTGGGGAGGAGGATGGCTAAAAATTATTGACTAGTAGCATTTAGAAACTTCCTAAACAATTGCGATATTATAGAAGTGGAAAGCAAGGGATGTGCTTTCACTTGGGATAATAATAAAGATTGGGAGAAATTTGTCAAAAAGAAACTAGATAGAGTCTTATGCATGATTGAATGGATAGTGCTTTTCCAGACATGGAAGTCTTTGCTTTATTTGCAGTTGGTCAAACCATAGTCCTACTTGCTAAGATTAATCCCACAACCAATGAAAAAAGCAAAAGAATTCAGATTTGAAACATAGCGCTTAGAGGACGACGAGTATGGAAATATTGTCAATGGGGTTTGGTTATCTCCCAAGCGAGAAGGAGCCGATTTAAAAACTAAATTGTGAAAAGCAAATTAAACCCTTGCATCTTGGAGTAGGAAAAAATTCTCAAAGCACTCATAGGAGAATTGAGATGCTAAAGTAGGAAATCAAAAATATAACAAACAACCCAGATATTTCCCAAAGTAAAGAAAAGATATTGAAATTGAAAAAAGAAAATTGGCTCACTATGGAAAAGCGAAGAAATTTTTTTGGGGCATGCATTCCCAAATTAGCTGGTTGAAATGGGGGATAAATGTAATCGTTTTCCTTATTTGGGCTACATTAATTGAGATTGTAATTACCGTTTTACGGGGTTAGTCTATTAAGGTAAGGCATAAGGTTTTCTTAATGGTTGAATATGGGCCTGGCATTATGTGGGCCGAGTTGGGCCCGGCCTGTGATGAGAGGGTCCGTCCAAAACTCTATAAATAGCGCTAAAGTCCCTCTTCTAGCCCTCAATTCTTCCAGAAATTCTCTCACCTCACATAAGGTAAACCGTGAGTGGCAGTCTCATCGAGCTAGGAATCGAGGGTCATAGAGGAGAAGAACCTATGCGTCGGCTCGTCGTTTGAGCATTGGATCGTCGTCATTCTTCATAAAGGACAATGGATTCCAAATCAGGGACACAAACCTTTGTATTCTACTCCTACATGTTCGGTTTTCTAGCTACGTGGATCCTGGGAAGCTACCTCGGTGGCTAACATTTGGTACCAAAGCCTCGTAGCCTAGAACCCGAATTGTTGCTTTTGGCCTGTTTTCATAAATTTTGCCATTGAAACTTGATTTTGATAACATATTTGCATTCTTCTCGTCGAGACGAGCGTTTTGGTGTGTAGCACGCCTCTAGCGGAGGACAAATGTGCCGGCAATGAGAATTTCGGATTTCACCTACCCTAGGAATGTTTTGCCTGTTTTCGTGAATTTTGTTCCAGTGAAAGTGAATTTTGATCACATATATGAATTCTAAGAGCCAAGACGAGCATTTTGATGCCTCGTACGCATCGAGAAGAGGCCGGAAACGGCCGCACAAGCCTCCACACGCCGAGACGAAGCTCGGAGGCGGTGCCACGTGTTGTCATATGGTCCCACGTGTGCCAGCGCATGAACCACCTTAGCAGTGATGACGTCATCATGACGTCATCCCACCAACTCGTCGTGAATAGCTGTGCGATGATGATGTCATTTGTGACGTCATTTTGCCGACAGCTATCCTATGATGATGTCACATAGGCCACCTTACGTGCAACCGCCACGTGGCATGTGACATCATCGATGACATCACCAAAGACCTAACCCGGGTTGACCGGTTTGACCTGACCCGGGTGACCGTTGACTGTTCGACTCTTGGACCGGTCAGACCGATTTTTGGATTGGCTTCGAGCCAGTTTCTGGGTGCTAGCGCATGCATCTCACGCGTTGTGCATTCAGATGGCGCGTGAGGGCATGTGGAAGCTCCAAACAAAGCGTGGTTTGGACCGTTGTACTTGCATGGATGCAATCTACACTATTATGTGGTTATTTATATGTTTGATGATTTTATGAGTGTGAAAATGCACATGAAACCCTAACGTATGTGTTTTTAGAGGTATTTTTTGCATATTTTTCATGTATTTCTCTATGGTTTTGGAAATACATTGTAAGCTCACATGTATATTATCACATAAGGAATGTGTAGAGCATTGATTCATTGATAACATGTATAAGGTTTATAATGTATTAACAAATGGATTAATGTGATTGGCACAACGTGTGATTTTAGTGACGAATTGCCCCTATCATCAAGTCTAAAATCACACGTAAAAGGTGAATGTGAGTCATAAACTTATATTCCTGATATGAGAGAATTTCAATGATTCAATTGGGTTGTGACCACCAAAGTGGCACACTTGATTGGATTTGAGAAACATTGGTCTCATATTGTAATGTGATGTCTTCTATTCTGATGCATGTTTATACTCCCAAAGGAGGTAATTGTGTGTTAGTTCATGAAGGGATGCATGTACAACATATGATTAAGGAGCGACTGACCCTAGTGGTTCATACACCCAAAGGTGGTGAATTTGCAAAAGGTCAGAATATATTCTCTTGATTGTTATCATGTGGAGAGTATGCAATTGCATGTCATGTATTCTTCCCAAAGGTGTTTATATGATGATGCGGGGAGAAGTACACTATCAATGCCATAAGTTGTGTACGACGCTCTCTTTGGTACCAAAAGTTTCAGTCGGATTACTTAAATGCCAAATCGGAGGAAAAACGTTCACTTTGGTGCTACCGGCGAGAAATTCCAACCAAAATGATTACGTGGCTTTTATATTTAAAAAAAAAAAAATCGACAAACCCTTTAAACGACGTTATTTTCCGTCCTACTTAAGAAAACAACATCGTTTTGCCGTCCTATGTGGATGACTTAGGAAAAATGATGTCACATAACTTATTTGGGATTGAAATTAGGGTTTTTTTTGTTCATTCTCGCGCGACCTAGTTTGCTCAGCCACCATCGCTTGGCCACCGTGCTCGGCCACCATCGCTTGGCCAAGAAGTGATGGGAAAATAGGAGGCGAGGGCAGAGGAGGAGGAAGAAGAAGGGGGGTTGAAGGTGCATAGAGAGAGAGAGAAGACGAGGAGTGTGAGGGAAACAAGGAGGGCGCAGATGGATATGGTGGATTGGGTTTTGCTCAAAGAGTGGCTGGTGCTGGTGTTGTTCTTCGGGGAAGAAGACGACGCCACCATGGCTTCTCTCTCTCTTTGTTGGTGTTCTTCTTCGGGGAAGAAGACAACGCCGCCATGGCTTCTCTCTCTCTCTCTCTCTCTCTCTCTCTCTCTCGATTTGGGGGTTTAGGGTTTTGACTTAGGGTTTAAGATGCCAAACAACGTCGTTTGGTGGTTTACACGCTGACTGTACTCTTTGGCGAGCCACATTAGCATAAAAAATTAATAAAAAACTGTCACATCAGATTTATGACCAACTGGATGGGCGTTGACACTTAAGTGATCTAACGGAAATTTTTGGCACCAAAGTGAGCGCCGTACACAACTTATGACACTAATAGTATACTTCTCCCATGATGTGTGTAACTCTCAGGATGTGTACTTATAATATTTTCAAGTTGCACAGTACTCACATGGTGCCAATTATATATGCTGCTTGTTATTAAATTACATTATCAGTAATGGCAACTCCATTGTAATTGAGGTTCCTATTGGTTAAATTTTAAATAGTAAAAAGGATTTTCTATCATGGATGGATGCTGGTAAATGTTCATATGATTCTTGCTTTGAGTAAACTGAGAATCTCACTATTAGTTGTATGGAATTAGAATATATTCTTTGCTGCTTGGGAAATTGCAATTGAATTTGTTCATCATCCATAAGGCATTCAATTTAGGAACACTTGAAAAAGATTTACCAGCTGACTGCACTACTAAAAGGATGATAGAAGCTCTAGTAGCTTAAAAGTGTGTCTTGTCTATTACCGAGATTGATATAAATGTAAGGACTCTTCAACATAATGTGTGATGGTTCTGATGAGATTAAGGATTACGTCTTAAAGTTGGTAGATTTGAAGTCCAAAATCATACTTATAAGGGTATTCATAAACCTGCCAGTCATTCTGACAATCTGATCTTAAGATAACACATTTTGAAAGAAATGATGTCATTTACTACTCTTATAGGAAGAAATGACGCCTAAAGATGTTGTAATGATATAAAGCTTGATTGTCCAAGCGTGAGTCTAGAGTTGATGATTCATTGGCATTCATTTATGAATTCAATTCCTATCAAAAGCTTTATTTGGTTCTTGGTGGCTAGATAGCGGTGCAACAAATCATGTTGTTTACCATAAAGGGATTCATAAATCTAAAGAAGCCAAATCAGAATGAATCATAACTCATCATGTGAAATAACTTTTAACGTTGTTTTAGTGGGAGATATAGTTTTGACTATGGATACTAGTTTGCATTTGACGTTGAAAAACACTTTTATGTACCTTCCTTTAGACGAAACCTAGTTTCCGTTTCATGTTTAGAAGTGTACGGCTATTCTTTTGAAATAAAGAACAATATTGTTTCAATGTGTTCCAAGTCAAATGAAGTTAGATGCTATAATTGGTCAAATGAATTGTACAAATCGTGTTCACCTCCCAATGATATGTACATTGTTTTCCAGTTGAAAATGTTGTTTCCAATAGAGATTTACCTGAATAATAGTCTTATGCATTGTAGAAGCAAGATAATTAAGATAAAGAAGAAAACTGCAGTATGAAGTTTTGAATTATTAAAGGTCATTCATATTGATATTGGTGATTATATATGATAAAGTTATATAGAAGTATTGATGACTATTTTCTCTTTATTAAAGAAAAGTTTGAATATTTGAACTTATTCAAATTCTTTTGTATTAAGGTCAATAAATAGTTGAGATGAGTCTTAATGATTGTCAGATATGACTGTGGTGGTAAATATTTTGATTATGGCAATGCTGGATAGCTTAAAAGGTCATTTATCAAATATTTAGAAAGATTCTGGGATGGTAACTTAGTTTACTATATCCAAAAATCTTGAAATAAATTGGTGTGGCCGAAAGGCGTAATTCCACCATGATGAACATGACAGTGAGTATGATTACTAGGACTAATTTATCGGGTTTTCTATGGGGCGAAACAACTCAATATGCATTAAACCGTGTTACTACCAAATGTGTTCCATTCGTTCCCTTTTGAGTTTTGGATCGGACGTAAACTTGACTCGAATCATCTTAAGGTTTAGAGTGTCCTGCAGAAGTTTGGTTATATAATCCAACATTAAATAATTTGAATCTAGAACCACTCGGTATCATACCCAGATCCTTTGAAGGAATATCGGGTTTTATTATCCCAATAGAGGCACAAGAAATGTGGAATCACAGACAGTAAAGTCTCTAGAGTTCGACAATAATGCGGAGGATACTTGCTCTTAGATTATTAAAGATAATGGTAAGGTGGAGACCATTGTGTCTTTATCTTTCCCTGTACAGACAATTGTGGAGTTTTTTACACCACATATTAAGCTTGTGAGGTTCAGGATATTGTTATTGATACGATTCCTGATGAAGTTTTTCAAGCCTCTCAAGTGCAAGATAAAATTATAGTAGCTCCACTCAAGAGATCTGTTATGGAAAGATATTCAGTTATACCACCGTACTATATAGTCTATTTGTAAGAGCATGATTACGATATCTGCTACATGGTCGATCTAGTGACTTGTATATGTAAATGTTGTTTCTTGTCCTCAGTCTAATCTGTGGTTGTATATGATGAAAGATGAGATACAATTTAAAACGTAATAGTGTTTGTGAGCCTATTGAATTGGTTGAGGGTCATAAGTTCATCCGCTGCAAATTGGTGTATAAGACTAAGAGAAATTTCAAGGGAAACACTGAGTAGTTTAAACTCAAATTACTAATAAAAGATTATTTTAGAGTGAATATGGTAATACTGGCTCATTTTTTTTTTTATGGAGTTACATTAGATAAATAATTCTAATTGTGTTTCTCAATGAATACCTTGATAAAGAAGTCTATGTGGTATAACCCAAAGGTTTTGCAACGGATGATTTAGGTAAGCTTGTGTGTAAACTGAAAACCCTTATTTATGGCCTCAAGAGAGTCTGTAGATTAGAAGATACTTGAAGTTTTATAGTGTTATCACTTCATTCAGTTTTGCTGAGAATAGAGTACATCAGTACATATACGGCAATGTTAGTGGGAGAAAATTTAGTTTTCTCATATTCCATGTAAGTGATAACTTGTTTGTGATAACAATATTGGATTACTGCATAAGATTATGTAAATATTATCGAGGAATTTTGACTTGAAAGATCCTGGTCAAGTACCTTTTGTCCCTGGTATTGAGATCTATAGATATCGTTCTTGGCGTATGTTAGATTTATCTCAGATTACATATGTTGATTGTATTTTGAAAATATTCAATAAACTAGGAGTTGATGCTATTGTTAGGGCTGATAAATTGAATATATGGTATTGTCCTTGTTTAAATTTTGGGAAAATCCAAATAAATGATACACTTTATACTAGTGTATTAGCAAAATGTGCAGTGTTATGACAAAGCGATAAACAGAAATCTATGTTATCCTTTATCATATAATCAGAGTTTATAACATGCCTTTTAGCTATTACTCAGGATGTTTGACTTTAGAATCTCATTAAAGAGTTGATCATATTTGATATTATGAATAGACCCATACAGTTGTATTGAGACCATAACTCTTCAGTATTGTTTTTCAACAACAATATGGGTCTCAAGGGGTCTAGATTTATAACGGTTAGGTTTTTTACCATAAAAAAAAAAAAAAAAAAAACAATACAGAAACACTACAGTAGAGCATATTTCCATAGATAATGTGGTTGTAGACCCACTAATTAAAGTTTTTCACCCTTGTGTACTTGAACGACGTGTCATGAACATGGGCTAAGGAGCATCATTAGATGCTGTTGTTTAGTGGGAGCTGTTTTGATTTTGCTATAATAAAGCTTATATATGTTGCACATTCAATAAAGTGTTCATGAATGTGTGGTCACCATATTGAATTGATTTATATGTAATGAAAATCTCAAGGTATTGTGTAAGCCTTGAGTGAAGGTTGGGGGCATCTGGTTACTAACCTTGAACATATGTTTTGATTACACATAAAAAAGGTTAATTATAAAGATAAGACATATGTGGGTTCATTAAAACCATAAAGATATTCTCTAGTGCCACATTCGATTTTCTATGACACTTAAAGGTAAGAGAATAATAACCAACAAATGAGATAACACATAAAGTAAACTCTTTATGAGGTATTGTCGATTTGCCACACAACCATATTGAATTCATATCAATAAAGTTGAAAGCATTCGTAACCATGGAAGGCTCTATATGAATACATGTACTTACCACCATGATTCGGTGTTGGAGACTTTATGGGATAGGATTGACTATTAAGAATTGGCACTAGACCAACATAAAGGTGCGTGCATAAAGTATAGTCTTAATTAATATAGCTCAAGTGGGAGAATGTAAAAGTTTTACTTATTTGGGTTACATTAATTGAGATTATAATTACCGTTTCACGGGGTTAGTCTAATAAGGTAAGACATAGGTTTTCTTAATGGTCGAATATGAGCCTAGCATTGTGTGGGCCAAGTTGGGCCCGGCTCGTGATGAGAGGGCACGTCGAAAACTTTATAAATAGCGCTAAGATCCATTCTCTAGCCCTCTATTCTTTCAGAAACTCTCTCACCTCACATAAGGTAAACCGTGAGTGGCGATCTCATCGAGCCAGGAACCAAGGGTCATAGAGGAGAAGAACTTATGCGTCGGCTCGTTGTTTGAGCATTGGATTGTCGTCATTCCGCATAAAGGACAATGGATTCCAAATAAGGTATACAAACCTTTGTATTCTACTCCTACATGTTCGGTTTTCTAGCTACGCGGATCCTGGGAAGCCGCCTCGACGGCCAACAATAAAAACTCCAAAACTTTTCATGCAACAACTATTCAAGGGAGATAAGAAAATGGAATCTCTATATTGTTAATACTGATGGGGATTGGATGCGTGAACCTAGTGCTCTAAAGCAAATGATAGTGGAATACTTTAAGAGTTTATATATGTCATCAAGACAAAGAAATTTCCAACTAGTTATTGAACATATTCCAACTTTAGTGTTGGAAGATATGGATTGAAAGTTGATAGCTGAGGTCACCATACTAGAAATTTCAGAAATCGTACACCAGTTAGGAGCTCTCAAAGCCCCTCAATCCCATTGTTTTAAGTGGACATTTTTTCCAACACCACTAGGAGGACATTCGACATGATGTTTTTCAAGAAGTAACTTCATTTTAGAACATTGGACGCTTAAATGCTAAAGCTAATAAAACCTAAATTATACTTATTCCCAATATACCATACCTAGAAAAGCTGAAATAGTTTCATCCCATTAGCTTGTGTAATTTTGTCTACAAAATTATATCCAAAGTTATGACCAATAGATTAAAATCATTAGTTTTGGATATTATCTGCATAGAACAAAATGCTTTTGTCATTAGCCATCAAATTCAAGACAATATACTCATTGTTCAAGAGATGTTGCCCTCTAAGAGTGAATGCAAGCAATAAGAAGTTGCCAGCTATGTCAAAACTTGATATGCAATAGGCAAATGATAGAATAGATGAGACCTTTTAGAAGCACTTCGAGGGAACTATTTGATGAACTATGGAAATTATTGTTATTCCTTTAAATTCTCAATTAACGGAAGATAGATTAGTCTAGACAAACACTAAATATGGGACATGCTCTATTAAGAGTGGGACAACAGAGTATTTACTATGACCGTCAAATAGCTTGATTCTTAGAGGATTACATACTAAAAAGTAAAGATATTGCAAATATAAAAAATGAGAATATACGCAATTCCTTTCTCGTCAGCCTTTTTCCCTAGTTTCTTCAAAAAATTTTGACCCCTTGATGATATTTATGGAATGATAAATATTATCAAGAAGTCATTGTCTAGAAAAAGGCCTTGATCCAAACCTGACGTGACCGAGGATGTTTTAAGTCATCAACGTGGCTGTCACTGGCATAAGATTCGAAATCAAGATTACTCTACTTTTGGCATTTTTCTTCCACAAATGAGAAGCAAATAGAGATTAATTAATTGATGGGATTTTTTTGGCCAAGTTATTTCCTAGCAATCAATTTCAAATAGGTTTTCCAGCTGTGACTTGGTGCTATTTTCTTCATATGGTTCCTAAAATGAAGTTCATTATTGCTTGGAAACTGTCATGGAAAAAGAGATTATCTCATTTTTTTTTTGTTTCTTTCCTTTCCGTCTGCCGTTATTCATCCAAAATCTGAACTTGACGGCTGTCCATTTGCCGAGTGATCTCCTAACATGGGTTCCACTTGCAAGTAACCACCGCATTATAATTTAGGAGCAAACTAATTATAGAGCGAAAATAAAACCCCTTGACTTTTTTTTTTTTTTTAAATTTGAAGAGTTTTTTTTTTGGGTAAAGTTTTTTTTTTTAAGCTTTTATTACAATTAACATAAAAAAAATCGCTTAAAAGTGTAGAAGTGCCCTAAAGATACTAGTTAAGACTACTAATATGAACGAACGCTTTGTCAAAGCATTTTCATGATCGGGATGCGTTAAAATTTAATTCGGGCTTAGCTGACACCAAATTCTGCATTCGAGAATTTACCAAATACTCAAATAGAGTTACTTTTAGCTTTTTTAAAAATAAAATCATGTGAATTAACCGCACTGATCAACTATAATAGCACATGATTAATTTCTTTGGCCAGTTTAGAACTTAGAAAATTCTAAATAACAATAACAATAACAATAACAATAACAATAATCATAATCATCATCATAATCATAATCATCATCATCATCATCATCATCATCATCATCATGGGAAAAAAAATAAAAAAGTAGGAAAGAAAATTTTCATGAAATGTAAAGCAAATCCAAACCATATTTTCATTCATGCTCCAATTAAGCTAGCAAGAGAAACGGCCCATCGTTTTAGTCTGAAGAGGTCCATTTTGACCCGAGCTTGTTTCAAATCGGGTCGGCCCAGGATTTTTCTCGTGAATTTGCCCAACATTGCTTCGCGCTTTGTTGGTCTTCGTGTGGCAATTTTGTAGAGTCATCCTTTTGGATTTTGTTCTCAAACGTCGTTAACTCAAAATAAATCACAACAATAAGGAAGGCTGATATAACGGAATGATCCGATATATAAATAGAAATCGGTACATTGCTTCGGGTTTTATCAATCATTTTCTATCAATGGTGTTGCTCTTGCTCTCATTGATGTGGATTAAAATATATATTTTTGAATGAAAAAATAGTATATACTTGTCGTGACCTAACTCATTGTTAAGTTTAGGGATATTGTCAACTTAAGGCCAATGATCATTCCTTGACTCGAGCTCTTCCAAATTCATACCTTGCACAACATTAAATATTGAAAATTTCAATCAATTTAGCCTATGCAAATTTTAACAAAAAAGTTGTCACTAGCTTTTTTAGGGGTGGTTAGAAATCAGTAAGATACAGGAGAATATCCTATTATTTATACAATCAAAGATTATAAACTTAGGGATTTAACTACATTAGCCTTAACACTAACGCCCTTTCAGTACCTAACTTGATTATGTTAACTAACGCCATGGCAACCTATTGAAAAATTTAAGTTTTGTCCTGACCATCCTAAAACAAAAGAAATAACATCCAATATATTAAAAAATACAACCGCGTATAATAAAAAGAAAACATACAAGCTTCCTAATATTGTTCCTTAAAAAAAAAAAAAATCCAAACCACTAAAGAACCCTATTGTAAAACTCTAAAGACTAGTCCAAATATGGGTTTCAATTTCTAAGGGCTTCTAATTTTTCACTTTTTTATAATTTTATAATTTTTAATATTTTCTGAATTTTATAAAATTTGTAATGATTTTCCGAATTTTATAAATTTTTTAATGATTTTCTGAATTTTCTAAATTTTTATGATTTTTCTCATTTTCAAAATTTTTAAATGTTTTTATCGATTTTTTTATTTTTTTTAATGATTTTTCGATTTTTTAAAATATTTAATGATTATCTACAAATTCTGATTTTTATTGATTTTCCCATTTTCTAAAGTTTTATTATTTCCTAAGTTTTTTTTATCATCTTCTGAATTTCTATAACTTTTTTCAAATTTGCTAAATTTTTAATGACTTTTTAGATTTTTTAAATTTTTAATAATTATTATTAATAATATATTCGGGGAATGGGTTCGGACTGTTTACCCGATCCGATCCATTGACCCGACGCTTATACCCGTTTCCGACCCGCGTCGGATTAAAACTGGATTTTTAATGTTTGTTTGTTTGTTTTTTTTTTTAAATTCTTTTTGTCTTTTTCTGCCTGCAGTTCCTCTTCTTCCTCCGGACATCCTTTACCCGAACGCCATTTTCAACCTGCAACCCCACCTTTCGCGCCATTTTTTCCTTTTTAACGAAACAAATACCATCGTTGACGAGTTTATCACCAGAACTTAGATTACCGCCCATCTATCTCCAACCGCCGATCATTTATTCCAACCGACGTTGACCACCTCTCGCCGCCCGCTCCATTATCGCGAAACTTAACAAACACCATCCTACCTAATCCACACTTTTCACCGCAGCATCCCAACAAATTAACAAGAAAAAATACATTATAATGAAGTGAGATGGGCTAACTAGTATGTCCCTGAAACGCTGACTTCACTGGTGCGAGGGGATACTCCGACGAAAAGCTTTCCGGCCTTGGAGATAGGCATGTACGTTGGACTCAAGTAAAGATTTTTCATCAAATCGCATAGAAACACAGAGAAAATGCCATTATAAGATATGATTCAACAAAAAAACACAGCAAGCACGAATCGATCTTGAATTTAGACGGGAGTTGACATTCGGCGCTCTTTTAGGCATTTTATCAAACATGCAATACGCAGATCTTTCAATGGTTTTCTGTTTTAATTTTAACGAGATCCTCAGCCTCACATGTTACGAACAGACTTAAAACACCATGGTTAGCAACAAAAAAACTTCGTCTTATCAAGATCTCTTCAAGAAAATCGATCGAACCGAGCATGTCTTTCTCGGCCAAAACAGAGACAAAGTAGAGCGTTTGGAGCGAGACTGTACCTGATTTGTTCGGCGAATCGAGGTCTCGATTGACAACGATGAAGGGCTTCTGGTTACAGCTTTTCCTCCGCTCGCGGAAGAAATCTCAGTACTCATCTGACCTTCGACACCGACTCTGTGAAGAACAACTCACGGATTGGCCGTTGACCGGAGCTCTGAAAACCGACGGCAAACTCCGGCGATGCGGTTTTCTGCTACTCCGAAACGGGATGCACTCTCCCTTTCTCTCCCATTCGAGCTAGCTCCCTGCTCGCCTATATCGTCGAGCACGCACTTTCCATGTCGTCGAGCGTCCTCCTCCCCTCTCTCTCTCTCCGAGAAGGAATCTTTTATGTTATTTTCCCTCTCTCGTTGTTCTCTCACAGACCGACTCACGGACGCCTGTCTTGCTCGGTCACTGCTCGCGTCTTCTTCGCTCACGGACGGGAGCAGGCAAAAGAGAAGGAGCCTGGGATATGGGCTGGGCCTTCTTGTTTTAAGTTCAGATGGGCTATTGAGGACCACAAAAGGAACAAAAGAAATGGGCTCAACGGGAAGTAAAAGATGGGTTGAGGGCCACAGCCTGCTGAAAATAAATGGGCTAAGCCCCTCGGCCGATTTTTTTTTTTTTAATCATTACTATCTTTCTATTGTTATTCCTATTATTATTATTATTATTTGCATTTTTATGTTTTAGCCCACAATGGACACTTGAACAATCGACAAAATTCGGGTGTCAACAATACTCTTTATGGAGTGACATCCAAAAGAGGGTCGCTAACGTTGGTAGTTTTTCCTGTCCTTTGTGGAGTATAAATTTTTTGAGAGAATGGATAGGAGGAGGAGAGAAGGGGTGATGCCATGGCTAGCAAATTATACGAGAGATGAATGCATATTATGATCCAAGGAATTAGATATTGAAAGAAGACATTGTTGGTGCATATGATCTCAAACACTTAATGATTGTAAGTGATAGTTTAGTAATGAGCATTTGATGTCTCATTCTCTCGTAATGTGATTAGGTCACCTGTGTGGAGACTATAGTAATCTCATATTTAGCTTAGGATGTCGGATTTAGAAATAGGCAATGTCATTTCTACATCATTGAATTTTAATGTAAGCTGATGAAGAATATAAAGGCAATTTTAGTATATTCCAATTTCACCTTCCTTTTCAATCCCATCTAATTTAGCCGTTAAAAATTTTGAGTGTCTGAATTGACCTTTTTGGGCCTCCAAATGCCCTTGATTCAAAGTTTTGACATTTGGTAACACAATTTCAAAGATTTTTTTTTGTACATTTTGTTTTGAAAATACTCAAAGCTCAAGATAAGTCCATGTGGCATCCCAAAATTCATGGCAACCTCAAATACATTAAGGTCTATGAATAGGTGATGGGAGTGTTATTGATTTATGTTATGGCCTTTAGACCAAATAATTTTAATAGATTAATGTCGAGTATTTTAATGGAGAATTTTTTGGGTAGAAATACATCTTATGTTAATGGATGATCAAGGTTGGTGCTATAAGACAATTTGGTAAGGAAGATTTTGTTCTTGACTATGCATCTTATAAGATTTAATTCTTATTAATTTAAATTACAAAGTTTTGTGGCCTTATAAATTTTAATTAGGTGTATTTATTTAAATGGGGATTAAATGGAATAAGAATATGAGAGGGTGGGCTGATTTCCTAAGGCCCAAAGCCCGTCCAAAACCAGCCCACGCAGCCCCCCCATTCGGCAACCAAGGCTGGCCCAAGCCCAGCCAAATGAAAGCCCAAGATTGGCCCAAGAAGAAGGCCCATCAGCCTTGCATGTAATCGGACAAGTGGAGGCACGCCCATTGCATGGACGTGCAAAGTGTCTTCATCCTTGGGGCCACTTGTCACTTGCATGCAAAACCTAATAATTACAAGCAAATAAGAGAATAAAAGGAAAAAGAGGAGGGGGAATTCGACCAGAAGAGAGAGAAGAGGGAGAGAGTACTGTCCAAAAGAGAGAAAGAGAGGAAGAGAGGAAGAGAGGAAGGAAGGAAGAGGATCGTCCGCCGTCCATTCACCGCTTTGCCGCCGTTCTTGTTGCTGTTTTGTGCTTAATCTAAGGCAAGTTAGGATCCTCTTCCTACTCTTGCATGTGTGTCTTGCATGTATGTTTGGAGTGGTGTCAAATTTTGGGTGGTTAGGAGGGAGAAACCGAAGCTAGAATGACTTGTTCTTGAGTGATGTTGCTGTTTTCGCATGAACCGCCTGAACCAGAATCTTGTGAGAGCTTGCATGCATGTTTTGAGTTCGATTTTGACTTTGATTCCTTCATGAAAGTTGTAGCCAACATCTTAAAATACAACATACTAAAATTTGGTGCAAAATGGTGGAGATTTAAGGGGTAAAAACCTCATCCTACGGAGACACTAGATCTGCAACTGTTTTGCTGACCTTTTGGTAGATTTTATGGTTGCATGTTGATTTTTATCAAGAATCTCTCTTCGACTTCTTCATGAAAATTGTAGAGAACATCTTAAAGACTAACATACTCAAATTTGAAGTGAAATGAACAGGTGTAGCCTAGTGAATCGACTTACTCTTGAAGACGGTAAATCTGGAAATTTGACTTAGATCCCTTAATGAAAGTTGTAGGGGACCTCTTGAAGTAAAACATATCCAAATTTCAGAGGAAACGAAGAAGAATAAGTGGGTAAAAACTCGGTATTTCGGAGATGACTACACTGGACGTTTCTGTGCTAGAACCAGAAGCTTCGGATGACTATAGGAAATTATCTAAAACGAATCTGGCCTAGAAGTCTTCATGAAAAATCTACTTTAGTGTCTTAACTATAACCTGGTAAAATTTCATAATTTTCGGAGGTCGTTCGGGTATTTTAATCGAATTATTTCAAAAACTGCACATTCTGTTTTTATCCGAAATTGCATGCTGTATTTGTGTGAATTATAATTTTTGTGTGGAACTCTATTGGCCATGTGTTTTTCATGAAATCATTATCTTATTGTCTTGTCTATCACATGCCTTGATTTCATGATTTTTGAGAATCATATGGATATTTAATTTACATGTTTTCCAAATTGTGTAAGCTGGAATTTGGTAAATTTCAAAAAGACATGATATATGGATTATTCTAAGTTATATGGACTCCATGAATTGTATTATCATAAGTGATTGTATCTTGCTGCATGTATGATGATGATTGGACATGCATGTAAGAATTAAATGAGGAAAATGATCTTGTTTGCCATCACATCATATGCCATGTTGAAATTGAGCTATAATTGAAATGAGATGTATGGGAATATGCATTGTGGTGATGAGAAGACCGTCGGTGGTGTGAGCCGACGATGCCCCGGGAGTGTCGGGATGCCCGGTGGCCTAGTGGCATAATTCCGGAGGGTCCTCGGGAGTTTCGAGATGCCCGGTGGTATATGGTACATAATTCCATAGGAGGGGGGAATCCTAGTGGTATGTCGGTACGTAATTCCGGAAGCCCTGGAGGTTTGTGCCCGGGGGGATGCCTCGTGATGCTAGTTGGGATGCGAGATGCCCGGCCAAGGAGTGTAAATGCCGGATGCCCGGTTGTATCTTGGATACATGCCCAGAGGTTCCTCGTGATGCCAGTTGGGATACGAGATGCCCGGAATGTGGGGGTGTCAGATGCCCGGTTGTATCTTGGATACATGCCCGGAGGTTCCTCGCGATGCCAGTTTGGGCGCGAGCGATAAATGTGGGATGCAAATATTGGTCCCGGGAAAGAGAAATGTGGTGGCCCAAAATGAAAGAATAAAATTAGGAAATTGAAATTGAATTATGCATGGTATGGCAACATGTATGCATGAGTGCATGATGATGAGTGCATGGATGTATGTGCACCTATGGCATGATGGCATATGTGTGACATGATGATGGTAAGTGCATGGATGTATGTGCACCTATGGCATGATGGCATATGTGACATGATGATGATGAGTGCATGGATGTATGTGCACCTATGGCATGATGGTATATGTGACATGATGATGGTGAGTGCATGGATGTATGTCCACCTATGGCATGATGATATGTGTGCATGGATGTATGTGCACCTATGGCATGATGGTATGTGTGACATGATGATGGTAAGTGCATTGATGTATGTGCACCTATGGCATGATGGTATGTGTGACATGATGATGGTAAGTGCATGGATGTATGTGCACCTATGACATGATGGTACATGTATGATATGATGGTGATGATTACATGAGGATGTGTGTACATGTGGTATGATGACATATGCATGGCTCCAAGGTAAATTATGTATGAATGCTTGAATGATATGTCTTATACGATGATTGTTATGATTGTATTGTGTGATGCATTGAGTGGTTTATTGGGTCCTTTACCTGCTGAGTGGTTGTACTCACCCCTTCGGGGACCAACATTTCAGACTAGATAAGATACCTCTGCTGCCACTGCTACCAGTAGATGGATCGAGTGATTGGATATGACCGTGAGGAGGAGGATAGCAAAGGAAGGAGCTTTTGGACGCCGACACTGATCGATGGACTTTAAGTATATGACTGTTGGAGGAGATGTCGGTCATCTTTTGAAGTGTAGCCGAGTATAGAAGACTGCGGCATTTTGATGTATCGATTTAATGATGTCCATTTGGTTTAAGTAAATAAAAGTGTTCGTCTTTAACTTATATAAGATGTTTAGTTGGTGTGCATCGTTTTCTGAATATAGGGAAGGGAGTTGTTTGATGTGCTTCCGTATATGAACTACGCAAGGGACCGATCTAAAAGATGTAAACCCCCAGATTGTATGGACCCACTACAATTGAAATGGTATCAGAGTGACGTGTTATAAGGGAAAGTGAAAGGTACGCGAACTGTGGCGACCCTAACAGATCGGGGGCCGTCGAGGGGTGCCACAATCCACAACTTTCGTCAAGAATTGCTCGACGATAGATCTAGCTCATCGACAGTTGCACGATGCTGGGAAGCTTGGTCAAGGTCGCTCAATGCCAATTTTAGCTCGCTGAGGCTCAAGTGTCGTGTTGCCTAGCGGGTGGCCTCGGCGTTGCGTCACTTGGGGTCGCACAACACAAATGATGCATTGTGTGGATTTGCTTGACCTTGATGGCACATCGCTTGGGGTTGTGAACGTTGCCTGTGTTATCCGAGAAGCGTCCGGAAATTTGGTGGACGGAACCGCAAGATCGGTACCAGCGTTGTCTGCGATGCAAGTCGAAACCCTAGGTCTGCTCACAGCTCTCTCTCTGTCCTCGAAGCAAAGAAGGAAGAAACCACATCCGACTGCAAGTCTTTAGTTCACATGGTTAACGGCTCAAATCAATGTAAGTGGGAAACACGTGCTCTTATTACAAAAGCTCGTAAGATTATGGGCCAATTCAAGCATACCTACTTAGCCCATTGTCCAAGAGAGTCCAATAGAATAGCGAACTAGAACTAAAAGGCTTATCGACTAAAAACTCTACCTTCTAACTAGATAATTCATCCCCCTCAATCCCTTCAAGATCTGCTTTGTTTTGATGCCCAATTGTGAGCTTTGCTGTTCGAAGTACTTTGATATTTAATAAAGTTTTGTTTGACAAAAAAAAAAAAGAAGTGGCAAAAAAAAAATGGAGATTTTCATATAATTAAATAGTCAATTTTTTTTTGGAGAGTTTTTGTAGTGGGCCTAGGAATGGGGAGACGCAATAGGGCCCAATCAGAGAGACAGGTCAATGGGTGGAAAATGAAAGTACATGATGAGACGGGCAGAGCATGATCGACGGTGGTATTTGTTGGGGGAGGGACCGACTTAGGAGGTCCAAATACTAGGTCGACAGGGTGAGCACTTATAAAATTACACTTTTGCCCGTACCGAGCCAAGATAATTAAATGCCTTTGGGAGAGCAGTTACAATCGGTTTTGGACCTTTAAAGGTCTTTAAGCCAGAGTTTTGGCTTTTGGTAACGCAGTTTCAAATTTTTGTAAAGTTTTGCTTTGAAAATTGTCAAGGCTCAAGACGAACTCCAGCTTTGGGCTCTGGTATTTTCAAAACACATGTTTAGAAGTTTAATAATCTTGTTTTTCCGATCTTGATATCACTCATATAGTAGTATTCCTATTTTACCCCCTCTCAATCTTGGATAGAGGTCGTGGTCGATTGTGGTTGGGAAGCTTTGCAGAGGAGGCTGAGGGATGCCGGCACAACTCCACCAAGGGTCGATAGACATCGGCAAACTTTACCAAGGGTTGCTCCACACCAAATCTAACTCGCCGAGGGTCACTCGATGCTAGATGTAACTTAGAGAGAGTCAGGCATCAAGTTGCCTACTCATGTGGATTCTGCATTTGGCCACCTAGAATTGTGCGGCACTAGCACATTGGGTGGGCTCGTGCGACCTTGGCAGCATCACCTTAGGGTCACAAGACGTCAATACCAGTGCTATTGTTGTGCCCCAAGCCAGGGCTTTTATTTGCAATCACTTGGCAATTTTTCTCTTATTTTATGAAATACTTTGCAATAAGCATTTTACAAGGCGTTTACTGAGGCGCTATTTGCTTGTCATAAACATCTCCCAATGTGTTATGGTGATCATTCCATGCTCCTTTAACAATATCCTTGCATTCTGGATCTTCTAACCAATATGCCTCAAATCGAAACTCTTTTTTCCTTCGTAAGATATTCGGATATAGAGTGAGGATAAGAGGACTATGGTCAGAGCCTAATGCTGGCAAAGCAACAGCCTCTGCATTTGGAAACTCCACTCTCTATTCTACGTTAAATAACACCCTATCTAGCCGTTCTCTTACCAGATTTTCCCCAACTCTGTTGTTTGACCATGTATGGGCACAACCCTTGCTTTCAATATCCATTAATGCACAGTCATTCGGCATTTCTCGAAAAGCCACCATCTGATAATGATCCATCCCTCGTCTTCCATCCTTTTCCCATAAATTAAGAACCTCGTTGAAATCCCCCATACAAATCCATGGTAGGGAGTTGATATGGTGGATTGCTCGAAGTGTCTGCCATAAACAAGTCATCTTTTGGAAATCAGTAGATGCATGTAGAAAGGATACTCTCATTAGGGTACCTAAGTGGGGTCCCTGCAAGTAATATCAATCAGCTCCTCTGAGTGCTCTTGTACCTCCACCTTTACTTCCTCATTCCACATTGCTATTAGTCCTCCTGCAATGCCAATTGGATTGATGATAAATGACTCCTTGAACTGAAGTTGCTGTCTAACTCTGTCCGCCACTGTTTTCCTATTCTTCGTCTCCATAAGGAACACCAAGTCGAGTCTATCAAGAGCCACAAGGGCTCTAAAATGCTGGAACGTCAGGGCAGACCCCAATCCTTGACAGTTCCAGCTCAATACTTTCATTTATCCCCCGGTGGCTTATTAGGGCTAGCCACCAAAGCTCATTCATGCACTCCCCCATCCACTTGGATAGGTGTTCCGAGAAGTAGAGTCTCATCAATCACGTTTGCATCCATCCCCTGTAAATTATAACTCTTGACCCCCTTCATTTTCTTGCTCGCCGGGGGAATATGGCCCTTCTTACTCTTTTTGTGTGTTGTAGTTGTGCTGTCAAGCACTGTTTCTACCCATGATGAATCCGAGAGAAGAAGTAGAGAACCTGTGTCTCTTTTGCCTTTCACTACCATGGACTCACTGGCTATACCTTTCCCTTTTAACTTAAGTAATTATGAGGGTTGAGCTTCCATAGGATATCCCAATTGCATCTCATAGTTCTCATTATTGGTCGGGACCTCCATGGTACCAACCGGTGGAGTTTCCGCAACTGTTTCTTGTTCCTCACAATGTATCTCTTCCCCATAATACATTTTCCAGAAATGACTATTTTCCTTGGCTTCCGCTTTCAGCCAATATCCAAAGTTTCCAGCTACTTCCTCCCTCGACCTTGGTTCCTTGTAAGGGATTTCCTCACAGCTTGTGGTATAATGGCCTATCCGGCCACATGAATAGCAATAGTAAGGAAGCCTCTCATATTTAAAATCCACCCATATTTGATCATCATCGAAATTCACCAATGCTCCTGGCCATAGGGGGCGTGATAAGTCTAGCATCACGCGCGCTCTTCCCACCTTACATGGGCTGCCATCTTTGCCGTTTATTTTCAGTTCCACCACCTTTCCTATCTTCCCGGCCACCTCTAGCATCGTCTTTTTAGTTATTCGAATTATCGGAATTCCCAGCACTTGCACCCAAAATGCACAATGAGTAAAGACATGCCGGTGGATAGGTTCCTTTGGTTGTAGTTTCTGTAGAATGAGCAGGTTCCCCGAGAAACACCAAGGGCTAGTATCCAAGACTCTTTTCAAGTCAGCTTCCTCTCTGAAAGTGAACGAGAACAGGCCCGACTGCACTGCCTCACACACTACGTTTTCAGTCTTCCAAGCCTTCTTCATTGTGGATAAGAAGGCCTGAAAGTTTACGTTTGACCTGGAAAAGAGTTTCCCTAGCAGTATGAGATTACATGCTTTCCATTTATCCTCTGGAATTTCTTCAAACATGTTGGCTACGAAATCCTCTGACCACATTTGCCCCATTCTTCTACATAATGCAGCCAACCTGCGCTCTTTAACTGATTCATTCTCCATTGGTAACTCTTCCTTACAGGTGCAAATTCAGGACATCCTCCAAGACGTACCCAGGAAAGTAAACAGTTCGAAACCCACTAATACCGAGTGGTAGAGCTAAAGAAGCATGGATGAAGGGAGCTCTAAAACCGACGCCGTCTCTATTTCACGAACATTTCTTTGCCCAGAAAGAACCGGAATCCATCCATTCTCACAAGAAGCTGTATGTATTGGATGGTAGAAGGACCGTGGCTACAAGAGGAGAGATTACATTGTAGAGATGGATACATAGGGTTTAGTGGTTTGGGTTCGGGTTGAGGGATTTTGATCAGCAGGTGGAATAGGATTCATTTAGGTTGGGAGATTTAGGGTTTGGAAGACACTATCGCCATAAATAGAGAGGGAACTCTTCCGAGGAAGAGAGGGACTCTTACAGAGAAGAGAGAACAGTTCGCCATCTTTCTAAACATAGAAAATATACTTCACGAGCTTCAAATCGGTAGGTCGTGTAGCCTGATTGGGGACGTTTGACCCCCCAAAAAGCACGTTACAATCTGCTTGATTTCTGCAGATTTTTTTTTTTTTAGTTTCTGTTTTTGGTCCGACTTAGTGTCTTGTCTTGCTTTCCGTGATGATTTCTGGACAAAGTTTCCTTCATGAAACTTGTTCCACTTTGCCTTGAGAATGTCCTGATATTTTTTTTCAGAATTTTCGAATGTGTTTTAATGGGTCAAAACCTCTTAGATCTAAGCCAAGGTTAAGCTGCCCTGCACCATTTCGAGTTGCATATGATGAAAATAGGCATATAGATAAGACTTTCAATCTTAGGATCTTCATTGAACTTCATATACATGACGTATGTGTTACAACGATGCATGATTCGCATGATTTTATTGCCATTTGATACGTCGATTTCATGTTTAAACGCATATAGGTCCTGCTGCAATTTGAAAGTTAAGAGCGCGCATCAGTTTTGCCATTTTCGTCATCACCCGTGTGATCAAAATTGGCTTTTGAGTTCTTAATAAAAAATGTCCGTCATCTTTCATTCTATATGACACGTTTTTCGTTGGATTTATGCATACCTTTAAGTGATCAAAATTATGAATGCTCTCTGCTCTTGTTATAGGATTGAAACCTTATCATGTGCGTACTTTTGTATGCTTGATTGGGTCTCTTAGAGACCAAATTTTACGTTAGCGCCTTCTTGATATTAGAACTACATATAGCAAGCTTTGTGTGCGTATGTGGTTCATCATGATTGAACACCATTTCGCATGTGAAAATCATGTCACAATAATGCCTATTACACTTAAAAACTTTCAAGCATGACATTATAAATCCTAAATAATCTTGTGTTGGCATTGAATGTATGACATTTTTGCATGTCGACTTAAGGTTAAATGATTATCCAAATTGCTTGTCACATCTGATTCTAAGTCATATGTGATTTTTTCATGTCATTTGTGCATTACATGAATGATTTTGAGGTTCAATAATGCATGTCTATATTCTGGTTTTTAAAAGCTGATATGCACGCTTTTAGAGACCTTTATGTTAGAATACCAAGTTGACCTTGATTGGAAGCGGGCCCTTCTGGGAAGTTGTAAAGCACACCTAGAACTTTCAAATATCGTTGATTTCTTGCAAATTACTTATCGTTAGGTCTATTTTCTATTTTTCTAAGCTAGGCTAGAATTTGGACTAAAGGATCAAATTCAGACACTTGTTTTTACCTCTATTTAGATAGACTTTTTCCATTTTTGTACCATTTTTTTATAAGGATTCTGGACTTGGTCCCTTAATAAAGTTTGTTTATTATCATGTTTGCTATGTTTTTTTGAAAATTTTGTGATTTTTAGACTTCATTTGGTAGATTAAATCTTAGTAGTAATGACTGAATGTTCTGCTGTTTTGACAACTTCTTGATGCATTGTTACTTGCTTTCTGATTTTTACAAAATCATGCTTAGCTCTTTTTGGAAAACTTCCTTCATAAAAGTTGTTCTATATCATGTTGTGCATGTTAGGAAATTTTCTTATAGTTAGATTATCGATGGATACTTTCCAATTTTGTTGATTTGTTGTGCTTGGTTTGAAATTTTCTGATATGAATTTGTTGTTGTGATTGTTTAGTTAAATCTTTAGGTTAGTTTGTCTATGATATTAGGGCATATCATCTTCATGAAATGTGTTGCAAATCCCCTGATCGTCGTTGTCAAAATGGTTTTCAATGAATGGACTTTTCAAATTGTATCTCGAAATCGCTTTGGTACATGTGATGATTCAAAAAGCAACATTTTAGAAATTCTTTCGACAATCGATTTGACTTAGGAAAAATCATGGTTTGGAGTGTGTTTTAAATTTCTACGACCCTTGTGAGTGCATTTATGCAAGTCTCGGGTTAGTCTTGGCAATTAAATGCATTTCATAGCCTAGATATTCCTTAGTCCAAAATATTTTCAAATATTTTCAAGTTTTGATTTGACATTGTGAAAGTCACGGTTTGGACTGTATTCAAAATACCTACGATATTTGTGAGTACATTTATGCAAACCCCATGTAGGTTTGATAATTAAATGTGTTTCATAACCGAGACATTACATTGTCTCAAAAATCTTTTTAATGATTTCGAATCCATTTTTTGAGATGTCACATGTACCATATAATCACGCCATTTGATAGAAATGCTTGCGTTCGTGATTGGCGCGCGCCTTGGTAATAAATGACCCGCTGACGGTTCACTCATCTTGTTTGATTGATTGAGAAATAAGGCCCAAAAGGCATGTGTGTCGCGACCTACCCCTCGGGGGAGGGAATACGTTTAGGGGTATAAACTAAAAGATAAACCTAAGGCCCATGATTAGGCGCGGGCTCTCCCAAACCCATACCTCGCATAACATTTGGGGTATTTTTAAGAATTTTACAAAAAGGAGTCGCCACTAGCCTATTGGGGTCGGCTAGAAACCAAGTGAGGCATGGGAGTGTACCTCAGTTCATATGCAACCAGAGAATCTAGGATCGGGGACTTGATTACATTAATTGATCAATTAGTGCCCTTTCGGTACCTAATCTTATTCATTTTAAAAGAAAAGATTTTTTTTTCAGGCAGTTTGGATTGATTTTACACCTATCCACTAACATGTAAGGTGATCATATGAGTACGCAATCACTAAAGTGACAATTAGCAACCAAGCTCCTCATTGCAACAGAAATAATGTATGCAACTATACAATTGCCATCATAATTGAACGTGTAAATTAAACCCACGACATAATCAATGTATAAGCAAATAAAGGCCTAATTATACTAAAAAGGCAAAACATGGCAATTTCCAACCAAACCCTACATTTTTTAATTTTTGAAAATTTTAAATTTTTTTAATATTATAATATAATAATATATTTAAAACAACCTAGGTTGGATCCTCGGGTTGGGCCCGACCCGATTTGTTGAAAAGATGGCTCAAGCCCAGACCGGATCAAGCTAGACGGCCCGAGCCCGAACCAAACCGGGCTGCACGATCCAAGTCGGCAAAAACCTGCCGAGCTGGGCCTGGTGTGCAAGCCCAGTCTGGTCTAAATTTTTTTTTAAATAAAGCCCACATGCAAAAACAGCCCAAACCCAGCCCGAATTGCTAAAAAACCCTACCCGTTTTGCGACCCGCGCCCATCCTACTTCAAAGACCAAACCCTACCCGGTTCTGCCTCTTCTCTCCCCTGCTCCTTCGCGGCGTTGACGAGGGACGGTTGGGGATGGCGGTGACTTAGTGGCGGCGATGCAGTGAGCAGTGGTAGTGTTGACGGCGGTGGCGACACGATAGGTAACGGTACGGCGATGGGCAGCTGCGGGGACAGACGGAGGTGCGGCTTAGACAACATCGGGCGAGTGGTAGGCAGGTCACAAGCCAGCGCGACGAGGGCTTCGTCGGGGACGGCAGCACGGCAGTGGTCTACGACGTGCCTCGGCGAGGCGACAATGGCCCTACCCGGTGAATCTCGTGGTGGGTCGCTCAGGAACGGCATCGAGACTTCTTCATCGAGGATGGCACTGTGGTTTTCAAGCTTGAGCAGCGTCGTTGGCAAGGGGACTAGGAGTGGCGGTGGCCAGCAGCAACGACGGCAAGTGTTGCAGGTTGCGCGGTGAGGGGGCTTGGCAACTGGCTCGGGCTCCTGGCGTCACGAGTTCAGGCAGAGGGGAGCACGGCAGTAGTGGCAGCACTCGAGCGGGTAGCTGGTGGTCGCTCAAGCAGAGGGCTCGGAACAGTGGTGCTCGGCGGAGGAGGGCTCCGGCGGCCACGAGGCGTCGGGTTGAGGTGGTGAGGCCTCGTTTCTCCTCGGCCGCCATCGTCCTCTCCCCCCCAAAGTTTCCTCTCTCTCCCTCGAGCTCTCTTCTTTCTCGAGATCTCTCTCTTCTCCAGCTCTCTCTTTGCGTCCCACCCTCCCCGCTTCCCCTATGCCCTTGCTACTTTTCTTTTCCCCCCTCATGTGCAGAGGATGGCCAAGAGGAGGAAGAACATTGGACGCGGGCTGGGCCCAAGGAGACCAGGAGGCTAGGCTGCATGGGATAAAGGAAAAAGAAAGAGGGGAGGGCCGGGCCAAGGCCAAATATGGCCCGACCCGACCCGACCCCTAAATGTGTTGTTTTGTTTTGTTTTGTTTTTATTTTATTTTTTGGTTAAAAAATAGGTGTCAACAATGTGTGTGTGTTTAATTCACGGCTGTATGTGAATTCTAGATGCATGTTAAGGACGATGTATGATACCAATGGGAAATCCCGAGGATCACAAAGAATTCTTTAATTAGGGACTTATAAGTGTTATTAGCCATGCAAAAATACAATTGGTCAATGATAGCTTTAAATCATAAAACGAACTAGGTAGGTATCTAGAGGGGCCTACACATGTTTCCAAAGGCCACCTGAGGCTCAAACTTATTTGATAAATCTTATTTTGTTGAATTGTTTGATATATATATTTTTTTGTATCATGTTTATGGAGGTGAGGACACCTGGAGTGCCATAACTTGGCACGCCGGGACACTTAAGTGCCATAACTTTAAAATGGTACACTTAAGTGCCATCATCGGAGCAAAACGGGACACTTAAGTGCCACTCCGGCGAAAATCCGGCCAAATGGCTGACGTGGCAATTTTCCGGCGAGTTTAGTCCAAAACGGCGTCGTTTTGCACGCCGACGTGGCGGAGAAAACGCAAAACGACGCCGTTTCGTGTCTACGTGTAATTAATAATATAAAAATTAATTAAATTATAAAGTATTCAAAAAAATTAAAAAAAAAATTAAAAATTTTAAAAAATTAAGAAAAATTTAAAAATTAAGAAAATTTTAAAATTTTTAAAAATTAAGAAAAAAAAAGGGGGCCGAAGGGGGCGGCTGAGGCTGAGCCCTCGTCGCCGCCACCGCCCCGTCGTCGCCGGAAGGATCGGCGACGGAGGGGGAGGGTCGGCCGGGTCGCCGCCCCCGGCCGACCGACGGCGAGGGCTCGCAGCCCTCGCCGGATCGCGGCGAGGGCCGCGACCCTCGCCCCAGATCTGGGCGAGGGCTCGCGGGCCCTCGCCGCCGGTCGGCCGGCCTCGCCGGCCCCTGGCCAGGGCCCGGCGACCCCGGCCGACCCTCCCCACTCCGTCGCCGGCCCTTCCCGGCGGCGGCGGGGGAGGAGGCGACCGGCGAGCGAGGGCCCGCGAGCCCTCGCCGAGATCCGGGCGAGGGTCGCGGCCCTCGCCGCGATCCGGTGAGGGCTGCGAGCCCTCGCCGTCGGTCGGCCGGGGGCCGGCGACCCTGGCCGACCCTCCCCCCTCCATCGCCGGCCCTTCCCGGCGACGGCGGGCGGCGGCGGCGGCGAGGGCTCGGCCCTCCCGCCCCTTGACCCCCTTTTTTTTTAATTTTTTTTTTTAAATTTTCTTATTTTTTAAAATTAAAATTTTTAAAATTTTCTTATTTTTTTAAATTTTTAAAATTTCTTAAAATTAAAATTTTTAAATTTTTAAATTTTTATTATTTTTTTATTATTTTTTATGCTGATTTGGAGCTCCGGCGAGCCACGTAGGCAAAAAATAATAATAAAAATTGCCACGTAGGATTTCCGGCAAGGGTCGCCGGAGGTGGCACTTAAGTGTCCCACTCGAAAAAAAAAGTGGCACTTAAGTGTACCGTTTGAAAGTTATGGCACTTAAGTGTCCCGGCGTGCCAAGTTATGGCACTTGCGCTGTACTTCTGCCCATGTTTATGATTGCTTTGACTTGCTTGGCCGTTTCTTTACATTGTATTTACCTAGCTATAACTCTTAGACTAGGTTTAGATTAGAATCCCGAAGATGAAGACGATGGAAGGTCGATGTCCATTCTGATCACTCTTTTGTATTTATTGTCCTCGACATATGTTTCGGGTTCCCCTTGTTTGTATAAACACCCAACGAATTGTGGGTATTTCCTTTTCGCTTCTTTTTTATTTCCATCCTTATTATGAATACATGATAGGTTTACCACTTTCTTTGATTGTTTACTTATTGTTTCATATTCTCAATTTAATTGATTGTTTTCTTTTATCCTTCTTAAAAATAGAATGACATAAAAAAATGACCATCCACGCATGATCGTCTAGCTTAGGATAAAATGATCCCAAAAAAGTAAATAAAAATGCATGGACACCTTAAGTAACACGACATATTGTTAGGTATTTAAAGGGTGCTAATAGAAATATTAGCATAACCCAAGTTCCCGAACCTAGATATTTGATTACATAGGAATTGAGAGACCATTCCCGACCCTCAATTGTGTTTTCTAGCCGACCCCCAAAAATGAGGCTAATAGCGATTCCTGTCCTATATCTAGGTTGTCTTAAACAACTAAATTGTATAATTAAACCTATCATGAGGGGTATGGACCTTTGGAAAAGGTTCACGGCCGTGATTTAGCATACCCAAGATGATGAAGTCAATAAAGATCAAGTGATGCCATCTTTAATAGATGTGCATCTTATGAGAGCCGATCAAGACGTGCCGCGACGTCAGCATAAGGTCAGGAAACCTTTCGCTATCATGCATGGTACGAGCTTGAAAGAGCTCATGACCATGATTAAGTAAACTCACAAGAGGTTCGTCCGGACAGTGAGGTGATGACGCTTTCGTGAATGAGAACTTTGAGGGAACTTTCATGATTGAGTACCTCTAAATATGACCTTTCCCCATTCCTCTTCTCCCGAAGGGTCGAGTGGTGGCAAGGTTGGGTCACGACACTTTCGACTACTACATATGATATAATACGAATAGGATTTGCAAACATTAAGTCTAGAGCCTCCTCATTGTCAAACCCATTCGTAGCCAAGAGGGTAGTTATTATCTCTTTGTTGTTTCCTAGGCTTTGGAGCGATGCAATGGCCTCTTTCAACTTTCTCCACTTAGCCGAAGAATCATTCTTAGAGGTTATAGGAGCCTCGCTTGTAATACCATCGACATTGTTGAAAGAATCTGACAGTTCAAAATGCTCGATGCTCCCCATCGCTCGTGATGCCATTCCTGCTATATGTCTAGATCTTCATGAAGCAAAGGGTCTAGATTTTGTTCCTTGGGCAGATTTTGGGGCCATGGATGTTTTGAGAGAAAAAGTTTTGATCTTTGAGAGGATGAAGGAGACGTTTCGGAGAATAAGGGTTTCGAAGAGGAAGAAAAGTGGTTTAAGAGAATGAGGATTACTTCTTGGAAAAGATGTAAACATATAAATAGCAAATTTTTGGAAACTGAATAAGGGAAACCGAAAAGACACGATTTTTCAATAAGCGGTTTCCGAAAAAATTGAGTAGGAATCTGATTTTCAAGGGATAATCGTAAATAAATTTCTAAATAAATAAATATGGAGAGAATAATTCGTACCTTATTTTTTGTCACACACATAGAACTTACCCGGCAAAAAAATCGAATCCTGTGAGATCCAAATGACATCATCTGGAAATATTATCAGAACACGTGTATATGAGGAGGGCAAAAAAACAACTGGTTTCGAACTTGACTTTGTAATTATGTTAAAATGTCCAACTCCAAAAACAAAAAGCATTATACTGATAGAGAAAACATGTATATGAAGCCCGTGTAAACCTAGATAAAGAGACATTTTAGCATACTAAAGTTACATCATTTGGTATAAAACATTGTAAATCACTTGAAGTGAGCAAACATTAATAACTTAAAATAAATTATATTTTGTGGCTGGATTTAGTATAGTGATAGAATAACAAACCCATGAATTACTAGTGTACTTTTTTTTTTTTTTGATCAGTTACCAGTGTACATTAGTAAACTCTATTTTGCATGAGATTTTTTTAACCTCACCAAATAGGAAGAAAGAACGCCACGGGTTAACATTTTTTGTACATTAACTAATATTAGAAAACTAAATTATAAAACCTGAATGGCATGCAACAGGTTAAGGAGTTCGGAAAGTTGAGAGACGATGGACACCAAAAATTAAGAAAGTTCCGACATCCCCTCTTTTCCAGGATAGCCAAGGTTACACTTGTAAATTTACACAATCGGACGGCTTGTGGCGGACGATTTTATCATTTTCTCCAAAAAAAAATTTTTGCAGAAACGGTAGCTGAAATCAAGTGCCACTTTTTTTTTTTACAATAAACTGAATTCAACGGCCACGGAGAGAACACTGATTGGATAAGAGAGGAGAAAAGAAAAGTCAATTACACATGAAATTTGACCATTAAATTACTAACACAAAATCAAAGAAGAAAATAAAAATATCTTTTAGGTAAAAGAAATGATAACAGTTGGATATTCCTATCACCACTTGATCTTGCTTTCTTTCTAACTCTGGCCAATTTATCCCTGCATCCACTCATTTCCGGTAGGTATTATCAATGCTACTTAGTCATATTGTCGCAAAGATTTGCCTACGCTTATTGAAGATCAGTTTTGGAACAAAATTTTGAGCATCGAGCTTGTTAAATCTAATGAAAAAATCATATTGTCACCAATGAAAAAAAAAAAAAAAAAACCAAGAGGACTATACACTAAAAAACTTAAAATATAGGAGCTAATTGCAAATATCAAAGGTGAAAAATACACAATCGCTTTCTTCTTTTTCATTTTTCCCTACTTCTTAGATCTTTTGGACCCCTTGACAAACATTTTCAATAAATCATTTCTAGAACAAGGCCTCATCCATCCTGACATAATTGAGGATGCTTGAAGTCGTCGATGTCGCTATCACTGATGTAAGATTCGAGATCATTATCTCTCCACTTTTGACATTTTTCTTCAATTAAAATTTACTAGTAGATAGAAGTTAATTAATTTAAGAAGAATTTTTTTGGCCAAGATATTTCCCAACAATTAATTTCAAATAGGTTTTTCAGGAGTAGTTGGGTGCCAAGTTCTAATAGTTTCCTCAAATAAAGTTCAGTATTGCTTTGAAAGTGTTGTGAAAAAGGGATTTTTTGTTGTTATTGTTGTTTGTGGTTTTCATGTAAATGTTGAATGCCACAACTCTCAATTGGTCAAGCGACGTCCTAACATTGATTCCACTAGTAAGTAAGTATCCCATTATTTTTATTTCAGAGGAGTTGGGGGTTGAATTTTTTGTTGAATTATGATCTCTAATCTTGGTAAGGTGGATAACCGAATGTCAATTTATTTTAGATTTGAGGAGTGAAGATGGCCCATCCTCCAGTCCTGCTAGAGGATCAGGCCATCATTTCAGTCTTGGTTGCCCATTTGGTGGCGTTGACCTGAGACTGTTTCAATTCTGGTCGGCACAAGATTTTGCTCGAGTAGTTTGCCCAACATTGCTCATCCTTTTGAATTTGTTCTTGAACATTGTCAATTCAAAATAAGTTACAAGAATTAGGAAAGGCTCATAAAAAACGGAATGATTGGATGTCTAAATAAAATCTTTATGTTACTTCAGTTTTTATTAATTATTTTCTCTCAGCGGTGTTGCTCCCATAAAATAAGATTCGAAAAGAGTCGATGTTTATTAAGTACATCCTCTTTTATGGGGTTACACCTAAAAAAGAGCCACTAGCGTTGGTAGTTCTTTCCTATTCTTTGGGAAGTATAAATTATTTCATGCTTGTACTTGTGTTATAGAGAGAGAGAAAGGGAGGGAAAGAGGAGGGGGAGGAGGAAAGAAGATGGTGATGCCATGATTTTGAAATTTGATCATTTGTGGTAAATATATGTGAGATGAACACGTGTTACAATTCAAAAATTAGATATTCAAAAAAGACATAAGACATCACTAGTGTGTATAATCTCAGATCCTTAATGATTGTAAGTGATAGTATAGTAACAAGCATTTGACATCTCATATTCACTCGTGATGTGATTATGTTGCTTGTGTAGAGACTATAGTAATTGTTTGTTCTTACCAGTTCTTGCCTTTAGAAAGTGATTGGCGATATCATTTCTACGTTATTGAATTCTGCATTTAAGAATGGACAACTTAGGACCACCAAGACTAAAACGAAGGGCAACTGATGGGAGGGAAAGTATATGGAGAATGAACTTTAGTGAAAGCCAATGAAGAATACAAAGGCAATACTAGTAGGAACTTGACTTACCAAGATTCTGGGAGGAAATTATCAAAATGCCACTTGGCATTTCACTTGCCCAATGAAATGGGACTTGACTCTTGAAAAGGAGAAAAAGAAAGGAAATAATACATATATGTTACTAGGATTAATATAACAAAATATCTTCAATCGGTACTACTCAAACATATTTACTTCAAAAAAAAAAAATCGGACTCATAAAAACCCCTTAATTGGTACCAGTATTTCAATTTTATCCTTTGTTTCAATCCTGTCCAATTTGGCCATTAAAAATTTGAGTGCTCAGTCATCTTGAATTAAGCTATTTTGGACCTTCAAGGGGCCTTGAGCCAAGGATTTGATGTTTGATAACACAATTTCAAAGATTTTGATCCAAAGTTTTGCTTTGAAAACGCTCAAAGTTCAAGGTAAGCCTCCGAGTATGGGCTCTAGCATTCTTGAAATGCAAGTTTAGGGGTTTAATGAAGTTTTTTTCTTCCAATCTTACCATCACTAATACATTTGCAATCATATTTTACCCCTCAACCTTGGATAAGAGAGACAAAGATGTGTTTGATCATGGCGGGGAAGCTTAGAAGAGGGACCGAGGGATGCAGGTGCAGCTTTGTCGAGGGTTGAAAGACATCAGCAAAGCTTTGTCGAGGGTCACGCAACATTGAGGAGCTTTGCGAGGGTCGCTTGATGTCAGATTTAGCTTGCCAAGGGTCAAGCGTTGCATTGCCTAGTAGTGTGGCCTCGGCGTTCTATTACTTGGGGTTGCGTGACACTAGTGTTGTGTTGCTTAGACAAGCTACCGGCTTCAGAGAGAGCCTTCTTCCATCTCTTCACTTCCTCTGAATCCTTCCCGAACTTGGACTCATGGTTATCCATAGCTCTCTTATAACTCTCTCTTCCCTCTCTCACTTCTCTGGGTTCCACTTTGTAAAACACAGGGAACACCTTCAGGCCATTTTTCTCCTTGCACTCCATGATTTTCAAGAGCTCTTCCAAACACCACCGTGAGGAAGCATAGTGCTCAGAGAAAACGATGATCGCAACGTGCGATTCCTCAATCGCCCTCATGAGGGCCAACGATATTTCCTCTCCTTTCCTAAGCTCCTCGCTATCCACAAAAGTATATATTCCTTTCTGGTCCAAAGCCGCGTAGAGATGACTGAGGAAGCCTTGGCGGACATCTGTCCCTCTGAAACTGAGGAACACGTGGTAATTCCTTTTCATATTCGAAGAAGCAACCATTAGAAGAGCCGATGGTACATGTGCTTCTCTAGAATGTCAAGCTTCGGAACAGAGAGAGAGAGAGAAAGACTCTTGCTAAGAAAATCAAGGGCTTAAAGCAGAAGCAGAGTCGGCTTTGCTCTCGGAGATGCTGGGCGGCCTCTGACCCGGGGTTGCCCTTCCCCGATCGGCAGCGAAGTCGAGGATCTCTTCCCTATGCCCCGGCTCTGGCTCTCGCTCACTTCAAAGAAACAAGCGCTCTCAGGGTTTGGAGGGCGAGATCGACGTGATCGACCGACGAATCTGGAACGATGATGAATCGGCCAAGGACTCGGAAGACGAAAGCTGCCGCGAGGGTTTATCGAGTGAGAAGCTCTGAGCGCTGTCGATATTTTTTTTCCTTTGGAGCTTTGAGACTTTAGGATAGGGGGAGATAGCGATAATGTTTCTGTGGTGGCGGACTTTCAGGTTATTAATAGTGCTTTGATAATATTAAAAAGATTTGCTAACTTAAAAGCAAATTGCTCTTTTAAAATTTTTAAATGGATATTGATATCAATTTTGGATAATGACATAAATAGTCTTTGAATTTTGACTCAATTTATAATGCGGTCCTTGAACTTTTAATTTATTTAATATAATCATTAAAATTTTAGTACATATTCAAGTTAGTTCCTACACTATACGAAGATGCTTAATGTTGTTATTAGGGATGTGCAACTAAACCGATTCTACTTAGAAATTGGATCCAACTTTCGGAAAAATATGTCCGAGAATCGATTCTCCTTGAAATAGTTTTAGGAATAGGTTTCAAGTAAATATCCACCGATTCCACTCTACTTTGGAATCTATTTTATAAGTTAAAAAGCTTAAATTCTAATTGTTTCTTTCCCTAAATTTTAACCTCAACACTCTTTTGTCTTTTGTCCTTTTTTGAAACTTCTTGCTAGTCTTTCATTTTCCTTTAACTTTTATGGATGAATGGGGAATTTATGTTTTATATTACACGTTTGAACCTTTTTATCCTTTATAATTATACTTGACTACATATTCAGATTGTTGTTTTTGGTAGATTAGGATTCCTCTTATTCATCTGTTACTTTGAATCATTTCGTTACTTATAATCTAATATGATTTTGCAGTAAAAAAAATGGAAAAAAAGATAAAACAGATTCCCGAGTGAGCCCTCGAACCAAATCGGAAAAATAGAGGACATTATAGGTTCTAGGGTTCAAAAAATAGAAACCGGTTATAATAGGGTAGAATCTAGGTTCTAATTTTAAAACTTACCTATCATGGAATCAATCACCCTTAATTATCATCTCAATAATTTAAGTTCAAGGACAGTATGAACTAGATTAAATATAAATTTTAGAGATTATATTGAACAAATTGAAAGTTCAGGAGCGGGATTACTTGTTGGGCTAAATTTCAGAGATTGCGGTGTCATTTTTCTTTTTTCTTTTTATTTAAGCTCAATTTCTTTTTAAGAAAAAATTGGAAATGGACAGAGATTAGATTCGAGATAAGCGTATGGTGGGGCCATAGCCCAGCGATGGGGATATGCAGTGGGATCCCACAGTGACAGGGATGGGTCGTTGGCTGGTGGGACATCACGTAAAACGAGACTCCGCATGTGTGTCGGGTCACTGTGTGCCGACACACGGGCCGGGTATTATCGACGGTCGTGATTCGTCTCGCTGGGATGGGGCCCACTTGAGAGGCCGAAATCCTGAGCCGACTGAGCTGGGCACTCGTGCAATTACACTTGTGCCCTCGGAGAGCAGCGAGTTCGTTTTTTATTTTCCTTCTTCGTACGGGAATCGGGGAGAGGTACTATCAAAGCCACTAACTGAGAATCATCGTGCGCATTTTCGCGAAAGCTAATGAATTTTTTTCTGGATCGAAAATTTATAGGAAGAGATCGAGTAATCGTACGTGTCATTTTGACATCACGGATTGTGGCCAAACTAGAGCACGAGTTTGACTTGGCTTGAAGCTTAGAGTGAAGATCGATCTCAAGACGGAGTTCACGTTCGCGTGGTTCTACCTTGGGAGTGTTTTAAAGTTTCTCTTGGTAAGTTTTGTGAGTAAATGTCTCGAGAGATTGTTTCTACACTTATTGCTTGGTACTCTATTAATATCTTGCATTGTGGCGGACTCAATGATCTTTTTTGTACAACATCGTCAAGTATTTTGTAATATGGAGTTGTTATGCGATATATAAATACAAATTGATGATAGCACGTTATAGTTCCATAATTCACAACTCAAGTCCAAGGCCTAGATCCCGTGTCTATGGTAGGGTCTTAGGTGGCCCATGCTATAACTTGTTCTGCTGGTGTCTCTAGTCCAATTGGTAGGATCCTAGGTCTAGCCCTCAACGTCAAGATATAATCCAAATTGAGTTGAGCTAATATAACATACTCGATGCTTGAACCTTCACTTGAACTCAATCATGTATTAAAGTTCTTGTTCAAACTCAACTTGAAAAAGAAAATCAGACCATTCAAATTTGACTTCACTCAATTCGACTATATTAAATAATTGACAAAAAGTAAGTTAAGCTTGATTAGGCTCTTGAGACTATCAATTGGGTATTGGCAAGTTTAAGCTTGATATTGTGTCCTACATTCATGTTTAAGTTTCACCTTAATTCATTTGTGCATTATATAATTGATCCTTATTGTAAATTGAAAAATCTTTTTTTTTTCCAATTGGCATGTTGCCATATATAAAAAGTGTGAATGTAACTTTTTTATTTTCCTTCGATGATTAATTTATATGTTAGGAGCACTTCTACGATACTTCGAATATATTGTATAAGATTATTATTTGTCATTGCAATTAAATTCAAAAACGTCTTAATATTATAATTATATATATATATATATATATATATATATCACAAATCGTCATAACTGTAACGTAAAACTGTTGTTAAAAAAGTGGGATTCGGTATATTTTTCACATTCCTCGAATTTAGTCCACAACGTGTAGGATTTGCACTGCAGCTTTTGTTCGCCGTTTTTTTTTTTTTTTTTTTTTTCAACCCGTTTGTTCACATGTGCTGGCTACTTGCCATTGAAGGTTGGGCTGACCGACTTGTCTCCCCCATCGAGGATTTTTTTTTTTTTTTACAATAAATAAGATTATTTCTATGGTATGATTTTTTTTTTCATTAGTGATCACAAATCTTCACCTGACTAAATCTTACTAATGTATGCAAATCATCTTATTCATGAGCAACAAGACTTCATCAATAAGCCAATAATGGTTATGACCCCGTAAAGTTTTTGTAAACAGTAACTTCGTAACTAAACACTAAATTGATTGTATGAATTAATCATTAAACTACTCAAAGTAACTCTTGGACTGTAGGTTTAAAAGAATGAAACCCTGTCAATCTTTGCATACTTGCCACCTAGACTCAACTTTAAACTAAAAGGAAAAACTTCAACAACATTTTATTTTGATTTTCTTTTTCATCTCACTTTTCTAGCTGGCTTAAACTTTTTTCTTTTACATGTAACGATGCATCACTTTCATTTTGTAAAGTGTAAGTCAATCACTCGTTATTTAAAAAATTAAGATGCGTACAACAAACTTCGGCATTTTAATTTTAGCAATTGGTATTTTGTAACCATTCGATTGAAGAAGTAAATTATTTTTTATTTTATTTGTTGGTTGCGATCCATGGGAGGGCTCATATAAATTTTGTAGACAAGTGATGTGGTAATTCTGTAATAAGCTTCTTAGCAGGTAAAGCTAATGTGATAACGACATGTAGAATTAACAAATGAGGAATGCAAAAAAAAAAAAAAAAAAAAAAAAGTTTAGAACTTGACTTTGTGAGTATGTTAAAATGTCCAACCCAAAAACAAAAAGCATTATACTTATAGAGAATGCATGTATATGAAACCCGTGTAAACCCTGTAGACATACTAAAGTTAAGTATTGGGGTTCCACCATTCTCACATAAGAAGGATGAGGTAGGAGTTCAAATCATCACCTTCTCAAGAGGGTTGAAATGGGAATGATTTAGTTTTAGATGTGGGTTTTGACTCCCACGCTTTATATGGATACAAGGTAAAAGTCTGAGAATGAGAATTAGAATAGGAGTAAAGTATAATCGGCTAAAAAAAACATACTAAAGTTACTTTGTTTGGCATAAAACATTGTAAGTCAAGTTAGAATATGAGAAGAATAGGATAAAAAAAAAAATACTAAAGTCACTTTTTTTGGCATAAAACATTGTAAAATCACTTGAAGTGGGAATACATTAATAACTTAAAATAAATTATATTTTGTGGCTGGATTTAGTATAGTGATAGAATAACAAACCCATGAATTACGAGTGTGCATTAATAAACTCTATTTTGCATAAGATATTTTTAACCTCACCAAATAGAAAGAAAGAATGCCACGTGTTAACATTTTTTGTACATTAACTAATATTAGAAAACTAAAATGTAAAACCCGAATGGCATGCAACGGGTTAAGGAATTCGGAAATTCGAGAAACGACGGACACCAAAAATTAAGAAAATTTCGACATCCCCTCTTTTCCAAGATAGCCAAGGTTACACTTGTAAATACACACAATCAGACGGCTCGTGTTTAGGAGAGTGAAAGCCATGGTTGGTCATGGCTAGGAAGCTTCATGAAGGAGGCCAGGTTAACGGACACCGACAAAGCTTCGTCGAGGGTTGCATGATTCCGAGAAGCTTTGCGAGGGTTGCTTGATGCCAGATTTAGCTTGTCGAGGGTTGAGCATTGCGTTGCCCAGTCGTGTGGCTCCGACATTCCGCCACTTGAGGTCATGGAACATTGGCATTTAGTGTCATGTCGCCTAGCATGTCTCCAAGGTTTGGTTGACCTCAACAGCGTATTGCCTAGGGTCGCACAAGGTCAGCACTGGTCCTACTGTTGTGCCACCTGCTTGTGCTTTCATATGTACCTGCAAGTTCCTTCGTTCTCCATTTTTAATTTTTTTTTCTCATTCTAAAAATTGCTTTGAAATACTTATTTTAGAAGGCGTTTGACAAATACCGTTTGCTTTTCATGAATATCCTTGAAGTCAATCTCCTTTGCTAAAATGCAACGTTTCTCAGACGCCAGAGCTGTCCCTTTATACCAATCCAATGCAAGCTGCCGAGTAACAGGGGAATCAACTAAATTTCCCTGTATAGACCTCTTCATCTTTCAGACAATTCGAACAGCACTTGCATAAAGATATAGATTATACTCGATTTAGCAAAACTTACTATCTCAGAATTTTGAATTATGAAGTATCGGCACCATTAATTGATATTGGATTAAGAGAGGCGACAGAGACCCATCTAATAAATTACACAGCGCAACTTAGAAGACGATGGCCATTTCGACAAGCATCCTCTTAATTTTTGGGTTAATGCACTATGCACTAAAAATCATAAAGAATCATAGGCAAAAAAAGAAAAAAGAAAAAGACGTTCCCCAATCATGTTAGGAGCATGGTGCGAAACCTCTGTATTATAATGATCTTGAATTCTAATTGAAGGAGCAGACACTTGCAAATCTCTAGTAGAGGTCCAGAAAAGGGAAAAGCAAAGACATTGAACCCAAAGTCTCACCGTAGTTAAGACCGTCTTATCTTCTTTGTTAAAGGTGATGAGCTTTCCTCTTCATCTGTTTCAAGTGGAGTATCTTCTTCCTCGGTGTCTATTGAATTATCTTCTTCTGAGTCTTCCGAGAAAACGTTCACATTGCTTCCATCAGCTGGTGGTGCTAGGAACACCACCCTCGGATCATCCTCCTTTTCTTCAAATATTGGACAGAATCCACACTTCTTTATGCTTCCCTGTTGTGCTTTGAAAAAAACTTGGAAATGGCTACAATCATTTTGCAAACGCCACCTCACTAAAGGCCCCTTCACTGAAGGCTTAAAAAAGTGTGAATCATAATAAAGCCACACATGGTCAGATTCCATTGACCAAAATTCTTTACTCCAAGACATCGCTTCTTGGCCATTAACAAGTACTGTTAAATGACATAAAACGTCGACCACTTTTCCTTCCTCCGGGCTAAGAACAACACAGAGTGCTAGTCCTTTAATCTCATCATACAAGTCCTGTGGAATCATGAAAAATATGAAATCCTCTTCATAGGGTTGAATCCATTTAGGCATCTCTCTTCCACTTATAACAACGTCGAGCCAGCGCATCTGTCACATAGAGGGTACGCATATCAAGCATTTAAGTATATATATGTAGAGAGAGAGAGAGAGAGAGAGAGAGAGTGATGGGAAATCAGGCACGTCATCCATATTGACTCCTTCGCGGAATAATTCACATGAAGTCAAGTCACCCAAATCCGAATCCCACAGCAAATCTGGGAGTTTTTGCAAGGATTTGCAATTACATGCTGATAGCATAGTAATATTTGGTGGAAGCTGAGGAATCTCTTGTAGTAGCTCGCATCTCTCAACACCCAATCTCCTCAAACGATAGTACTTGTCGATGCATGTCGGCAAATGAGTAAACATGTTATATGAAAGGTTTAGGTACAGCAAGCTGGGAAAACTGGAAGAACTCTCAAGGAACTCTAATTCTGATAGATTGCAACCGTAAAGATCTAGGCTGGATAGGTTTTGGAATCCCAGACGGCCATTGGGATTAGTTGAATCCTCCATGTTTTTTGGAAACGTGATTAAATTCAAGCAGCCCACAAGATTTAAATACTTGTGATTTTTCAACTTATAAATGTGCGACGGAAGCCTCATGAGGTTTTTGCAAAATGATAAATTTATCAACGTCACAGAGACAAGATTTTCAATTGATGCAAGGAGTTCTTTAATAGCCGTACCACATAGAGGAAGTACTTCCAAATGTTTCATCTTTCCGTCTATATCTGGGAACTTCTCAAGTTTAGAGCAACCATAGAGCTCAAGGATTCGAAGAGATTTAGTCTTCAGCGTGTTAGGAAAATTTCTAAGATTAAAGCACCCTCCTAGCAACAAAACTTCCAGCTTGACAAGATCTCCAATAGATGGGTGAACCTCCACCAACCTCTCACACCCATTAAGAATCAATTTCTCCATATTTGGAGCTGATGACAGATCAGGAATACAAACCAAGGACTTGCATTCATAGAGATCAATGGACTTCAGCTTTCTAAAATTCTGCAAAAACATACTAGTGCAGTCACTAAGCTCTGCAAATATTTTTTATAGCTATAAAAAAGAAAAAAGCTAATCATCACAAGTGCTTACCTGAAAGTTGCCCACTAATTGTTTGATATGACTTTCCTGGACATGGAGTCCCACGAGTTTATTTGGACCAGAGCCAAATTCCAGATTCGGGGCATTGGACCATTCAAGCCATCTTAGCTTGTTAGGGAGACGTACTTGAGCCTGTGAAGAGATACGCCCTCCAAGCAAAATGAGTATTCTCAACCTTTTCATATTTGTAAAAGCATCAGGACTGATGATTATCGCTTCTGGTGGGGCCAAGCGCAATACCATGGCCTTTACAGCATCCGTCCCCTATCCATAATAGAGCAAATTCATTTGTCAGACAAAATTTCCAGTTAAGATTTACATTATACTGTCCAAATTAGAGTAATATAAATTGAAATGTAGCAAAACTGACATAAACAACTTTTACCGTATTATGATAAAAAATGTCCTCAACATCTTCCAAAAGCCATAATCTGCTGCGTTTCCCAGGATCATCGTGACATTCTTGTTTAACAATATTCGTACCCATCAACTGAACCAAATCATGCATTTGCAAGGTCTCATATTGGTTTTTTATCAAGGACCTTTCGATGAGAATATCTATTCCTATGGCTGTGTGAAAACCACAGCTATCAAGAACTTCCTTGATGTACTTTATATTTTTCCCCTTAAAGAAACAAGCAATATCGAGAAAAATCTCCCTCTCGTTGTTCTCCAATCCATCGAAGCTTATCTTGAGAACTCGATTGATAGTTGGTTCAGGAATTTTGGAGAGTTTATGCAACGTACTTTCCCATGCAGGTTCCTTTCTTCCACATAAGAATGAGCCCAACACTTCCAGGGCTAATGGAAGTCTGTTGGCATAATGCAGTGCTTTATCTATGAGATCCCTTCTTATTTCAACACTCTTGCTATTTGGGAAAGCATACAGACTAAAAAGATATTGCGCTTCATGGCATCCTAAAGTTTCAATTTCATACACACAATTTATGCCATGAGAAGTCAGCAATTGTTTATCTCTTGATGTAACAATGATTCTACTTCCTTTTCCAAACCAATTGCCTTTTCCAGCTAATGCATTCAGTTGATTCATATGGTCAACATCATCAAGAACCAGGAGAACCTTCTTGCAACATAGTCTTTCTTGTATCAAACTAATTCCTCTAGCGACACTGTAGACCGTTAAAGGATTAACTAGGATCTCAGATAGAAGATCCTTTTGTAAAGTAATAAGACCATCGCTTCGGTTTGATTTTTCTCTAACTTGCTCCAAAAAACTACAAGCCTGAAATTGTCTCATCATAGCATTATATAGGGCCTTGGCAATTGTTGTCTTCCCTATGCCTCCAGGTCCCATAGACCTATCATTAGAACATCATCATCAGCCGACTCTTTCTGTGAAAACCATATCAGTTGTTGAACTTGAGAATCTATTCCAACCGGATACTTAGCGACATGTAATGGTGTTCGGTTGAGACGAATCGATAATTCCTTTACGATGCATTGTATGAGATCCGCTTCATCTCTGATAAGCACTCAAAAGAAAGAAAAACTCGTTTTAGCATTTCAAAGCCATGGCAGGAATTCAACCTCTAACGTGATAAGGAAAATTTCATAAGAAGATCGGCAAATAATAAGACGAAAGGTGGGTGAACCTGCGCCAACATCTACGCGAGGAACATTACAAAGAACCTGAATCTGAAGACAATAATGACTAAGGCACTATGAATCACACTATTTATGTTTGAGAAATTTCTCATTATCCACACAGCAAGAATCAATTCAAAGAATCTACGAGCTTTGGTTATTTGATTATGTGTCTACTGTCTAATTTATCTCCACTTTGTATCTTCAATTCGAAGATCCAAAAAGAGCATACAATCTGGTATCTAACAGACAATCACAAGCTAACAATCACATAACACCACGTCACATTTGTGCGTACCTGTCATTCAACTCCCACCCAGACAAGCTACCGGCTTCAGAGAGAGCCTCCTTCCATCTCTTCACTTTCCCTGAATTCTTCCCGGACATGTACTCCTGGCTATCCATAGCTCTCTTATAACTCTCTCTCCCCTCTCTCACTTCTCTGGGTTCCACTTTGTAAAACACTAGGAACACCATCAAGCCGTTTATCTCCTTGCACTCCATGATTTTCAAGAGCTCTTCCAAACACCACCATGAGGAAGCGTACTTCTTAGACTTCTTAGAGAAAACGATGATCGCAACGTCCGATTCCTCAATCGCCCTCATGAGCGCCGACGATATTTCTTCTCCTTTCCTAAGCTCCTCGCTATCCACAAAAGTGTATATTCCTTTATGGTCCAGAGCCGCGTAGAGATGACTGAGGAAGCCTTGGCGGACATCTGTCCCTCTAAAACTGAGGAACACATGATAATTCCTTTTCATATTCGAAGAAACAGCCATTAGATTAGCTGATGGTACATGTGCTTCTCTAGAATGCCAAGCTTCAGAAGAGAGAGAGAGAGAGAGAGAGTCTTGCTAAGAAAATCAAGGGCTTAAAGCAGAAGCAGAGTGGGCTTTGCTCTCGAAGATGCTTGGCGGCCTCTGACCCGGGGTTGCCCTACCATGATCGGCAGCGAAGTCGACGATCTCTTCCCTATGCCCCGGCTCTGGCTCTCGCTCGCTTCAAAGTAACAAGCGCTCTTAGGGCCATTTGGTTGGTGAACACGTTTTCAGCTTTCGATTTCAGATAAATATGCTGCTTGATGAGGAAGGAACGCGCGGCGGTGAGGGTGTAGAGGGCAAGATCGACGTCGGGATCACCGGAAAACCATAGACGTGCAAAAATAAACGAAGCTGACCCGTAACGACGATGGATCACCCGGCCCTGACGGTGTCGAGGGCGAGAAGATAGAGAGATCTAGGACTCTGGCTACCAGGCGGTTCTGAGTTGACTATTGTTTTGAAGGAGTATGAAGGAGGAGGAAGAAGAAAGTGGGAAGAGAGAGAAAGCCAGTGAAGCAGAAAGATGAACTCAGAGACAAAAGCTGGACCGATGAAGAATCAGCCAAGGACTCAAAGACAGAGACTGCCGCCAGGGTTTGTAAATCTGGCTACGAGGTCTCGGGTCCGGCCTACGCGACCACCCGTGCGGCTGGTGTCTCTTAGTCCACGCGCAAGGATGCGCAATCCACGTTTGAGGCATCAAGTCTAAGCGCTAGCCACCTTAGTCAATATTCAACGGGTCTCATATGGCGTGAACTTATTTATTAATATCCACCTCAGTCAATATTCAACGGGTCTCATATGGCGTGCACTTATTTATTAATATCCAATTAATCACACGTCAATATTGACACCTAAGTTTTAGTTGGCAAATCAAGCATAGACTTTTGTAAAATATATTAAAATGAATTTAAAAAAATTAAAAGAAAGAGAAAATGATAAATAGGGCTCCAATGTGGTCCTGATTGGAAGGGCCTGGTCCAGTTTGCAAGGCCTAAAGAAGTGGATGTTTGAATTCAAGCAGTATGATTTCAACTCAATGCCAATTAAAGAATTCAAAAGCAAAAGACCACGAAACCCAAAGAGCATCCAGAGTCCTACCATTTTCCTCTCCCCCCTTCCTTTCCCCTTCCCCTTTTAGAGGGTACTAACAAGACGTGCGCTCGTTGAGGGAAAGTACTTGTATCCACAATAGCAATTTCCATGAAGCAAAATATTGATAGATTTTATTGATATTATATGTGAACTAAAAGATCATAAGTTACGAATGCATATGTCTTGTATCCATGCACCCAATGTATTTCATGATAGACAAATGTTATGGAAGGAGCCGGAAGGTATTAAATATCCGAACCATCTACCGTGGATGTGTGTAGGGGATTTTAATGAAATACTCTATCCTTGGGAGAAAGTGGGGAGGAGGATGGCCAAAAATTATTGACTAGTAGCATTTAGAAACTTCCTAAACAATTGTGATATTATAGAAGTGGAAAGCAAGGGATGTGCTTTTACTTGGGATAATAATAAAGAATTGGAAGAATTTGTCAAAAAGAAACTAGATAGAGTCTTATGCATGATTGAACGGATAGTGCTTTTCCAAACACGGAAGTCTTTGCTTTATTTGCAGTTGGTCAGCCCATAGTCCTATCTTGCTTAGATTATTCCCACAACTAGTGGAAAAAGCAAAAGAATTTAGATTTGAAACATAGTGCTTAGAGGACGAGGAGTATGGAAATATTGTCAATGGGGTTTGGTTATCTCCCAAGCGAGAAGGAGCTGATTTAATAACTAAATTGTGAAAAGCGACCTAAACCCTTGCATCTTGGAGTAGGAAAAAATTCTCAAAGCACCCATAGGAGAATTGAGACACTAAAGTAGGAAATCAAAAATATAACAAACAGCACAGATATTTCCCAAAGTAAAGAAAAGATATCGAAATTGAAAAAATGAAACTAACTCACTGTGGAAAAGTGAAGAAATTTTTTTGGGGCATGCATTCTCGAATTAGCTGGTTTTTTTTTTTTTTTGTCAGTCCTACTCTATTCCTACTCTACACTTACTCTCAAACTTTTGCCCTGCCTCTTGCGGGGCGTGGAAGTCGAAACCCACTCCTGAAACTTACGCGTCCCCACCCCATCCTCCCTGAGAATGTGAGGATTTGAACCCCTCACCTCCTCCTTCCATGTTGAAAGGGTGGCCACTTGGGTAAATCCCAAAATTTTTCCTGCAACAACTATTCAAGAAGGTAGGAAGACAGAATCTCTATACTGCTAATACTGATGGGGAGTAGACACGTGAACCTAATGCTCCAAAGCAAATGATGGTGGAATTCTTTAAGAGTTTATATATTTTGTTAAGACAAAGGAAGTTATTGAACATATTCCAACTTTAGTTTTGGAAGATATGGATTGAAAGTTGATAGCTGAGGTCACCATACTAGAAATTTCAAAAACCGTATGCTAGTTAGGAGCTCTCAAAGCCCCTGGTCCCGATGGTTTAAGTGGACATTTTTTCAAATATCACTAGGAGGACATTCAACATGATGTTTTTCAAGAAGTAACTTGCTTTTAGAACACTAAATGCTTAAATGCTAAAGCAAATAAAACCTAAATTATACTTATTCCCAATATGCCCTACTAAGAAAAGCTGAAATAGTTTCGTCCCATTAGCCTGTGTAATTTTGTCTACAAAATTATATCCAAAGTTATGACCAATAGATTAAAATCATTAGTTTTGGATATTATCTGCATAGAACAAAATACTTTTCTGAATTTTTATAAATTTAATGACTTTTTGGATTTTTAAAATTTTTAATAATTATTATTATATTCGGGGAATGGGTTCGGACTGTTTACCCGACCAACCCATTGACCCGACCCTTATTATACCCGCATCTGGCACGCGTCGGATTAAAACTGGATTTTATGTTTGTTTTATTTATTTATTATTTTTTAATTCTCTTTGGCTTTTTGTCTTTTTCTGCCTGCACTTCCTCTTCTTCCTCCAGACATCCTTTACCCGAACGCCATTTTCAACCGGCAACCCCACCTTTCCAGCCATTTTTTCTTTTTTAACGAAACAAATACCATCGTTGACGAGTTTATCACCAGAACTTAGATTACCGCCCATCTATCTCCAACCGCCGATCATTTATTCTGACCGACGTTGACCAACTTTGGCCGCCCACTCCATTATCGTGAAACTTAACAAAAAGCATCCTACCTAATCCACACTTTTCACCGCATTATCCCAACAAATTAACAAGCAAAAATACATTAGAATGAAGTGAGATGGGCTAACTAGTATGTCCCTGAAACGCTGACTTCGCTGGTGCAAGGGGATACTCTGACGAAAAGCTTTCCGGCCTTGGAGATACGCATGTACGTTGGACTCAAGCAAATATTTTTCATCAAATAGCATAGAAACACAGAGAAAATGCCAGTATTAGATATGATTCAACAAAAAACACAGCAAGTAAGAATCGATCTTGAATTTAGACGGGACTTGACATTCGGCCTCTTTTAGGCATTTTGTCAAACATGCAATACGCAGACCTTTCAATGGTTTTCTGTTTTAATTTTAACTAGATCCTCAGCCTCACATGTTACGAACAGACTTAAAACACCATGGTTAGCAACAAAGAAACTTCGTCTTATCAAGATCTCTTCAAGAAAATCGATCGAACCGAGCGTGTCTTTCTCGGCCAAAACAGGGACAAAGTAGAGCGTTCGGAGCGTTACTGTACCTGGTTTGTTTGGCGAATCGAGGTCTCGATTGACGACGATGAAGGGCGTCTGGTTAGAGCTTTTCCTCCTCTCGCGGAAGAAATCCCAGTATTCGTCTGACCTTCGACACCGACTCTGTGAAGAACAACTCACGGATTGGCCGTTGACCGGAGCTCTGAAAACCGACGGCGAACTCCGGCGATGCGGTTTTCTGCTACTCCGAAACGGGATGCACTCTCCCTTTCTCTCCCATTCGAGCTAGCTCCCTGCTCACCTATATCGTCGAGCACGCACTTTCCATGTCGTCGAGCGTCCTCCTCCCCTCTCTCTCCGAGAAGGAATCTTCTATGTTATTTTCCCTCTCTCGTTGTTTTCTCACCGACCAACTCACGGACGCCTCTTATGCTCGGGCACTGCTCGCGTCTTCGTCGCTCACGGACGTGAGCGTGCGAAAGAGAAGGAGCCTGGGATATGGGCTGGGTCTTCTTGTTTTAAGTTCAGATGGGCTATTGAGGACAATAAAAGGAACAAAAGAAATGGGCTCAAAGGGAACTAAAAGATGGGCTGAGGGGATTAGATTTTGGGCTGAACTAATTCTAATTATTATTATTTGCACTTTTATGTTTTTGCCCAAAATGGACACTTGAACAATGGACAAAATTCAGATGTCAACGACATTCTTTATGGAGTGACATCCAAAAGAGGGTCACTAGCGTTGGTAGTTCTTTCCTATCCTTTGTGGAGTATAAATTTGTTTGCACATGAGAGAGAGAGAGAGAGAGAGAGAGAGAGAGAGAGAGAAGGAGCGAAGGAGTGATGTTATGACTGGTGAATCATACGAGACCTGAATACATGTTACGATCCAAGAAATTAGATATTGAAAAAAGACATCGCCGGTGCACATGATCTTGAACCTTTAATGATTGTAAGTGATAGTTTAGTAATGAGCTTTTGATATCTCATTCTCTCATAATGTGATTAGGTCACTTCTGGGGAAACTATAGAAATGTTATATTTAGCTCGAGATGTTGGATTGAGAAATCAGCAAATGTCATTTCTACATCATTGGATTTTAATGTAAGCTGATGAAGAATATAAAGGCAATTTTGGTATATTCCAATTTCACCTTCCGCTTCAATCCCATCTAATTTAGCCATTAAAATTTTTGAGTGTCCGAATTAACCTGTTTTGGGCCTCCAAATGCCCTTGATTCAAAGTTTTGACATTTGGTAACATAATTTCAAAGATTTTGTGTACAAATTTTTGTTTTGAAAATACTCAAAGCTCAAGATAAGTCCCCAACTTTCGTTGAGGATTGCTTGACACTAGATCTAGCTCGTCGATAGTTGCACAATGCTGGGAAGCTCGGTCAAGGTCGCTCGATGCCAATTTTAGCTCGCTGAGGGTCAAGTGTCATGTTACCTAGCGGGTGGCCTTGGCGATGCGTCACTTGGGGTCCCACAACACAGACGTTGCGTTGTGTGGGCTTGCTCGACCTCAATGACACATCGCTTGGGGTCATGCAACGCTAGAATCGGTCCACCGTTGTGCCGCTCGCCTGTGCTTTCATATGCATCTACATAGTCCTTTGTTCTCTTTTTCTTTTTTCTTATTTTAAAATTGCTTTGCAGCAAATATTTTACAAGGTGTTTACCAAACGCTAGTTGCTTAATGTCGGTGTCCTTGACTTAAAAGCAAAGTCTTGAAGATCAAGCTCTCCCTTTGTACCTATTAATGTAATCTGCCAGTCACAATGGAGGAATCAACTAATCTCCTTTTGTACCCATCAATGTCAATGTCCTTGACTTAAATGCAAAGTCTTAAGATAAAGCTCTCCCTTTGTACCTCTTGATCAGTGAGACAATTTAATCAACACTTTCCCAAAGATATAGATTATATTAGATTGAGCAAAACTTACCATCTAAATTTTTAGAGTATGTAGTGCTAGCATCATTAATTGAATTAAGAGAGGTGACAGAGGTCCATATGATAAATTACACGGAGCAACTTGGAAGACCAATGGCCATTCAACAAGCATCCATTTAATTTTGAATTTATGCACTCAGCATCACAAATCATAAAAAAAGAGAGGAAGACAAAGAAGTTCCTCAACCATGTCAGCAGCATGAGGTGAAACCTCTATTTCATAGTTATTTTAAATTCTGGTTGAAAGAGCAGACATTTTCAAATTTTTAGTAGAGACGAAAAATGGAAAAGGTGAGACATTAGAATCAAAATCACCTAGAATCATTTCCTCAACAAGTCATGACCAATTTGACTGGCATGTTTTGCAAGCCATTATCTTGCCACGGTAAAGACCATTTCATCTTTTTTGTTTAAGTTTTGTTCCACTGGACTATATTCTTCCTCGGTGTCTATTGACAATTGTCTTCCTTTGAGTCTCTTTCCTTAAAACTCCATTTTTTTTTATATCGGCTGATGGTGTTGGAGTGCAGACCCTCAGATCATCCTCCTCTTACTTGCATGTTAGACAAAATCCACACTTCTTGGTGCTTACTTTCATTGCTTTGAAGCAAACTTAGCAATGACACCAATCCTTTTGCAGAAGCGTCCGTAGTTCACACAGTCTAACGAGTGGTAAATATTCAAGCCTCACATGATCAGATTCCAAGGAAAAAAATAATTTCAAGTTTTAAGTCAAATTTCGGCCATGAACAAATATTTTGACCTCACATGAAGCATCTACCACTTCTTCTTCCAAGCCAAGAACGCTAGAGAGTGCTAGTCTCAAGGACTTGTCATACAAGTCCTCGGGAATTATGAAAGATGTTGAACCCCTTTATCGTGGAAAATCCATTATGGCATCTCTCTTTTAAGATTATGTCGAATTTGCTTGTCTTTGGTAGTCTTTGTCATACATATAGTATGCATATTAAAAGTTCAAACTTAGAGAGAGAGAGAGAGAGAGAGAGAGAGAGAGAGAGAGAGAGAGAGAGTGATTGACCTTCAAGTGACACATCTGCCATATTGACCCCACATGAAGACAATGTTGGGATTTGTTTTGATAAACAAGAATACATGCATAGATAAATTTGAATCAAAATGATAAGTAACAAAAGTAAAAACGTCCATACATGTATTTTCAAAGCATTGTTCATGCATTTTAATAAAAGTACATAGAAGTGATAAATGGGTTAACCACACATCTTGGACCATGCTCCAAAAATTTGCTTCTGACGTTCCTCAGATTTTGACCATGAATGTCTAATGTCCTCATAACATTGATTCCGACATTTTTCAGATTCTGACTATGAATGTTTGATCTTCTGGCAACACTGATTCTGACATTATTGGAATTCTGACCACAAATGTCTAATGTCTTCTAATAATACTAGTTCTAACATTCTTTAGATTTTGGCTATAAATGTCTGATCTCCCGTAATGCGGGTTTTGATGTTCTTCAAATTCAGCCCCATAAATGTTGAGCCTCTATACAAACACACCACCAATCTTACGTTGAATAATAGAGATAAATTGAGAGATCTCACCATTACAATTGTGCTAGCAATTGTTCTCGTGTGTGAATGACTTAGTCGATCACTATTAACACTTTTAATTATCGTTTGTCAATCATCTTGTGATCAACTCTCTCGATTGCCTTTTATAATTAATCCCAGATCACCTTTAAATCGGGATAAGTACACTATTGGTGCCATAAGTTATGTACATGCTCACTTTGATACCAAAAGTTTCAATCGGATCACTTAAGTGACAAAAATTTTGAAAAACGCTCACTTTAGTGCCAACTTTGATCTGGTTGGCTGGAAATCCGATATTGCATTTATTTATTTATTAATATTTGAAGCCGATGTGGATCGCCGGAGAATACAATCAGCATGCAAACAACAAAACGATGCCATTAAGTGTCTTTTCCCCCAAATAAAAAAAACCCTAAATCCCTAAATTCGAGTAGAATTGGAAATTGAAAACCCTAAATCTCCAATTCGACCAATTCGAGTACATGCTTTGATTTTCTCTCAAAGTTATCAGCTCGCTCTTGCGAATGGAGAGCAGAAGCTTCAGTAGCGGCTCACATTCCTATAGAAAAAAAAACGAATTAGATGATGAGTGTTACTGTTATTATGGGTTACTGAGGCCAAGAAGAACATCTTGGACTCGATTGAATCCCAGGAGAAGATTCCATAGGTGTGGCAGATATAAAGAAGGCTCAAAATGCAAATATTTTCAAATTGGTTGATAGGAAATTCTCTGATCAAGCGACAGAGGTCATCTTAAAGTTACTTGAAGGCCGAAATTAACCTCCACCTGCGTTAATGGACAAGTTGGAGGATGTCGACTCAATGTAAGCTCAAATGAAGGGTTTAACATCTTTGGTTGACCATTTGAAGAGGGAGGTTTTAAGGCTGAAAATTGAAAGAAATTTTTATCGAGTGTTAATTGTGTTCTTATTCTCTTAGGTAGTTTATTCAAATGTTAAGTGAGTAATGAGAAGAAGTTTGTATGTTTACTATAGTCGAAGTTTGTATGTCTACCATTTTTGTATGAAGCAGAAGGTTTTGTTGTGATTCATAGTAGAAATGCAAGGTTGGAGTTGGAATGCATTAATTGTGAGCACTTCAGAAATGTAATGTTTGCTTGCTGCATTTTTTATTTGCCCTTTTGATTTGTTGGTTTGTTGGTTTGCTGCAACTGCAAACCATGACGAAATGGAAGGTTGGAGTTGGAATGCATTAGTTCGGAGCACTTTTTATTGTTTAGTTGTGTATTGACAACGTTTGTTTTGGTTAGTTTTTGCTTCAAATAGAATGGTTGCTGCATTTTTATCGTTGTAATGGTTTGCCGGTTTGCTGGTTTGCTGCAACTGTAAACCATGGCAAAATTAAGGGATGGTGGCAAATTAACGATTGACCATTTCGATGCCAAAAGTTGTAAATAGTGATCACTTGAGTGCCAAGTTTTTATAAAAGTGATCATTTAAGTGTCAGTCGCGAGATGCACCAGAACCCCACAAATAGCATCAACGCATCAACAACTTCAACCAGCAATACTATATGCACACAAAACTGCATCTTGTTCCAGCACATACAACCAGAACCCCACAAATAGCATCAACGCATCAACAACTTCAACCAGCAATACTATATGCACACATCTAAATCTAAAAATAATAGCAACCTCATAAGAACATTGCATCAACGGCAAAAAAATATACAGCATAACTGATAACTATCTTGGTAGCTATTAGTCGAAATCAAGCCAAGAGAAAATAACAGAAACATCTATTGTCATTGACATTGATTAATTGTTTACAAAAGAAAAGAAAAACATGAACTTCACTCCCTAATCACTTAAGGTTTAGCACCCTCTTAAAAAAAAAAATCAATGGCAATATGGCAATATCCAGCACCCTTCTAAAAAAAGAAAACATAAAAAGAGAAATCATGTCCAGCACCACATAAAAAGAGACCATGTCCAGCATCCTCCCATCAGCAGAACCACATAAAAAGAGACCATGTCCAGACCCTCCCATCAGTCAATATGGACAACACCATGATCTCATTTTTGTCTTGGAGCTTTGAATTGATTCATGATCCGAGCACTCTTTCGAACTAGATGTGCAGGTTCTTTAACTGGGCGTTCTGTCACCTCATTTTCCGTGTTTTTGATGGTGGTTATTCTTGTTCTAGCACGTGTCATGTGTTGGTCTATATCATCACTATCGATCCCAATCGTTGGTTGAGATGGAACTAGTGCTGAGTTCTGTTTGGATGGCTGTTTTATAACTATACCCATTGTCTTCTTCTTTGGAGCACTCTTCTTTGGCTGCGCCCTTGATTTTTGAGTTGGCCCACCTTGAGAGAGAAGTATCTCCGAAGTTCTCCCAGGCTACAAGAACATAGCGATGTTGTCAACCAAATGAATTGAAGTACAACAAATTAAATGCATGAGGCCAACAAATCTTACATTCAAAATAGTCATTCCATTTCATTTATCTGTGTAAATCCCATAACCATATTGCCTTAATCTTTTTCCAATAACCCCTCTTGTTCACTGTGGTGCATCATTTTTAGCAACAATAGATGGGGGAGCAGCCTCTGCAACTTGTGCAGTTGCTCGTCTTCTCATCTGAGAAACACATTACAAATTTAAAATTTAACTTATAAAAGACAAACACAGCGATGTACAACTTACAAGAACTTTTTTTCTTCTCGTTTGCTCAACAGTGGACCTAGTTGTTGTTGTTGTTGTTGTTGTTATCCTACCTGTTCTAGTCCCTGTCCTTGCACTTGAGCGTATAACAGGGCCTTTTTTTGACCCTTTAGAAGGCCTTACAACAATGTACTATATTAGGATCATGACAAACTACAATGAAAAATTAGACATCTACTCATTTTCATGGTGGAAATAAATGAAGAAAACTTATCAAATTACAATTGCATGATAGAGGAAAAGCACAAGTCAAATTACAAGTGCATGATAGAGGAAAAGCACAAGAGAAGCCAGTACACATGGTTAATTATCAAACTCTATCGAATAGGAAATGTAAAGTTACTGAGGTAAAGATAATACTTACCTTACAGTAGGGCTTTCTATTTGCCCTTCAGTAGGCATTACTACAGGGCCTTCTATCCTACCTTCACTCGGCCCAACAAGAAGCTCTTCAGTAGGGTTTTCTGTCCTACCTTCAGCCATTACATCTTGCCATTGATGCTGCATTTTCAGCTCACAACCTTTCTTATTGTGCCCTTCCTTGCGGCAATAGGAGCATTTCATCTTTGAACTAGTCCTACTCATTCTCTGACTTGATGCCTCTTTCTATTGCATTCTTCTTTTCTTTTTTGGCCTTCCAATTTGCTTCTTCAGCGGCAAAGGTAGAGGGCTTTCATGATTTCTTGGCTCCCAAAATTTGCTGCTTCTGATAGGCTGCATCATGAATTGGTATGAAGTAAGATATGAGCTTTTTTTGTACCAATCATGTAGGTAATCATTTGGGTTTTCTTGCTTCATTTGAATAGCACAAATTGCATGGGCACAAGGAATTCCATTCAGTTGCCAAGCTCAACATGAACACTTTTTTCTATCCAGGTTGACAACATACTTATCCTGATTTTGAATAATCTCATATCCATTATCTCCATTCCAAACTAGATGGCAGAACCTACTAGTAATAATGTTTGCATCCAATCTCTTCATAATCCTAGGGCCACAGTCTCTAGTCCATTTCGTAGCCTCATCTATTTGCCTATGCAGTCTAGTCATCACCATCACTTGAATATCATCAAGCATGTTAATGATTGGTTTGCATCTGGCCTCTAAAATTCTGCCATTGAAAGCTTCACTGAGGTTGTTATCAATGATATCGCATTTGAACTCTTCGCTAAAGAAGGCCCGACACCAGTGCTTAGCTTCTTTTGGAAGAGTGCATCAAAACCTTCATTTGTCAGCTGCAACAATCCTTGTTTGGCTAATCTGAAATCAGCCATGTTGGTACTCTTTGCTATCTGCCAAAACTGCTTCTGCAACCTATCTCCTTTGAAGTTTCTTGATCAGTTTGCATATATGTGCCTCGCGCACATTCTATGCTCAGCATGTGGCATCAACTCAACCAATGCAGGAATAAGTCCATACAAAAATTCAAACCAATAAATACAAGTCAGGAAAAATATGTAAATAATTAATATTAAAATGGAGTGAATTAATTGATAATGAAATTACCTTATGTTGGTTGCTCATGAATGCCCATCCCCCCCATCGATTATCTTAAGGTCAGCCATTAAATTTTTGAGAAACCAAGACCAAATATCCTTGTTCTCTATCTTTACCACCGTCCAAGCTATTAGAAACATTTGATTATTGGCATCTCTCCCCACAGTAGTCAACAACTCCCCCTTGCCCAAACCCTTTAGAAAGCATCCATCAAATCCTATAACTCTTCTACAACCAGCCAAGAAGCCCCATTTGCATGCATCAAAACAGACATATAATCTATCAAATCTAAGCCCAAGATCAGGGAGTAGCCTCTCCACAACCTCTACATACACCTTACTAGATGGGTTTTGAAACATGCATTTGCCAGCATAGTTTCATACTTGTGCATATTCTTCCTCATACCCACCCATCAGTATTTTCATCACCCTCATCTTAGCTCTCTTGCATTGATTCCTTGACACATTAACCTCTACTTACTCCTTCACTAGCTAGCTATTGAAATTGAGGACTCTTGATTTCGAGCATTGCTTTGATAGTGTTGAAAAAATGATTCGATAACCACACACTTGTTACCATTTTATTGTTAAAAATAATTGGACAAATATGCTCCTCTTGCAAGGACCTAATATGGAATAACCCATTTTTACTCAGTGCGCCATAGAGCTTCCATGGACAATTAGGTTGTGAGCACTTAGCTCTCACAAATTTCTTCGTGTTTTTAATGAATTTAACACTCCTCTGTTCACTAATGGAGTTCTTCACAACAGCTTCCTTGAATTATTTGGCATCGTCAAATCTCATGCCCACAGATAAAATAGGTTTATCAACAGTCGGATCATAGCAATGGTACTTACTTTTTCTTCGACGAGCAGGTTCTTCATCATCATTGTCAACCTCATTCTTCGAACCAGTAACTTCATTGCCACAACTTTCTTCATCTTCACTTCTATTACCTTCAGTTGGAACTTCATCCCAATTTATTGGCTCGGGCCTCTTTGCTGAAGATGCAAGTTTTTTTCTCAGAAATTCCATTTGCTTTTGTCTTGATTGTGCGAGTTCATCATCATCTTCGTCACTTGGGAAATTTACTAAAGCAAAATATTCATCTTCCGATTTACTAGATAAAGCAATTTCCCATTCTAATCCAATGAAGTCCTCATCGCCCACATCTTCACCCAAATCTTCATCCAAGCTTTTAGGACATCTCAATGTTTGTTCATCTCTATCAATGTGAGTTCTCTCCCTTTCATCTCTTTCATCCCCGACCTGATTACTCGCTTGAATAGGATCCCTCACTTCTCCTCTTTTAGTGGTGGTCTGCTCATCCCCATCCCCATCCTCATCCTCACCATCCTTATCATCATCCTCATCCTCACTATCACTATAATACTCAACATATACCTTAGCTTCTTCGCCGTGAAGATAATGGTAAATGATATTTTTAATACCATTATCGTCATTAAAAAATCTCAAGCCATCCTTCAATTTCTTCCTAGGAACACAGTAATGTAGTTTTTGTACTTTGCATTGTAAAAAATACACCATATCCCTCATAAAATCAATATATGATGGCTTCCGAACATTGACATAAATAGTACATTCATTTCCACCAATATATTCCCAATCATCGGTGCCAATAACAAACTCTCCACCATAGCAAACAATGATGCCTACCTGATTCGCGTTCATGTCAATGCTGCACCCAATGAAAAAAAAAACAAATGTTATTACTCCACATGACAGAATCAACAACTTCACATGGAGGTCCTTGTCATTTTGTTGTCAAGAAACAAATGCAACTAATCTCCAAATTCGGTGCTTTTACAGAAATAAAATAAATCGAATTGAATAAACAAAGTTTAATTTAATCACATTTGGTCCCCTTGTTTCTCCCACAGAAGCAATCCAATTAATTAAATAAATTCGGTCCCACCACTGTTTCCCCCCGAATCGAGCCCCATTTTCCCCTCCGCGCCCTATGTTTCCATTCCGTCCCCACAAAAGAAAGCGACGCAACTAGTGAACGAACGTGAATGACGGCGCAACTCCCCCGGGTTGACCGGACCGGTGGCTGAGGCGACGCACCAACCCGGACCATACTCACCCCTACCCACCACCCATTTTTCAATTCAATCACATTCAGTCCCCCTATTTCCCCCACGAAGCAATCCAATTAATTAAATAAATTCGGTCCCACCACTGTGAGTGAACGACGGTGGGTCAAATCTTCTATTTGGTCTTCACCACTTTCCCCCGAGCCGAGCTAACTTACCTGGCCCTAAATTTTCACTAAATCGACGACAAACCCGCAACCGTGAACGAACATGAACGACGGCGCAACTCGGCCAGCGAGAATCCTATACGAACACCTTTTTTTTTGCCCACGTCATTTTTTACCGTAGTGAATCCACTATACGACGATCATTTTGTAGGTAATCCACGTGGAATGGTAAAACAGCGTCGTTTCTTACGAAGAAAAGGAAACGGTGTCATTTTATGCCATCCACCGTGGACAATATTAAGAGTTGTCGATTTTTTTTTTAAATATAAATGCCATGTAATCATTTTGGCCGGAATTTCTCGCCGGTGGCACCAAAGTAATCGTTTTTTCTCCAATTTGACACTTAAGTGGCTATTAATTCTGAACTCACTTCAGATTATTAATTCGGTCATTGAATATGAACCCATTTTAGATCTTTGATTCTACTATAAATTTTGAAACATTCTTTAGATCTCTGATTTGTCCGTAAAATCTGAAGCCACTTTTAGATTTTTTTAATTTTCAGCCTGACTCAATCTAATTGGCTCAATTGCAAACACATTTGCAATATCGTCTCTCTCATTCAAACGTCATTCCAATTGGTTATAGTGTGTAATATCCTTAGGTTCATCACTGAACTAGCAGCAAGACTTGTAGTAACACATTAGCACAACCAAGAGAATTGATTGTCTTGATCAATCTCCAATTCCTATAAATCATGAATGACATCTAGCAATATGTTATGGCTACAAAGATAGTGCGAATGTTTCAAGAACATAATGAATCTATTAGCTTTGGTGACTGTGTAATTTGATTATTTTGTCTCATCATGTCCCAATCGAATAAAGGCCATGGAACCATATGTCAAGCTACCAATTCGATCATATGCCCAAATCTAATCGACATGTATTCTACGAGATATGAACCATTCATTTTCGATTACAACTCCGGCCGACGATTTCAATACAATGTCATTATTATATCGAATACAACATCAACTTTTTATCTTGTATATCTACAAATGTATACCAAGAAGATAGATTCTACATTGCGTGCACATGTGCCTTCGTATATGAATAGACAATGACCATTGAGAATAGAGACGGTTCGACAAAGTTACAATATGCACACTTGTGAACCATAGACATCCAACATATAAATTTTTAGAGCTACATGGATTATCTAGAGGGGGTGAATAGGTGATAGTACGGAATAAAATAAATTTAAAACGTTACAACATCTGACAACAAGTTGAGTACTTTTCAGATCTTATCAATGTGCGATTAACTTTTATCACAGGTAAAATAAAGAGAGTAAGGAAAAGAAAATTACACCTAAATGATTATAGTCATTCGGCTTTTGTAACCCTATGTCTACTCTCTCGCGCTAACATCTAATTGGTTGAATTCACTAGATGAATCTATCAGAGGAACAAGATCTGAGTAATGACTATTCAAGCTTGTGTGAACAATTCCTCACATACTCTCAACCTCTTAAAGATTACACAATATAGTTCATAGAAACGAATATATATGATTGAAGATCACTCAATTCTTAGGAATTATAAACTTTAGAATTTCAGCTTCTTTTTTCCTTTCAGCATCCTGACCTTCTTTTATAATCCTCTTTCTCCAAGTTGACCGTTGGATGTAACCTTAGAGGATTGCCCATCCAATCTACCCATTGAACTTGAATGTTGTTAGAAGATCTTATTGCTTCAAGGCTGCTAAGATTGAAGTCTCTCAATGATTCTGCCGCCTATACAGTAGATAGAGTTTCTATAAGAAAAGCGCTTCACTTGGAAAAAATATTTCGCCTCTTGTAGATTGATTTATCCAAGTCTTGCTATATTCCATCTTGAAAGATTTGATTTGATATAATTTCCTTCTTGGGTAGTTCTTTTAATTTTAGCAAGGAATCCACCAAATTTCTTGCCGTTGCATGAAGATTACTCTCTCTATCAATATCCCCAGTATTGAATATCAAAGATATGAACTTCTTCAATATTTAGAGTCCGATTTTCTAAGTCTAATGAGTAACGTCTAATAGTACTCATCACAGTTTCCACCTGAAAAATCTTACCATCAGAATTAAAGAATGATTAAAGAAAGTTTTGTTAATCATCAAAACTAATAAGGGAATTTTCCTTAATAGTCTCTCCCCTTTTAATGATGACAAAATTTCACAGCAAAATCATTTTAAAAGAAATGATTTTGGTAAACCTTTGAAAATAAGAAGATTTTTAATTAAAGCGCAATCTTAATCTATAAGAATGATAGATAAAAAGATTATGATTCTTATAGATATTCCAAATCCTGCAAGATAAGAGATAGGAAAGCTTTAACCAATCTTGTGAGAAATAAATCTTCAAAATATGGATCGCGTTGCATCAACATCCTTGCATCATCACATCAAAATCCACAAAATTCTGCATCCTCATATTTCTTCCCCTTTTTGTCAATAGTACAAAAGGTAATAGCAAGCCATATAATATATATAAATAGCAACCATAAACTAAAGCAAACTAATAGTTCAAACAAAAAACAAGCCAACCCAAATGGAATTGTCTTAGAAATTTTGAAAAGAAACTAAAAGATTATTTAGAGGTGGAGGGCTGGTTTGGGTCTTGAGCTGGAGGACTTGAAGAAGGGACTCATGTGGAGGCACAAAGACAAGGACATAGTGACTCATGTGAGCGATTGTGTTCTCAAGCTTCTCTACCCTTCGGTTGTCGTCCCGTGTGAGCCTCTTGATATGATATTTCAATTCCTTGACCTCATCCTTTAGTTCCATCAGCACTCGAAGAATGTTATCATTGGAATCAACTATAACCTCCGATTGAGGAATGATCTCAATGGATGGATCACTGTCTTTTTCCTTTCCACCTTGCTTTATCTCCGCAACCCTTGTAGTCAGTGAAAGGGCTAGTGCAACCACCTAGAGGGGAGGTGAATAGGTGTAAATAAAATTTTTCGCAAGACTTAACAGAAGTAATTTGCTTTTAGAAAATGATAGACTAAGAACGTAATCAGTTTTAAATGAATAATGCAAATATACGAATGAAAGTAAAGAGTTCAGGAAAGAGAATTAGAACACAAGGTTTATAGTGGTTTGACTTAGATCAAGCCTATGTCTACTCTCCGCGCTGACAGCCCACTGACTGGATTCCACTATGAATCAAAAGAGATTTTACAACTTGTGATCTTTGACTTTCTTAGTGATGAGTCTCTACTAGTCTCACACAAAGTCTCACTAAGTATCTCTCTCTTTTGTATACAACTTTGAGCTTAATGAATGAAATAGTAAGTAATTGGAAAGCTTCAGACTTTGGAATTCTTCTTTCACGCACACATTCGAACAACTTGAGAGTTTGCTTTAAATAATCATTCATGCCTTCATAACCGTTGGCACTTACCAAAGGAATTCTTCCAGTGTATCTGTTGGACAGAATCAATCAAATGGATCTTCGAGTCGTTAAATGATTGTGATGAAAGCCCGTCAATCATGTTCACCCATACAATCAAGATTTTTGGTTTCCATAAGTAGAACCTTCCAAGTTTGCTCGCATTTCAAAAGATCTTTAAATCGGAATTGATCCGATAAAGATAATCAATCAAATAGCTGCTATATCCAGCCATAAGGTCATCCATAAACCATACGAATTGAATTCTTGAAGATAATCCCACATCTGGATAAGTCTTTATTCTTCGGTCTGAAAACTGTTAGTGAGGGCAGACTTTTTAGATTAAAGTCCTTTAGATTTTGACAAAAGAGTCTGGAGTTCTTCAGATAATAACTTTTGAGTCTGCAAGTCTTTAGACTGCACTTTTGGAAATGCTTTGTCAACTTCAAAACACTAATGGAGTTTTCTCTAACAATCTCCCCCTTTTTTTTATGGTAACAAAACTTTCCTGCAGATTTGAATAATTTTGACCTGCAAAACAACACTTAAGCAATACGTGATATCTAAAAAAAATTATTAAGACCTGGATAGCATCGATTCTGCAACCACATAAAACATGTTAGTCCTGCAAGACAAAATGACTATCCAGCCATAATCAGTATCACAATCTAAGTTAGTGCAAGCATAAAAAAGTTCAAATTTAAACAGTCCAAGGTCAGTCTAAAACCAAACCAAAAAGTACAACAAAAAAAATACCAAAGTCCAAGTTACCAAGCATAAAATTATTTCAAAAGGTTCCAAGCCAAAAAGATAGATCAATCAAATCTGCACAAACTTTCCCCCTTTTTGTCATAGCAAAAAGTGAAGAATGACTATAAAAAGAGTTGGGTAAAAATCATGGCTCTTTGGGGATACAAACGATTTGAAAATCCCCCATAGACTTGACAGTCTCCTCTAGCTTCCTTAGAGTCTCCTTCAGCTGCTCAATATCTTCACCCTTTGTAGTTTCTTGCACTTGAAGTTTCAGGGTTTGTATTTGTTCATGTAGAGAGTCTGAAGTGGACTAGAAAGCTATTTTAAGATGCTTGATCTCACACTCCATTCCATATTGCTGAGCCTTCACACCCAAAAGGATTTCCAACAACCTTTGAAAGTCTATTGTTGGTTTTGTTGTAGCACTAGGTTTAGCCGAATCAATTCCAGGAGTATTGAGATGTGAGGGAATATCAGTAGTTCGATCACCAGGACTAGGAGTGGATTCCTCTACATCTGCTTCAGGATATTGAGAGGCATAGACATCCTCTGGATTTGTTGAGATCTACTTACATCACTAGTAAAGACACGTGAAGAAGTACCTCTTTTTCTAGCAGCTCCCCTTGTTTTTGTGCCTTCGGTGGAGAAAAGAATTCTTCTTCTTGTCCTTGCTCTACTTTAGCACCCGAGTGATGTTGTTCGTCTCTTACAGTTCCACTCCGAGTCTTTTCGGAATCCTCAGACAAGGATACAACATATGTTGACTCAAAAAGGTCATCTTGACTATCTTCTTCCTCTTCTTCCTCTTCCTCTCTTCCTCTTTCTCCTTCCTCTTTCTCCTTCCTCTATTCTTTTTTCACTTCTCTTCTCTGTTTCTGTTCTTTCTTTGTTCTCTCCGTCCTCTGGCTCTTTGAAGCTAACAAAACTTCGTAAATTACGTAAGGTGGAGAGAGTGATATCGTCCTCATCTTCTTCATCCTACAAGATAAGGGCTCTCCTCTTCTTGGTTGGTGCAGTCATGGGCTCCTTGCCTTTTCTTTTCATTGCTGTAGAGTCTTGTTTTTCCTTGACATAGGGTTTTCTCCTTCAAGCGCTCCAATTCCTTATTCAGCTCCTTCAGATGCATCTTTGAAACCATTTTCAGCCCAATCACCATTGGAGCAATGGTTCTAACACATAGAGAAGCAGGAATCTAAATTTGGAAATGTCTGAAGAGTTGAGTGACAAATGCAGAGTAAGGTAGTTGCCCCTTGTCCTTCACAACTGTCCTATACATGTGCATTAGGATAGTGTGAGGCAGTGAGAATTTATAGCCAATGTTGATTGCATACATCAACTTCGCTTCAGAGTGAGAGACATTAGTTTTTGAAGTGGATTTGGGTCTGATGTAGTTGATCATGATCTTGTGAAGTAAATATTGGAGGCATTCATTCTAGTGTAAGAAATCTTACCCTTAGCAAATCTATCCCGAATAAGAGCCAAAGTCGCATGACCAACGGACACACTGATTGGTTAGAAACTCCCTCTTTCCACACCAATCACATCAGCCAACGTATCCACATCAACCACAAATTCTTTGTCCCTAACCATAAAACAAAATCTATCCGCATCTAGAAAAGACAGATTTGAATAGAAGTAAGTAGTCGCAAAAGTGTTCGAAGGGTAGGCTTCAAAGTCCAGTTTCCCCTCTCTTCAATTGAGAAAATCAAAATATTGAGCAAAAGCGTTCAAGTTGAAGAAGTGCAAACTTCTTAACTTAGTCTCACTTTCAAAGAATCGAGAAAATCAAAGTCCACACTTCTAGGGTTCATAACCCCTCTCTTAAGTAGATTTGAATAAGTCCTCTTGTGGTCCTTGGAATGGAATAAACTCGTTCCCTCTCCACAAATAGTTGCAGCAACACCCATTCTAGGCTGAAAATGGGTATACATCCTTTCATCATTGTCCTTTCCTTCCGGTTGATTAAAGCCACCAACGCGCAGATCACTTGGAAAGTTAGCAAAAGTCATTGCTGCAAAACCTTTAGGCGCAATGCCTCACCTTTCCATGGTATTCAAGAAGAAAGTTTCGTTCTTATAACCATTTGTTTTTAGAAACTCATCGATCAAAGTCATTGCATAACCACCCATCTTTAAGTTCGAGTAGAGTCTAAACAAAAATTGGGGTTTTTGTGTTCTTACAGGTTCAACATCTTCAATGATCTCTTCTTCTACTTGTGGAGGATCTTGTGTCGCTTGTTGTGAGGAGTGACGCTGTTGAGAATGTTGATGTGGTTGTTACTGAGTAGTATCTTCTTCTTCAGTTAAATCGAAGTGGGTAGGACCCTCAGGCATGTGTTGTGGTCCCCTGTTCACAATTCTCGAAGATTTCCTCTAGAAAGACATTGTCAAAGTCTTGGAGGATTTCTTGATCTCGTTTGTTGGAAAAAGGTGAAAGCTTTTTAGATCAAACACAAGAGAAATGAGAGAAAATAGGATCTATGTATTCTAGGGTTTGAATGAGTGTAAATGGAGAAGAAGAATTTCGACTGTATATAAAGCAAGTGAAATGGGGTATACGAAAGGTCACAAAGAAAAAAGTAAAAACTGCATTTTTCAAAAATGAAAACTACCTATTTTGAAAATGAAAAGCCACCATAAATTCAAGGATAATTCCTAAAAATGAAATAGGCAAGTAGCGATTCAAAAATCAACGTACCTTTTCGAGCTTTATCCAAAAATAAACTCATAATCATTTAGAGAGTATTAACTTACAATCGTAACTTCTGGATATTCTAGTTTGAACATTTTTAGACTTTACCCGGTAAGAGATATGATGTTCAGTCTGGTGCAAATAGACTCAAATAAATTTTTCTCCAATGGCTTTGTGAATATGTTCGCCAACTGATTCTTTGAGTCGATGAACTTAATCATAACTTCTCCATTCTGAACATGATTTCTAATGAAGTGGTGTCGGATCCCTATATACTTTGCCTTTGAATGAAGAATTAGATTCTTTGTGAGATTGATGGCACTGGTGTTATCACATTTGATCTCGGTGCACGATTCTTCAATTCCAAAATCTCTAAGCTGTTGCCTTATCCACAAAATTTGAGAACAATAGCTCCCAAGAGCCACATATTCTGCTTCAGCTATTGAAAGAGCTACGGTACTTTGTTTTCTTGAAAACCATGCTTGTTGCCCAGTAATTGACATGTACCAAAAGTACTCTTTTTATCAACCCTACAACCTACTAAATCCGCGTCTGAATATCCAAGAAGAGTAAAGTCTCATTCTTTGGAATATCACAAACCTAACTTTGGAGTCATTGCAACGTATTTGATGATGTGCTTTGCAGCACTTAAGTGAGATTCTTTGGGATTTGATTGGAATCTTGCACAAATACAAACACTAAACAAAATATCAGGTCTATATGCAGTAAGGTAAAGAAGTGAACCAATAATGCTCCTGTATAGCTTCTGGTCTACATCCTTTCCTCCTTCATGTTTATTCAGCTTTGAAGAACTTTTTGATGAGATCTTTCGCATACTTCTCTTGATGAATGAAGATACCTTCCTTTGATTGTTTAACTTGTAATCCCAAAAAGAAAGTTAATTCACCCATCATACTCATCTCGAATTCATCCCGCATGCATTTAGAAAAATTCTTGCATAGATTTTCATTAGGTGATCCAAAGATAATATCATCAACATAAATTTGAACAAGTAAAAAATCTTTACCTTCTCTTTTAATGAACAAGGTAGTATCTACTCATTACAAAAAAAAAAAAAAAAGGTAGTATCTACTTTATCTTTAACAAAACTATTTTGGATTAGAAAATTACTTAACCTTTTATACCAGGCTCGAGGTGCTTACTTTAGTCCATATAGAGTCTTTTTTCAGTCTGTAGATTGAATCTGGCTTTCTTGGATACTCAAAACCAAGTGTTTGTTTTACATAGACTTCTTTTTGGATGAATCTATTTAGGAATGCACTTTTTACATCCATTTGGAATAACTTGAAATTTTTATAGCAAGCAAAAGCAACTAACCTCGCTACTAGTGCATAGGTCTCATCATAGTCTATCCCTTCTTTTTGCATATATCCTTTGGCCACGAGTCTTGCTTTGTTTCTGATCACTTTTCCTTTCTCGTCTACTTTGTTCCTGAAAACCTATTTAGTTCCAATAATGGACTTATCTTTAGGTTTAGGAATTAGTTTCCAAACATTGTTGATGTTGAATTGTCTAAGCTCTTCTTGCATAGCTTCAATCCAACTTTCATCAGCTAAGATTTCTTCTATACTTTTAGGTTCAATCTCAGAAATAAGTGCCAAGGCACTAGACTCTTCTCACCTTTTGGATCTGGTTCGAATTCCTTCATCAATGTTGCCAATGATGAGTTCTTCGAATAACTTGACTTATGCTTCCAGTTGCTGGTTGGTCTAGAGTTTGCTAATCTTTTGCTTCAGTTGAATCTTTTGGTTCTTTTTGTTGTTGAACTTTAGAAGTTTGAATCACTTCGGGGAAGTAGATTTTATAACGTCTAGAGCAGGTTCAGATTCTTCAAGTTGAGTCTGGTCCACTTGATTTTGCATGGAGTCTTGAAACTTGACGTTCATAGATTCTTCCACAGACTTGATTCTTTTTGTTGAATACTCTGTAGGCTTTGCTTGAGGTTGAGTAGCCAAGAAAAATTTATTCGTCTGATTTTTCTTCAAACTTACCAGCTCGATCATTTGCATTTTTCAAAACAAAACACTTACAACCAAACACATGAAAATAAGAAACATTTGGCTTATTTTCTTTAAATACTTTATAAGGAGTTTTCTCTATAATAGGTCTCAAGAACACTCTATTAATGATGTAGCAAGCTGTAGAAACTACTTCAGCCCAAAAACGAGAGGAAATATTACTCTCAATTAAGAGGGTTCTTGCCATCTCCTACAAAGATCTATTTTTTCTTTCCATAACCCCATTTTGTTCTGGAGTATATGGAAAAGAGAAAACATGCTGGAAACCAAATTCATCACAAAAATTTGCAAAATCTTGATTTTCAAACTCACCTCCATGGTCTGTTCGTATGCTTGAAATAACATATCATTTTTCATTCCGAACCTTCTTGGCAAATTTTGAAAAGTAAGAGAATGCTTCAGACTTACTTGCCAAGAAGAATACCCAAGTAAAGCAAGAATAATCATCTACGATTACTAGGCGGTATCTCTTTCCACCAATACTTTGAGTTCTGGTTGGTCCAAAGAGGTCCATATGCAGAAGCTGCAAAACTCGATTAGTAGAAACTTGATTTATAAGTTTAAAAGAACTTCTAACATGTTTTCCAAAACACATGGTGTACATAATTCAGACTTTTGATAAGTCAAGTTGGACAATTCACGAACAAGCTTCTTGGAGGAGATCTTGGCAATTTGCTTCATTAACATAGCCAAGCTTTCGATGCCAAAGATTTACTTTATCTTGAATGGAAATTAGACATTGAGAGCTTTCTGGTTTTATATCCAAAAGGTAAATATTTCCATGTCTTCATCCAGTAAAAGATTGAGATAAATCTTTACTAATTCCCAAGCAAATGCCTTCTTGAAAATTAATTTTGAAACCAGTGTCACACAATTGACTTATGCTGAATAAATTGTAATTCAAACCTTCCACTAAGGAGACATTGTTGATTGTGGGACTTCCAATTTTTATAGTTTCACATCCAACAATTTTTCATTTGTTGTTTCCACCAAAAAAAAAAATTTCCACCATTCATATGAACAATCTTTATAAAACAATTTGAATTTCCTGTCATGTGTCTCGAACAGCCACTATTCAAATATCATTTGATTTTTTTCTTGATAGTGACCTGTAATCATAAAAAGAACTCAAGTTTTCTTTGGTACCCATATTTTATTGGGTCTAGCGGAGTTAGTTACAAAAACAGTCTTTGCCAAATCCCTCTTAACAGGTCTCCAAACTATGGGATATTCCTTCTCGAAATGTTCTGAGCTGTTACACTTTGAACATTTAAGAGCACTTTGGCCAACAAGTTTTACAAAAACTTTTTGAAAATGATTTATGTAAAATGTTTTTGTAGGTCTTTGTTTGATTCTTTCATTTACTTTGGGAAAATCAATTAGAGGAACAATTTCATGTGTCATACCTAAACCAAATTTGTTAAAATAAGGTCTTTGTACTAGAAAGAATCATTTCCAACTTCTCAAAACCTTTTGAAAATCTTTTCGTGATATTTGAAATATCTTCTTTGAAAAAGGCATTTTCCTTCGAAAGAGAGTATGAGTTTTCTTTCAAATCAACAAAACTTTTATCTAGATTTTCAAATTTTTTGGTTCAAGAAGTCTCATGTTGCTTCAGTCTAGAATTCTCCCTTTTCAACTCGAAAATCCTTTTAAGAGATGTTTTGAGACTAAGACAGAGTTCATCTATATATTTTGAGACTTTAATAGGAATTTTTAAATCACTAACCTCGACTTCCTTGTCTGAGTTTGAATTTGTTTCAGAGTCTGAGTTTGATTCTAAATTTGCCATTAAACATATGTTGGCATATTCTTCATCACTTTCTTTGCATTTTGTATCACTCCATGTCTCTACTTTGAGAGCATTTTTGAATTTCTTTGTTTTTCCTTTCTTTTTATTCAACAGAGGGCAGTTGGGTCTAATGTGCCCCTTTTTCTTGCATTTGAAGCAAATCACATCTTTGTTGGTCTCATTATCTTCAATTGATTTCTTCTAAAATCTTTGAGAGCTTTGCTTCTTCCTGTTAAACTTTCTTCATTTCCTATTCAACTTCCTGAACTTCCTTATCATGAGTGCTAGCTCTTCATCGTCCAAGTCATCTTCTAAATCTGAAATATCATAATTATCGTTAGATTTTAAAGCAATCGACTTCTTACCTTTGGGATCTTCTTTCTCATTGATTTGCTCCACTTCATATGATTGAAGTGTGCCAACAAGTTCGTCTACTGTAAGAGGCATGATCCTATGGGTTTCTCTGATTGAAGTCTTAATGTGATTCCAGTCTTTGGAGAGTCTACACAGCAATTTATTGACCTTCATTGGTCTTGAGATTGGTTGTCCTTGATATGCTAGACCGTTTACAATCTCTGTAAAACGACTGCACATATAGTGATGGATTCTCCTAGCTTCATCTTAAAGGCTTTATATTGTCCAAGTAGTATATTGACTTTTGTTTCTTTAACTCGATTAGTTCCTTCATAGGTAACGTGGAACCTGTCCCAGACTTCTTTTGCTATTTCACAAAATGAAATTCCGTTATACTCAGTAGGAGATAAAACACAGCTTTAGCATCAAGAACTTGTCTCTTGGTTATTTCTGCTTGTGTCATTTCGCCAGCATCTGCAACTTCCTTTCCTCTTTATGAGGTTGATGTAGCTTTGGAAATGATCCCTTTTTTCTACCACATTCCATTCCAAGGGATCTTTTGATCTCAAAATGCCTTCATATTTTTTTTTCCATACATTGTACTCCTTCCCATCAAAGTAAGGAGGTTTGGTGTTACTTTGGCCTTCAACCAATCCTTGAGCCAAAATACTAGCCATAGATCTTTAGCTTAAGAAGTAAAAACACTTCAATAAATAAGCACACAAGCTCTGATACCAATTGAAAGGACTAGTGCAACCACCTAGAGGGGGTGAATAGATGTAGATAAAAATTTTGCAAGACTTAGTAGAAGTAATTTGCTTTTAAAAAATGATAGACTACGAACGTAATCAGTTTTAAATGAATATGCAAATATACGAATGAAAGTAAAGAGTTCAAGGAAAGAGAATTAAAATACAAGGTTTATAGTGGTTCGGCTTAGATCAAGCCTCCGTCCACTCTCTCGCGCTGACAGCTCACTGGCTAGATTCTACTATGAATCAAAAGAGATTTTACAACTTGTGATCTTCGACTTTCTCAGTGATGAGTCTCTACTAGTCTCACACAAAGTCTCACTAAGTATCTCTCTCTTTTGTATACAACTTTGAGCTCAATGAATGAAATATTAAGTAATTGGAAAGCTTCAGACTTTGGAATTCTTCTTTCACGCACACATTCGAACAACTTGAGAGTCCGCCTTAAATACTCCTTCATGCCTTCATAACCGTTGGCACTTACCAAATGAATTCTTCCAATCTACCCGTTGGACAGAATTAATCAAGGGGATCTTCGAGTCGTTAAATGATTGTGATGAAAGCCCGTCAATCATGTTCACCCATACAATCAGGATTTTTGGTTTCCATAAGTAGAACCTTCCAAGTTTGCTTGCCTTTCAAAAGATCTTTAAATCGGAATTGATCTGATAAAGATAATCAATCAAATAGGTGCTATATCTAGCCATAAGGTCATCCATAAATCCATACGAATCGAAATCTTGAAGATAATCCCGCATCTAGATAAGTCTTCATTCTTCGGTCTGGAAATTGTTAGTGAGGGTGGACTTTTTAGACTAAAGTCTCACGGTCTTCAGATTTTGACAAAAGAGTCTGGAGTTCTTCAGATAATAACTTTTGAGTCTGCAAGTCTTCAACTGGACTTTTGGAAATGTTTTGTCAACTTCAAAATATTAATGGAGTTTTCTCTAATAGTTTGCACTTGCTCCCCCTCAATTGAAGCATCCTTGTCTACTTCTCCTTCTTTCTCTACATCTGCTTCTTTGTTAGCCACCACGACTTCTTCATTCGCAACTGAGGTAGCAAACCTTTGCTCCATGGTTGCTCCCGTATTCTCATCAGGATCTTGGGGTACCTCTACCAGCACTTGTTCATCCCTGCAACTAATCCAGAGTTTCTTTGATTTTTAGATGATTTGATAAAGTAGCATTGTCCATTTCAGTTTGCTTTTCTTTACTGACACTAGCCACAACTTCTTCCAACACATCCTTAATCGATGCTAAGGTATCAACCACTTCCCTCTCTTTCTCTTGTGTAACTGTTGGAGGGTCAGTCACTTGCACAATTGCTGGGGGGTTAGTCCTTTTTATTTCCACACTGCTCTGTCTCCACAACCCCTGTAGTCTGCACTTGTTCCCCCTCAATTGGAGCATCCTTGTTTGCTTCTACTTCTTTCTCTACATCTGCTTCTTTGTCAACCACTACAACATCTTCATCTGCAACTAAGGCAACAACCTTTTACTTAGTGGTTGCTCCCGTATTCTCATCAGGATCCTGGGGTACCTCTGTCAGCACTTGTTCACCCTATAGTTGATCCGGAACTTCTTCGATTTCTGGATGATATGATAAAGTGGCATTGTCCATTTCAGTAGGCTTTTCTTTACTGACACTAGCTACAACTTCTTGCAACACATTCTTAATCGATCCTAAGGCATCGGCCACTTCCTTTTCTTTCTCTTGCACAATTGCTGGAGGTTAGTCACTTGCCATTTTTGCAGATTTTCCACATCATCTGGCTTGTCCAGTTTAGTTTCATCTGCAATCTTATCTTCCTCCAAATCAAAATCCTCATCCAGAGGGCTATCGCCAATTCTTTCAATCAACTTGTCCAGACCATCTTCCTAATCTTATGTTACATTGAAGTCCTCACATGATTCCTTAGTCAATTTTTGCAAGAAGGATTAAGATCCACTCCTATCAATCTGAGTTTTTCTCCTCTTTGCAAGTGGTGAAGCTAAGTCTACCACTGGATTTTCAACATCTGTTCGAATTGGTTTTCCATGTCTATCTTGCCATCTTCATTGGACAAACCTAAAACCCATTTTTTTCCATCATCTTTTCATTTACTGACGTTAAAGGGAGTTGTTTTTTCTTGAACCTGTCTAGGATCTCGATATCATAGTGCATATAGATTTTGGTAATCAAAGATCCATAGGACAACTATAGTTTGGACTTTAAAACAATTTGGTACATGTGAAGGATGACCATGTGTCCAAGTGAAAAATGATGATTATTTAAAGGAGCCCAGATGATCTTGGATCCATACCGAGATACATCTGTTCTTTTGATTGAAGATAGTTAATGATGATTTTATGCAAGACAATTTGGTTTAGAAGAAAATTGTGATGTGAAAGATGGGATAGAGTATCTATGGAAAAATCAGAGATACGTGAGATCAATTGATAAGCCACATCAAGATCAACATTGATTGGAAAAAAGTCTTAAGTGATTGACACCAAGAATTTTTGCCAAATCAGTGGCATGGATAAGAACATATTTGTCAAAACTAGTGAACTCAATAGTGTCAAGTGCGTAAAATGACAGACTTGGGTAAAAATATGTTGTTAAAGAAGGATAGTTTGGAAAATTGTTAATATATGGATTAGTCATCAAAAGTTTGTCAAAAATGTGCTTAATCTGAATTCCAAATGATTCAAAAAATTCAAACTCAACAAGCCTGTGATTCATGACTACTATTCTTATCAAACTTTGCAAATAATTCATATGTCAAGTAGATCTTATCAGCTTTCCAACCCTAACTTCCAGCAGCAACATATCCAATGAGTTTTTTTTTTTTTTTTTTGAAGTTCATGAACAATTTCTCATCATTATTGCCTTTCCTACCATCATCTAGATCCACACCTCTAGCCTTAGATAATTTTCCCTTCTTTCTAGACATAGGGGTTTCTGCCATTTTTTCTTTCCCCTTCTTAGCAAAAGAGCTTACTCCACTAGAGGTTCATGTTGATACCTGATTTTTAGTCAACGTGTAAAAAAGAAAAGGTAAAAATCAAGATTCGGGATTCTGATCGCAACAGAGCTCATTTCTCGGCTAAAAAATGTTGTTTTTCATTTTTTTTTTTTTTTTTGCATTTCTATTTGTAAACAATTTTCAGCTCATTTTCAAGGAAAACTTGAAAAGTTAAACGGTTGACTTTTGAGTTGACTTTTTTTAGTCAACCCTTTGATAAAAATTAACCCCGAGTCAAAAATTGGCTTTTCACCAAAAGAGAAGCCAATTTCACTTTTCTCAAGTCAATTTTTTAAAAATCCAAAGATTTGGCTCAAAAATCAACTTTGAGGAAAAATCAACTAAATGGTTGACTTTTGATCAAATTTTTGACAAAAAAATCAAACTCAAAATACCAAAAAATCTACAAAAACATTTCTTTTGGTCTCAATTTTACTTTAGTATCGAAAATTTTACAAAATTGATCAAGAACCTTGTTTTCTAATTATTTCGATTTTCAGTTCTAAATCGACCAAAAATAAATTTACTTCTGTTTTGGGCCATAATTAGGTGCAGTTCCTTCTTTGAAATTTGGTTTAGAGATTATTCTAAATCTGCTCCTACGTTCAATTTCGCGAATTACCGTGTCAAAAGGTAAATGTTTATTTTACGTCGTAATTAGGGGATAAAAATTGTTTATATTATTTTTGACAGGTTCATTATGTTCTTAAAATATTCACACTATCTGGGTAGCCATGACATATTGCTAGATGTCAATCATGGCTTGTAAGACCCAAAGATTAATCGGGACAATTAAATCTTGTGGGAGTATTAATATGTTAGTACAAGTCTTACTACCAGCTTAGTGATGAACCTAGGGATGTCACACACCATAAACAATTAGGATACGTGGAACAAGAGAGAAATATAATTGCAAATGTGTTTGCAATTACTGCAATCGAATTGTGTCAATTTGAAATTAAATTAAATGAGATTTAATTTCATTTGTATTATAGTCACAACCCTATTTGCATATGATGCACATGCATACCCGAAGCGGATACATGTTAATGTATTCCATTTGTACATATAAAGATAATGTTATTTTTATTTTTAAAAGGGATTGATTAATTAATTATTTGTTCATTTAAATAAATAAATAAATAATTAATTAATTAATACCTTTTAATAACCAATAATAAAAATAATATAAAAAGCTTCATGCATGTGCACGTAGCACATGCATGAAACTTGGATGGTCAGCAATTGCTGACCATCATGCACGATCGTTCGTGCATGAGTGGGGACGATCAGTAACGGTTGTTGATCGTCCATCGATCAGCAACCGTTGCTGATCGTCCATCGATCAGCAACCGTTGCTGATCAGTTTGTATCTTTATATTTAATAGGTTTGTTTTTGCGACAAACAGTGTGGGTTGACAGAAAAAGGTGGGTGTGCGTTTGTGTTTTTTAGAGAGAAAATGCTTTGCTGAAGAGTGAGAGCAAATTGTGTGCGTGTTCTTGTGTCTTTGAGACGCAAGAAAGAAGAGCATTCTCTCGTTCGGGCCGTGACTATTATACATCAAGAATACAACGGATTGTTTCCACGTGATTGCTAGCACGATCGAAGTGGTGAATATCCGAAAGTTCTCTCTTCCGTTCGACGTTCGTTGTTGGTGTGTCTGAACTAGAGGTCCGACGCTTGTGGGACTCGAACTGTAGAACATCCGAACCGACTTGTTTCAAGCGTGCTTCAAGAGGTAATTCATTTAACTCCCTATTATATTCAGATTTTTTATTAAAACGCGCGAACAACACCTTAGGAGAATCATGTATAAAATATATATTTGTTTCCGCTGCGTTCTTTATGTGAATTTTTCTTATACATGATTCATGAAACCCCAATAGTGGTATCAGAGCCAACCTTAGGCGTTCTTCGTGCGTTTAATTGATTTGTAGTTCAAATATATTTTTGCGTTCTAATGGCCAATTTATTTTTATTAAGAGAATTTGTTCTCTTGCTCAAATGTGGCCTATAGAAGTTGATTGATTTATGTGATAAATTTAATCAACAAAGAAAAAATTAGAACTAAATCAATTTTGAATCAAAAATCCGTAACTTGTTATACTTTATGTTTATATTCTACAAATGATATGCAGAATTTTATGCATGCCTTCCAGAGCTTTAAATTTTGAATTTATGGCTCGTAAGGAAGGGTGGTGATCATGGAAAAATCCCTAATTGTTATGATTGTTGTATCGATGAATGTATGATGATTACAGGTATTCTTTTGGGGATGTAATTATTAAATGGAGGCCGCATCCTTCCTTTTATTTTACTTTAATTTTTTTCTTGATATGTAATTTTAGTATAGTTTAGTATTTCAATTGTTGATGTAAATACTACAAGAGAGGAGGAGCCATTTGAGGAGTCATTAAACCGGTGAGCTCTTTGGGCTCGGTCTTTGAAGAGTTCAAAGATTGAAGAAAAAGTGAAGAGCATGTCCATATTATTAAAACATTAAAATGGCTAAATGGGTCTCATTGGCTCGAGACCCATTGAACCATAATTCCATGATTACCAGATAGGATAGATGTTTATGTGATATCTATTTATTTATTGTGTTTATGGTATCGTGCATGTTAAACCGGTTAATGTGCAAAGTGAGACCGTTAATAACGACCCAAATCTCCTTACAAAGAATATTAAGTTGAAACGGGTTTCGGACTCGTGGCCTTCCATCGTCGTGGTTTGATCCACTATTATAGTGGTTAACTAACCGGTTATGGATACATAGGGGTTAATTACCATTTATAATATTGGACCACTCCATTATGCATATGATGTTGTGGGGTTGGAGCCAAATGATTTCTAATAACTGTCAGGTGAGGGAATCATTTGTGTTTTCAATACTTGCATGAGACGATAGGCTAGACTTAACTATGATCATGATGCCAATAACTGTTAGGTGAGGCTTTCATGGTCTAGAGGCCAAAGTTATGATTGGGACTCGCATATGATGCGTTGAACAAGCTGGTTCACTCACTAAGTTCATAGGACACCAATAACTGTTTGGTGAGGTGAACTTTGGGCTAGTGGGACTCCAATCCCCACTAGTAATCTTTACTCAACAAAGATTACCACTTCCCATCTTAAGGAGTATGTGATTCGAATATAAATTTAGTGGGAGGATCTATTTCATTTAAAGGCCAAAATGAAACAGTTACTTTGAAAGATACAACGGCTAACAATTTATTTTCTGCAACAGATATATTATTACTCTAAAAATGGTGACCACAAACCCACTCGCTTCTATATTTGACAAGAATTGTTTGACTGGACCCAATTTCACTGACTGGGTGAGGAATTTGAGAATTGTTCTCAATTCAGAAAAAATTGGGTATGTGCTTGATGAAAATAGGCCAGCCTCCTTTCCTGAGGGTGGGACCCAAGAGAAACGTGTCACTTATGATAAGTGGCATGATGATGACTTAAAAGTTAGGTCATCTATGCTTGCTTCAATGAATAATGAATTACAAAAGAAGTATGAATCTATGAAAGATGCTAGGTCGATCATTTTGCATTTAAAGGAATACTTTGATGAGAATGGTCGAACCTCTAGATATGAGATATCTAAGGCATTGTACCGTATGAGGATGGCTGAAGGATCATCGCTTAATGATCATGCTTTGAAAATGATCTGGCACATTGAAGAATTGGCTAGGCTGAATCTCGTTATGGACAATGAGTTAGCTGTGGATTTGATCCTCCAATCTTTACCGGATTCCTTCTCTGGTTTTGTCCAAAACTTCCACATGCATAAGATGGAGAAAACTCTTGCTGAGTTACATAGCATGCTAGTAGTTTATGAGAAGGAAATGCATAACACGAGGCCAAACGTAGTGGCTATGGCTAAGGCTTCTTCTTCAAAGGGTAAGACTGTTTTAAAGAAGAATAAATGGAAGAGGCCTGCCAAACCTGTTGTGCAACCAAAACCCATGATTGATAAAGGGAAATGTCATTACTGTGGTGTCAAAGGGCATTGGAGGAGGACCTGTAGGAGGTACCTCGCGAGCTTGAAGGTCAAGCCCAAGAACCAGCCTTATGAAGGTATGGTGTCTATGCTTATTGAAATTAATCTTTGGTTAGTGCTGAATCCAGCTCATGGGTTCTAGATTCTGCTGCAACTTCACATATTTGTATGTCTTTGCAGAATTTGGAAATAAGCAGGATGCTAGGGCGAAATGAGATTATCCTGACGTTTGCCAATGGAGCAAGAGTTGCTGCATTAGCTATTGGGACTTTTCATTTATGTTTGCCTGACATGTATTGGTTTTAAAGAACTGTTTGCATTATAAGAATGATGTTAGGAACATCATCTCTGTACCTCGTTTGGGTAAAGAGAATTATGAATTTCCTTTTGCTAATGATGTATGTTCTATTTATCATAATAGAATATGTGTTGGTTCTAGCTTATTAACCAACAATCTTTATATCATTACAATGTCCGGTAATGCGATTACCAATGTCAATAAGCAAAATAAAATTGATATAAATGCCATAACTAATAAACGCCCTAGAGACGGTCCAAATAAAAAGTATGTTTGGCATCTCCGATTAGGTCATATTGGAGAAGACAGAATTAACAAGTTGAGTAATGATGGATACATTGATCCTTCAAATTTTGAGTCATACTCGACTTGTGAGGCATGTCTTCTAGGAAAAATGACCAAAGCGCCTTTTGTGGGACAAAGTACGCGAGCTGCTGACATATTAGAATTAATACATACAAATGTATGTGGACCAATTAATGAAACTGCTAGAGGTGGTTATAATTACTTCATTACCTTCACCGATGATTAGTCACTGTATGGTTATTTATACCTCATGAAGTATAAATCTGAATCCTTTGAAAAGTTCAAGGAATTCAAGGCCGAAGTTGAGAGACAAACAGGAAAATGTATTAAGGCTCTTCGATCGGATCGAGGAGGTGAATATCTTAGTACTGAATTCCTGGACTATCTCAAAGAGAATTGCATTTTATCACAATGGACACCTCCTGGAACTCCATAACATAATGGTGTATCTGAACGAAGAAATCGTACTTTATTAGATATGGTACGATCTATGATGAGTTACACCGATTTGCCAATATCCCTTTGGGGGATATGTCCTTGAGACAGCTGTATATATACTGAATAGAGTGCCGTCCAAATCTATTCCAACTACGCCCTATGAGATATGGCATAGTAGGAAACCTAGTCTTAATCATATTAAGATTTGGGGTTGTCAAGCTTTCGTGAAAAAGCTAAAAATGGAAAAATTGGAGGCAATATCTGAACAAGGTCACTTCATTGGATATCCAAATGAAACTCTTGGATATTGTTTCTATTTTCATTCAAACCAAAGAATTTTGATATGCAATCAAGCTTCTTTTTTGGAGAATAAGTTCATCCAAGAAAGTGGTGCTGGGCGGAAAATAGTATTACAAGAAGAAAATAATGAAGTGCCAAACAACCGAGTTTAGATACCAATCTCTGATTTAGTGGGAGCTTCTGATACACAACCTCTTAGGAGAAGTGCGAGACCGTCTCGCCCACCTGCTCGTTATAGACACTCGGTTGATCATATTGAACCATTATTTATTGTGAATGATAGTGATCAACCTGGTGATCCTAAAACCTATGAGGAGGCGATGTTGGACATCGATTCTGGAAAATGGCTAGAAGCCATGAAATTCGAAATGGATTCAATGTATTCCAATGAGGTTTGGACCTTGACTGACCTGCCTGATAGTATTGTACCAATTGGTTGTAAATGGATCTTCAAGAGGAAGATAAATGTTGAAGGTCAAATTGGAATTTACAAAGCACGCCTGGTGGTGAAAGGATATCGTCAAAAAGAAGGAATTCATTATGACGAAACATTCTCACCTGTGGCCATGCTAAAATCCATTCGGATTATGTTGGCTATAGCTGCACACCTTGATTATGAGATATTTCAAATGGATGTCAAAACGGCTTTTCTAAATGGTTTTCTCGAAGAGGACATCTATATGGAACAGCCACAGGGTTTTGAATCCAATAGTGAAAAACAGAAGGTGTGTAAGCTTAAGAGATCCATTTATGGACTCAAACAAGCCTCCAGAAGTTGGAACATCCGTTTTGATGAGGTAGTCAAATTATTTGGCTTCATCAAAAATCCGAATGAACCTTGTGTATACAAGAAGATCAGTGGGAGTGCAATTGCATTTCTAGTTTTGTATGTCGATGATATACTTATGATTGGAAATGATGTACCAATGATATCATCGATAAAACTATTCTTGTCACAAAAATTCTCCATGAAAGATTTAGGAGAGGCAACCTACATTTTAGGTATCAAGATCTATAGAGATAGATCAAGACGATTGATTGGCCTCTCACAATCTACGTACATAGACAAAGTGTTAACACGGTTTAACATGCAATGTTCCAAGAGAGGATTATTGCCTTTTAGGCAAGGGATCCGTCTTTCTAAGGAGATGTGTCCCAACACTCTTGAAGAAAGAGAGCGGATGGTGAAGATACCATATGCATCCGCTATTGGAAGCATAATGTATGCTATGCTATGTACTAGACCTGATATTGCACATGCTGTAAGTATTACTAGCAGATATCAGTCTGATCCAGGAGAAGAGCACTAGATAGTAGTCAAGAATATTCTTAAGTACTTGCGAAGGACTAAAGATTTATTCTTGATATATGGAGAAGGAGAATTTAAAGTTGTAGCTTATACTGATTCCGATTTTCAATCGGATCCTAATGATTATAAGTCTACATCTGAGTTTGTCTTTACATTCAATGGTGGTGCAGTTAGTTGGAAAAGTTCCAAACAAAGCATAACTGCTGATTCCACCACTGAGGCAGAGTATGTAGCTACTTCTGAAGCAGCAAAGGAAGCTGCTTGGATGAAGAAGTTTATTTCTGAACTTGGAGTAGTTCCTTCAATTGAGCAACCGATTACATTGTTTTGTGACAACAATGGGGCGATAGCTCAAGCTAAGGAACCAAGGTCTCACCAAAAGTCCAAGCATATTGAGAGACGCTTCCATCTCATCAGAGAAATTGTTGGGAGAGGTGATATTGCCTTGCAGAAAATTGCCTCAGCAGTAAACGTGGCAGATCCCTTCACTAAGGCCTTACCTCAGTCTTCTTTTGAAAGACATATTGACAAAATGGGTTTGAGGTACCAGATAAGTTGGCTTTAGTGCAAGTGGGAGATTGTTGGATGTATGCCCTAAAGCTACTATGTAATGGTTACATATTAGGGATTTCGGTTGTATTTTCATTATTATTATTTAATTAATGGCAATGACGTATTCATTCATTTGTCCAATTATTTTATATTGATGAATGATTCCATAAGATCAGTTGCAACTAGACCTATTCTTGAGACGTCAAGAATATATGTGACAGGTTCATAGTTAGACTGAATCTTTAAATCGTTCCCTGTCGATGGATTATTGAGTGGATATTAATAATCCTATTGAGACCGGTGTGTTCTTAACTTCGCCTTTAAGTATTGGATACTTAAGGGAATAATGAGTCACATGTCATTGGGTATTATGATGCCTGAGTTAGAACACAGGTGTTTGTATTAGACAAATTCACTGAACGTGACGCATATGGAACGATTAGCAACATGGAAGCTTTTAGCGTCGTCAATGTCTAATTGTTCATGCTTTGGTCTTGTGTAAATAATCCTTAGACCTAAGGCACAGTGTTAACTTGTGTATTGAACAACTATGGTTCACAGGTGCACATAATGCCGGGTCGTTGATCCGTCTTTATACCTGATGGTCATAGTTTGTTCATATATGAAGTTACACGTGTGCACAATATGGAATCTGTCTCCTTGTTATATGCAAGATATGATAATGATGTCCTATACGATCTAATTGTGACACTGCATTGAAATCCTCGGCCGGGGTTGTAACCGAGAATAAATTGTTTATGTCTCGAATAAATCGGGACATAGTAAGACAGAGGGATTGAATTACACTGTAGTCAAAGCTGACAAGTTCATTATGTTCTTAAAATATTCACACTATCTGGGTAGCCATGACATATTGCTAGATGTCAATCATGGCTTGTAAGACCCAAAGATTAATCGGGAGAATTAAATCTTGTGGGAGTACTAATATGTTAGTACAAGTCTTACTACCAACTTAGTGATGAACCTAGGGATGTCACACACCATAAACAATTAGGATACGTGGAACAAGAGAGAAATATAATTGCAAATGTGTTTGCAATTACTGCAATCGAATTGTGTCAATTTGAAATTAAATTAAATTAAATTAAATTTAATTTGTATTATAGTCACGAGCCTATTTGCATATGATGCACACGCATGCCCGAAGTGGATACATGTTAATGTATTCCATTTGTACATATAAAGATAATGTTATTTTTATTTTTAAAAGGGATTGATTAATTAATTATTTGTTCGTTTAATTAATTATTTAATTAATACCTTTTAATAATCAATAATAAAAATAATATAAAAAGCTTCATGCATGTGCACGTAGCACATGCATGAAACTCGATGGTCAGCAACCGCTGACCATCATCCACAAAATCGTGCATGAATGGTCAGCAGTTGCTGACCATCATGCACGAAGTCGTGCATGAGCAACCGCTCATACACGAAGTCGTGATGAGCAACCGCTCATGCACGATCATTCGTGCATGAGTGGGGACGATCAGCAACCGTTGCTGATCAGTTTGTATCTTTATATTTAATAGGTTTGTTTTTGCGACAAACAAAGGTGGGGTTGACAGAAAAAGGTGGGTGTGCGTTTGTGTCTTTTAGAGAGAAAATGCTTTGCTGAAGAGTGAGAGCAAATTGTGTGCGTGTTCTTGTGTCTTTGAGACGCAAGAAAGAAGAGCATTCTCTCGTTCGGGCCGGGACTATTATACATCAAGAATACAACGGATTGTTTCCACGTGATTGCTAGCACGATCGAAGTGGTGAATATCCGAAAAGGGGATGAGCCGTCCCAATATCGACTCCACATAATCTTGACCTTCTTTACTTAAATTGTTCCACCACCCTTTGAGCTCAATCTTGGGAGTTGGAATGAATTGAACATCGGATCTCCCCATTGCATATAAAATAAGACCGACGACGAAACCTAATGTCATGGACCAACGAAATTGCAAGTAAGTAAATTGCAGTAGTGAGAATTTAAACAACTTACTTTCACTGGTAATGGATGACAATCACATAGACACACGCATGAAATGTTGGGCTCGATTTCTATCTAGATGGCTTAACAAAATCGAGCTAAGAGGATGATCTGACCGTTGCAGTCTCGCATTAACGTGTCAGGTCCTCCTAACCCGCTCGCCGAATGGAATGTCTAATATCACGCAGTCTCGCGGATATGGACAAACACATTCGACACCATGAAGAACTTTCGGGGAAGAGAAGGTCAACCTCTATATAGCAGTCTCGCTTTAGAGGAAGTATCCTTCCCAACACCATCCTAAAAATCCTATCGCAGCCCAGGTCCGGCAGCAGGTTGTGTGTGCAATAGTGTAGTGCTAAAAACAATAAAACATGCACAACAGTTTAACTGCAAACAACACTTCTATAATTCAACCATTCATCCTTAACTCCAACCTGCAAAACAAGGGTTAGCAAAGACTACGCCCCTTATACCTCCCATCTACAAAAACATTTAACACTTTATGTTAGGAGCGTAACAACGCTTCCATGCTGCCAAACAAAATATTTTAAAAAAATGAAACAGGCCTATGTCCACTATGAGTTTTAATTCTGTCCCCATCTGTCGCGCGACCTAAAATTTTCAGGGCAATCCTAAAAGTTTAGGTTAATGGATTACTAAGTCTCGAAGACTTGGCGCGGATCCTCCCAAGTCCTACCAATCGCGACTTGATAGAAATCTATTTAAATATGCAATTATATTCAATTTGGAGCCGCCACTAACCAATTAGGGTTGGTTAGAAACCCAAGTAAAGTATGGGAGAATACTTTACTTTTGCGAACCAGAGATTCAGTAGGTTCGGGGACATGATTACGCTAGATTAGTCTAACGCCCTTTCGGTACCTTTTATTTTAATTTCAAAAATATTTTGCAGGCAATGTTGATTAATTAAGCTACTAACATACAAATGATGGTCATGCGGGTGCACAATCAATAAAATAACATTCAACAAAAAATGCTAATAAAAATGCATGCCTTAAACATGATTTCTAAATAACCGGACACCTAATTTTTCTTTTTTTCTTTTTTTGTTAAAAAAAATGTTAATTATATGCAATCTTGATCTAAATTTAATATGCATGGATTTTACTTTAATGATATGGACATGCAATTCGTATGGCCTAACTAGAACTATCACTATATGTATGCAATCTTATTTATATAATCCTAAATATGCATGTGTTTCATGACATGAGATGAATGACATAATAATTCTATATGCATGTTCTTTTTGTGATTTTTTAATGATTTTTTTTTTATTACACATATGCAACCTATGTTAAACAATGATGACATGACATTGAATTAATTATGAACTAACCTGTTAATTAACCGGGTAAAAGACTTTTGTGTTTTCTTTTTTTATTTGAAATGACCTAGTAATTTTCATTAAAAAAGGTGACATAATGATGCAATGCTAATTTTTGGCATTTTTTATTTTTATTATATAAAAACAATACTACATGATGAGAATGTTAAAACATTAACCTATAACCTTCTAATTAAAACGCAACATGTAATATGTGCATTATAAAATCTATATAACCTAAATAACATTTTTTTGTTTTTGTTTTTTTAATATTTTTTTTGTGTTTTGGTTTTATTAAAGGAAAATCATCCTAATTCTACATGAATCTTAAAAAGAAACTAAAATATGTTGCTTCAAATGTGAAATGAGTATAAACCTAAATATCTAATATGATGCATGATATGTGATGAGCAAATAATAACACGCTAAAATAAAAATCCATCCATGTAAATCAATGGCATTTTAATATGAATCAATGATGCAAAGAAATTCATGAATTTTGCCATAAAAGTTGAAATAATCAAAAATCTAACCCGACGTCTCGCGGGTCAATATTTTTGATTATCATAACTTAATATGACAAATTTCCCAACGATAAAATAAATCAAAAAAAAAAATCAAGTTAGAATATATATGTATAAAAAAAAACATGAAATCAAATATCTAGAAAATCACCTAGTCCAACTCACGGTTGGCTTGAGGAATGGCGAGGAGCAGCTGGTGGTTCGGTGATGGGTTGCCGTTCGGAACGAGGGCTGTCCGTTGGAGCTCCGGCGAGGTTCGGCAAGAACCAGACTCCGGCAAAACAGAGGAGGCAGCAGATGGCTCTGTTCGGGCGTGCAAGGCGAAAGCGAGGAGCAGCAACGTCGGGTGCGGGGACGTCGGGCTACTGGGACTGATTCGGGTTGAGGCCGAGCACCGGTGGAGAGCTCCCGAGGTACGGTGATGGTCCGGCAGGGTGGCGTCTCACGGGTGTGTGGCAGCTCGATTCCGACGTCGCGGGTCAGCAGTGGAACTCGGAGCAGAGCGGCGGGCTTCGGAGCTGAAAGCGGTGATGGCGCGGTGGCGTCGGTTTCAATGGCGGAACTTGGGCGTCGTGCTCCGGCGAAGGGAAAACCGGCGTTACGGCGGGTCCAAGTTCGGCTCGCGGGCGGAGCAACTTGGATTGCAGCATCGGGTCGCTGGTCTTCGGCTCCGAACAACGCGCGCGGTGAACAGGGGATGTCGGGCGAGTTCACGGGTGCGGAGGCGCAGCGGCGGAGCGCGGCAGCGTCGGTTGCTGCAGAGGCGGAGTCGCGGTGGCTGAGGCGCGGTAGCGGCTGGCGAGGCGTTGGAGATGGAGGAGTGGTGGTCGGCAGCTTGTTGGGCGTCGCAGAGAGCAAGAGTGCCGTGTAGAGCGCGGCAAATGGGGGAAGGAAGTGAACAAGTAGGGGTCTTGTCAACCTTTTTCTTTGTTTTCTTCTTTTTTTTTCTTTCCCAATGACCGGTCACTTCCTCGCTTTCTCCCCTTTTCTTTTGACTTTTCTTCTTTTTCCCTCAAAAACTGAAACTCTCTCACTTGTCTCTCTCACTCTCTTCCGAAAACCTCCCCCCGTTCACTTTCTGCGACTATACTTTTTCTCTCTTTCTCTTCCGTTTGCTATTTTTTCTTGGACGAACCATCAAGAGAAGCCCCCCGCCAAGGTGAAGAAGAACCCCTCTATTTATAAAGCGAAAATTCGAGTTTGTTTCGCCGGTAGAGATTTTTGCTCAACCTCTCGCCGGTGGAGATTTTCGCTCAACTTCTCCAACAAAGAAATGGCTCCAAAATCCGGCAAAGGTTGAGTTTTTTTTGAATTTTGAAATGAAAATATATTTTCAACAACAAAGATTTTCAAAAACTGAATTTTATTTAATTTATTATTTTCTTAAAAAAAATATTAGGTGTCAACAGCTGCCCCTCTTTGAAGGGAAGCTCGTAGAGGTTTCCTTCAAAGATAAATGACACCTAAATTTAAACAATGCAAAATGAATATGCAAATGCTAATTGTAATGACCCTTTTTTTTTTTTTTTTTTTTTTGGAAAGAAATGGACTCAAATAAATGCGATGTCATGCAATAAAGAATGCCATGTAAATGCAATGATTTGGTCAAGAACATATATTTCAATGTGTCTATGCTCAATGAAATGCAAAATGCAAAATGAATATGGAATGCATATGCAAATGTTAATGACCTCTTTTTCAAATAAATTTAATTCTTTTTGAAATGCAAGGTCATGCAATAATGCAATGTAAATGCAATGATTTGGTCAAGAACGTAGATCTCAATGTGTCTATGCTCAATGAAATGCAAATGCAAAGAAGAACACGTACTGTCATACTTATCTGGAGATTCAAAAAGTATTATCAGGTGTGAAATGATTCCTACGAGACCCGACAAACATCTGGAAATCTTTTCAGATAATTGAAAGGCTTAAAGTCTTTAGAGATCCGGAACTCTCATCAATCCCAAGCACTGAATAACTTACCTTCAAGAAGGATAGAGTAGTTCTAGGCAAAAACAAATACATGTCCAGACCCGTACCATTCTACGGTCGCCTAAAATAGTAACATAACTTTATAAAGAAACTGTTTTCCCAGGACCCGTACCATTCTACGGTCGCCCAAAGGTGACAGTGTTTGGTTGTGTCTAGGACTCGTACCATTCTACGGTCGCCTAAACGGGGATTTACCTTCCAGACCCGTACCATTCTACGGTCGCCTGAACGGGATTCACTTTCTAGGACCCGTACCATTCTACGGTCGCCTAAAATAGGGAATAGGTGTTGTCGAGGACCCGTACCACTCTACGGTCGCCTTGACGGAGAATTGATTTTTCAGGACCCGTACCATTCTTCGGTCGCCTGAATGGGGAAACCTTTTCCAGACCCATATCATTCTACGGTCGCCTGTTAGAGCAATAAATGTTGTTTTAGGACCCGTACCATTCTACGGTCGCCTAAATCAAACTGAATCTGAAGAAAAATCTTTGGGGGATTTGGGACTCTCATCAAATCCCAAGCACCTGAAATTGCATCAAGTACTTAAAAATTCAGAACATCTGGAAATCACATCGACGCTCGAAAAGACAAATACTTGGAAGTCACATCAAGCATTTTAAAGGTTCAAATATCTCGAGTTCACACTAGACATTTGAAAATATTTTACTAAACATCTGGAAGTCACATCGACATTTGGAAAGACAAACACTTGGAAGTCACATCAAGCATTTAAGGGTTCAAATATCTGAAGTTCACACTAGACATTTGAAAATATTTTATAAATGGGTACTTGGAATTCTCATCAAGCACCAAGATGACTGAACAAACTCAGGGTTTCAAAGCCAATTTTTTGGTCTTTGAGGAAAAATTCAATGATGGCTTTATCAAGCTTCTACTGGAAAAATTATCACAAGGACAATTTTCAGTTATAATGTGAATCTCTTGAACATGCTAAATGAGACACTTTTGGTGTGAAATTGCTTTTTCATTCGCTCTCATTTAGGAGGGGTTATTTGTCCCGACCATTGATGCGGGAATATATCACTCAATCTTATCATCATCTTGTCGACAAGAGTTCAAATTTTCTTGCAATCAGTACGATCTTACCAATCTGAGAGGTCTTTGACAAGGATTGTAATGTGGGCTTGGTCAATGGCTTAACAAAGGGATTCTTTGAGTCAAAGCAATTGAAAGAACAATTCTGTAATCATCTCCGGGTTTACAAGTCAAGAACCCTGCAAAATGAGAAAGAAATAATCTTGCTCGCACTTCTTCGAGCAATGCTTAAAACATATGAATTCCTATGTTAATTCAAGTGCCCTAATCTGAAGAGACTTTGTAAGGGACGTAACATAGGCTTGGTTCTTGGGTTTGAGAAACGAAAGGATCGTTAGGCTCAAAGATGTGTGTAATGGGTAAGAGTTGGTGATCATCTTGACATTACCACCAGTTTTCTTCGCCACGGATTGTCTTTTTGACAAATTTCTTTATTGGCTCAAGAGTTTATCATTGATGCCAATGATTGTTCAACTAGAGATCTTTTCTAAAAATCATTTTCTTTGATGATAGGCATCGATCAGGCACACTGCTTTTTACATGCCCCTCAATTCACTAGTCATTTTTTTTTCTTTTCATGGGCATTGGCCTTGCTTTTACCAGGCACACTACTTTTTCATGCCCCTTAGTTCTATTTTGATTTCAGTTCTTGCGCACAATGTGTGTGTCAAGTATACCTTAAATGACACTCGAACCTTCAAGGGTCTTCATCTGTCTCTGCCTTGCCCCAATGTGGTGGGGATGATCACCAACTGGGTTTAAAAGAAACGAAATCACAGGCTCAAGTGGGCTATGCAAAGGATATAAGTGTGTAGGATAGTGAAAGAAACGCTCTTCGTCATCCTTAGGCACTTAAATTACCACATGAATTCAATGTAAAAGCATAACTTGAGATTAATGCAAGTGAGAGCAAGAAAATTTCCATTCATTTCACTCTCCTTCAATGTCACCTTACCTCCATTTGCCCCGATATGAGGTGGTTCTTGACAGGGGTAGTATGAAAGAAGTTCTTCAAGTGTTTAGGCTCAAAGAAGGGTTAAACAATGGTTCATTGTAAAGAAATGAACTGCCCTCATCATTTTAGTTGTCGTACTTCATGCAAGAAAACTCTTCATCTTGAAACACAAAATGTTTCCATACTCACCTCACAATGTATAGACGGGGACTGTGTATGGGATTAGGCTTGCCTTTCACACTTCATTTAGCATGTTCAAGTAACTCGGCATCTTTCACTGAATTATCCATTTTGATAAATTTCAAGTAGAATCGACGAATTACACATAATATTATGAAATGATAAAAATGCCATGCTCTATTCTTGCACATTAAAAGATAAAGTCAAAGATGTTAAGTGTCTGTGTCTTGCCCCTCTTTGCAAGGGAACTCATAGAGATTCCTTAAATGTGCGCAGAGCTGCACCTGAAACATAAAGCAGATAATTAAAAGAAACAAACAGGGTAAATTAAATGCATGCTGGAAAATTATTTTATTTTGAATTTTTTTTCAAGGGAACATGAAGAAGCCCAGCCTTCAGAATTAGCTCCTTGCCGTTTTCTTTTAGGTAGGATTTCATCACAGGGCTAGTTTGGTGTACTTCAACATGCCCTTAAAACATGAAAAATCTCCATGTATTTTATTGGATGAAAAGCAAATTACATTATTGAAATAAGGGAAATCCTAGAATTGAAAATGCAAATATGCAAATATGGAAAGCAATAAAGACTCCTGCAGCGAGGAGTGTGCAAATAATTAACATTTTCCTACTCTCGAGCTTTGTCGATGACAAACACTAAATTCTCTTTGAATAGTTTAGTCATTCCCTTGAGTGCATCATCAGAGCTCTCAATCTTTGGAGGTGCGGGATCATCTATGCCACCCCATCCATCTGGGATGATATCCCGTGGGTCGAAGTAGGAGCCGGGAGGAGCTGAATACTTTACATAATAATCGAATTTGCCACTTGGTTGCCCTGTGGTGTCCATCACTTCTTTATCTCTCAAATCGGCCACAGAGTATGTTGTGGTAACACCACTTCAACTTGCGGAGCTTGTGGGGCAATGTTTGCTTGGAGAGAGTCGATTTGCTTAGAGAGCTGCTCAAGAACATTCAGGACTTGCTTCATCTCTGATTCAAGAGCAACACAAGCTTGTTTAGCAACACGTGTTTGTTCAGTGTTGCCAGCCATTGTTGTCCTAAAACGAGTACGGATTGGTGATCTTGGATTAGCCGTGTTGTCACCTGTCAATGTAAAAATAATACAGTAAGTATCATAACAAATGAGATTAGTCCATGACAACGGTCAATCGCTTCATTTTATTTAAGTGAAATCAAATTCCAAAGACATCAACTTAAAATGCTAACATAACTCCCTAGGAAATTAAATTCCTAAAACATCAATTTAAGAAATTGAAATAACATCATAAAGCTTGAATTAAACTCTTAAATCTAGCGACTCTTTTCTATATACAATTGGGAGATCACAGTCTTTCGAAGCTTCTTGTTCTGTCGAACCAACTCAGAAATACGAGCTTCTTTCCTTTCCACCGTTTCTTCAAGATTTTCAATTTGTGCTTTACGAGTGGGCTTCATGGTCACTTCAGGTATCACGGGAAGTAGAGCTTGAGGGATCTCGTGATGATGGATATAATAATCCGAGGCATGAAAAATCTTCTCATTTCCTTTCAATCTTCTAGGCACCACTATCTTTTCCGGATGGCATTCCTTCCATGCATTTTCAAGATGCTCGATCTCGTCGAGGCATTTGTGATCCTTGTGCACGAAGCGGGCTTGAAACAGATCCACTCGGAGAGGAGGTGGGATATCTTGAAGCACTCGATATCGGCGGGCCACTCTATAAGGATAGTAAGATGTTGCACCAGTAATTCCCATCAGTGGAATTGGATTATCTGTCTTGTGAGAGAAACGAGCCACGCTAACATGGAACCATTTAGCATACCATAGGAAGCCCTTGAGATCTGGATTTTTAAGAAAAGTCACCCAATCGGAAAATGATTTTCCGGTATACTTTTTTTCTAAGATTGAAAATCCCTTTATTGGGTAACTAGAATCATCAATTTCACCTCGACGCATGAAATGACCAAACTCCTTCATGTGAGAAAGAAACCAAATCTGTAAAAGCTCAGAGAGGCATTCATGACTTTTTCTCCATTTTGTTTAAAATGGTTGAGGGATAAAAATGTCTCAGCTAAGATCATGTTTATAAAATTCATGCCAGCACATGCTTGTCTGACCACCCATGCAATCGAAGGATTAATAGCATTTCTTCGATGAGGAAATATTATAAGTCCAAAGAATGCTAAGATGAATATCCTACCCTTTTGGCGCATTGAAGACTGATTTAAAAATGATTAGCCAAAAAGGAGAAAGGGCATGCATTACAATTAGCTTTCAAAACTTTCTTAACCTCATCAGTTTTAATTCTTAAAAATTGAGATAAAATTGATGTGGGTTCCATACCAAGAGGTGGCCTAACAAGTTCAGTCTCAAGGGGCATTCCTATGATGACGCTATACTCTTCCAATGTTGGAGTTAGCTCATTCTTACCGAAAATAAATGTAGCCGTCTCGGGACACCAAAAGTGCGATATAGCTTGCAAAACACCACTATGGACTCCGATATCCAAAAGGGGGATGAGCCGTCCCAATATCGACTCCACATAATCTTGACCTTCTTTACTTAAATTGTTCCACCACCCTTTGAGCTCAATCTTGGGAGTTGGAATGAATTGAACATCGGATCTCCCCATTGCATATAAAATAAGACCGACGACGAAACCTAATGTCATGGACCAACGAAATTGCAAGTAAGTAAATTGCAGTAGTGAGAATTTAAACAACTTACTTTCACTGGTAATGGATGACAATCACATAGACACACGCATGAAATGTTGGGCTCGATTTCTATCTAGATGGCTTAACAAAATCGAGCTAAGAGGATGATCTGACCGTTGCGGTCTCGCATTAACGTGTCGTCCTCCTAACCCGGCTCGCCGAATGGAATGTCTAATATCACGCAGTCTCGCGGATATGGACAAACACATTCGACACCATGAAGAACTTTCGGGAAGAGAAGGTCAACCTCTATATAGCAGTCTCGCTTTAGAGGAAGTATCCTTCCCAACACCATCCTAAAATCCTATCGCAGCCTGTGTCCGGCAAAGCAGGTTGTGTGTGCAATAGTGTAGTGCTAAAAACAATAAAACATGCACAACAGTTTAACTCGCAAACAACACTTCTATAATTCAACCATTCATCCTTAACTCCAACCTGCAAAACAAGGGTTAGCAAAGACTACGCCCTTATACCTCCCATCTACAAAAACATTTAACACTTTATGTTAGGAGCGTACCTGGCTTCCATGCTGCCAAACAAAATATTTTAAAAAAATGAAACAGGCCTATGTCCACTATGAGTTTTAATTCTGTCCCCAGCGGAGTCGCCAAGCTGTCGCGACCTAAAATTTTCAGGGCAATCCTAAAAGTTTAGGTTAATGGATTACTAAGTCTGAAGACTTGGCGCGGATCCTCCCAAGTCCTACCAATCGCGACTTGATAGAAATCTATTTAAATATGCAATTATATTCAATTTGGAGCCGCCACTAACCAATTAGGGTTGGTTAGAAACCCAAGTAAAGTATGGGAGAATACTTTACTTTTGCGAACCAGAGATTCAAAAGAGGTTCGGGGACATGATTACGCTAGATTAGTCTAACGCCCTTTCGGTACCTTTTATTTTAATTTCAAAAATATTTTGCAGGCAATGTTGATTAATTAAGCTACTAACATACAAATGATGGTCATGCGGGTGCACAATCAATAAAATAACATTCAACAAAAAATGCTAATAAAAATGCATGCCTTAAACATGATTTCTAAATAACCGACACCTAATTTTTCTTTTTTTTTTTTTTTTGTTAAAAAAAATGTTAATTATATGCAATCTTGATCTAAATTTAATATGCATGGATTTTACTTTAATGATATGGACATGCAATTCGTATGGCCTAACTAGAACTATCACTATATGTATGCAATCTTATTTATATAATCCTAAATATGCATGTGTTTCATGACATGAGATGAATGACATAATAATTCTATATGCATGTTCTTTTTGTGATTTTTTAATGATTTTTTTTTTATTACACATATGCAACCTATGTTAAACAATGATGACATGACATTGAATTAATTATGAACTAACCTGTTAATTAACCGGGTAAAAGACTTTTGTGTTTTCTTTTTTTATTTGAAATGACCTAGTAATTTTCATTAAAAAAGGTGACATAATGATGCAATGCTAATTTTTGGCATTTTTTATTTTTATTATATAAAAAAAAAAATACTACATGATGAGAATGTTAAAACATTAACCTATAACCTTCTAATTAAAACGCAACATGTAATATGTGCATTATAAAATCTATATAACCTAAATAACATTTTTTTGTTTTTGTTTTTTTAATATTTTTTTTGTGTTTTGGTTTTATTAAAGGAAAATCATCCTAATTCTACATGAATCTTAAAAAGAAACTAAAATATGTTGCTTCAAATGTGAAATGAGTATAAACCTAAATATCTAATATGATGCATGATATGTGATGAGCAAATAATAACACGCTAAAATAAAAATCCATCCATGTAAATCAATGGCATTTTAATATGAATCAATGATGCAAAGAAATTCATGAATTTTGCCATAAAAGTTGAAATAATCAAAAATCTAACCCGACGTCTCGCGGGTCAATATTTTTGATTATCATAACTTAATATGACAAATTTCCCAACGATAAAATAAATCAAAAAAAAATCAAGTTAGAATATATATGTATAAAAAAAAACATGAAATCAAATATCTAGAAAATCACCTAGTCCAACTCACGGTTGGCTTGAGGAATGGCGAGGAGCAGCTGGTGGTTCGGTGATGGGTTGCCGTTCGGAACGAGGGCTGTCCGTTGGAGCTCCGGCGAGGTTCGGCAAGAACTGCACTGCAAAGAAAACAGAGGAGGCAGCAGATGGCTCTGTTCGGGCGTGCAAAGCAGCAAGCGAGGAGCAGCAACGTCGGGTGCGGGGACGTCGGGCTACTGGGACTGATTCGGGTTGAGGCCGAGCACCGGTGGAGAGCTCCCGGAGGTACGGTGATGGTCCGGCAGGTGGCGTCTCACGGGTGTGTGGCAGCTCGATTCCGACGTCGCGGGTCAGCAGTGGAACTCGGAGCAGGAGCGGCGGGCTTCGGAGCTGAAAGCGGTGATGGCGCGGTGGCGTCGGTTTCAATGGCGGAACTTGGGCGTCGTGCTCCGCGAAGGGAAAACCGGCGTTACGGCGGGTCCAAGTTCTGGCTCGCGGGCGGAGCAACTTGGATTGCAGCATCGGGTCGCTGGTCTTCGGCTCCGAACAACGCGGGCGCGGTGAACAGGGGATGTCGGGGCGAGTTCACGGGTGCGGAGGCGCAGCGGCGGAGCGCGGCAGCGTCGGTTGCTGCAGAGGCGGAGTCGCGGTGGCCGAGGCGCGGTAGCGGCCGGCGAGGCGTTGGAGATGGAGGAGTGGTGGTCGGCAGCTTGTTGGGCGTCGCAGAGAGCAAAGCGGTGCCGTGTAGAGCGAAAGCAAATGGGGGAAGGAAGTGAACAAAGAGGGGTCTTGTCAACCTTTTTCTTTGTTTTCTTCTTTTTTTTTCTTTCCAATGACCGGTCACTTCCTCGCTTTCTCCCCTTTTCTTTGACTTTTCTTCTTTTTCCCTCAAAAACTGAAACTCTCTCACTTGTCTCTCTCACTCTCTTCCGAAAACCTCCCCCGTTCACTTTCTCGCGACTATACTTTTTCTCTTTCTCTTCCGTTTGCTATTTTTTTCTTGGACGAACCATCAAGAGAAGCCCCCGCCAAGGTGAAGAAGAACCCCTCTATTTATAAAGCGAAAATTCGAGTTTGTTTCGCCGGTAGAGATTTTTGCTCAACCTCTCGCCGGTGGAGATTTTCGCTCAACTTCTCCAACAAAGAAATGGCTCCAAAATCCGGCAGTTGAGTTTTTTTTGAATTTTGAAATGAAAATATATTTTCAACAACAAAGATTTTCAAAAACTGAATTTTATTTAATTTATTATTTTCTTAAAAAAAATATTAGGTGTCAACAAATGCCCCTCTTTGAAGGGAAGCTCGTAGAGGTTTCCTTCAAAGATAAATGACACCTAAATTTAAACAATGCAAAATGAATATGCAAATGCTAATTGTAATGACCCTTTTTTTTTTTTTTTTTTTTTTGGAAAGAAATGGACTCAAATAAATGCGATGTCATGCAATAAAGAATGCCATGTAAATGCAATGATTTGGTCAAGAACATATATTTCAATGTGTCTATGCTCAATGAAATGCAAAATGCAAAATGAATATGGAATGCATATGCAAATGTTAATGACCTCTTTTTCAAATAAATTTAATTCTTTTTGAAATGCAAGGTCATGCAATAATGCAATGTAAATGCAATGATTTGGTCAAGAACGTAGATCTCAATGTGTCTATGCTCAATGAAATGCAAATGCAAAGAAGAACACGTACCTGTCATACTTATCTGGAGATTCAAAAAAGTATTATCAGGTGAAATGATTCCTACGAGACCTGACAAACATCTGGAAATCTTTTCAGATAATTGAAAGGCTTAAAGTCTTTAGAGATCTGGAACTCTCATCAGATCCCAAGCACCTGGAATAACTTACCTTCAAGAAGGATAGAGTAGTTCTAGGCAAAACATGTCCAGACCCGTACCATTCTACGGTCGCCTAAAATAGTAACATAACTTTATAAAGAAACTGTTTTCCCAGACCCGTACCATTCTACGGTTCCCAAAGGTGACAGTGTTTGGTTGTGTCTAGGACTCGTACCATTCTACGGTCGCCTAAACGGGGATTTACCTTCCAGACCCGTACCATTCTACGGTCGCCTGAACGGGATTCACTTTCTAGGACCCGTACCATTCTACGGTCGCCTAAAATAGGGAATAGGTGTTGTCGAGGACCCGTACCACTCTACGGTCGCCTTGACGGAGAATTGATTTTTCAGGACCCGTACCATTCTACGGTCGCCTGAATGGGGAAACTGCTTTTCCAGGACCCATATCATTCTACGGTCGCCTGTTAGAGCAATAAATGTTGTTTTAGGACCCGTACCATTCTACGGTCGCCTAAATCAAACTGAATCTGAAGAAAAATCTTTGGGGGATTTGGGACTCTCATCAAATCCCAAGCACCTGGAAATTGCATCAAGTACTTAAAATTCAGAACATCTGGAAATCACATCGACGCTCGAAAAGACAAATACTTGGAAGTCACATCAAGCATTTTAAAGGTTCAAATATCTCGAGTTCACACTAGACATTTGAAAATATTTTACTAAACATCTGGAAGTCACATCGACATTTGGAAAGACAAACACTTGGAAGTCACATCAAGCATTTAAGGGTTCAAATATCTGAAGTTCACACTAGACATTTGAAAATATTTTATAAATGGGTACTTGGAATTCTCATCAAGCACCAAGATGACTGAACAAACTCAGGGTTTCAAAGCCAATTTTTTGGTCTTTGAGGAAAAAAATTCAATGATGGCTTTATCAAGCTTTCTACTGGAAAAATTATCACAAGGACAATTTTCAGTTATAATGTGAATCTCTTGAACATGCTAAATGAGACACTTTTGGTGTGAAATTGCTTTTTCATTCGCTCTCATTTAGGAGGGGTTATTTGTCCCGACCATTGATGCGGGAATATATCACTCAATCTTATCATCATCTTGTCGACAAGAGTTCAAATTTTCTTGCAATCGTACGATCTTACCAATCTGAGAGGTCTTTGACAAGGATTGTAATGTGGGCTTGGTCAATGGCTTAACAAAGGGATTCTTTGAGTCAAAGCAATTGAAAGAACAATTCTGTAATCATCTCCGGGTTTACAAGTCAAGAACCCCGCAAAATGAGAAAGAAATAATCTTGCTCGCACTTCTTCGAGCAATGCTTAAAACATATGAATTCCTATGTTAATTCAAGTGCCCTAATCTGAAGAGACTTTGTAAGGGACGTAACATAGGCTTGGTTCTTGGGTTTGAGAAACGAAAGGATCGTTAGGCTCAAAGATGTGTGTAATGGGTAAGAGTTGGTGATCATCTTGACATTACCACCAGTTTTCTTCGCCACGGATTGTCTTTTTGACAAATTTCTTTATTGGCTCAAGAGTTTATCATTGATGCCAATGATTGTTCAACTAGAGATCTTTTCTAAAAATCATTTTCTTTGATGATAGGCATCGATCGTGCACACCGCTTTTTACATGCCCCCAATTCACTAGTCATTTTTTTTTTCTTTTCATGGGCATTGGCCTTGCTTTTACCAGGCACACTACTTTTTCATGCCCCTTAGTTCTATTTTGATTTCAGTTCTTGCGCACAATGTGTGTGTCAAGTATACCTTAAATGACACTCGAACCTTCAAGGGTCTTCATCTGTCTCTTGCCTTGCCCCAAGTGTGGGGGATGATCACCAACTGGGTTTAAAAGAAACGAAATCACAGGCTCAAGTGGGCTATGCAAAGGATATAAGTGTGTAGGATAGTGAAAGAAACGCTCTTCGTCATCCTTAGGCACTTAAATTACCACATGAATTCAATGTAAAAGCATAACTTGAGATTAATGCAAGTGAGAGCAAGAAAATTTCCATTCATTTCACTCTCCTTCAATGTCACCTTACCTCCATTTGCCCCGATATGAGGTGGTTCTTGACAGGGGTAGTATGAAAGAAGTTCTTCAAGTGTTTAGGCTCAAAGAAGGGTTAAACAATGGTTCATTGTAAAGAAATGAACTGCCCTCATCATTTTAGTTGTCGTACTTCATGCAAGAAAACTCTTCATCTTGAAACACAAAATGTTTCCATACTCACCTCACAATGTATAGACGGGGACTGTGTATGGGATTAGGCTTGCCTTTCACACTTCATTTAGCATGTTCAAGTAACTCGGCATCTTTCACTGAATTATCCATTTTGATAAATTTCAAGTAGAATCGACGAATTACACATAATATTATGAAATGATAAAAATGCCATGCTCTATTCTTGCACATTAAAAGATAAAGTCAAAGATGTTAAGTGTCCGTGTCTTGCCCTCTTTGCAAGGGAACTCATAGAGATTCCTTAAATGTGCGCAGAGCTGCACCTGAAACATAAAGCAGATAATTAAAAGAAACAAACAGGGTAAATTAAATGCATGCTGGAAAATTATTTTATTTTGAATTTTTTTTCAAGGGAACATGAAGAAGCCCAGCCTTCGAGAATTAGCTCCTTGCCGTTTTCTTTTAGGTAGGATTTCATCACAGGGCTAGTTTGGTGTACTTCAACATGCCCTTAAAACATGAAAAATCTCCATGTATTTTATTGGATGAAAAGCAAATTACATTATTGAAATAAGGGAAATCCTATAATTGAAAATGCAAATATGCAAATATGGAAAGCAATAAAGACTCCTACGTAGAGGAGTGTGCAAATAATTAACATTTTCCTACTCTCGAGCTTTGTCGATGACAAACACTAAATTCTCTTTGAATAGTTTAGTCATTCCCTTGAGTGCATCATCGAGCTCTCAATCTTTGGAGGTGCGGGATCATCTATGCCACCCCATCCATCTCGGGATGATATCCCGTGGGTCGAAGTAGGAGCTGGGAGGAGCTGAATACTTTACATAATAATCGAATTTGCCACTTGGTTGCCCCAGGTGTCCATCACTTCTTTATCTCTCAAATCGGCCACAGGAGTATGTTGTGGTAACACCACTTCAACTTGCGGAGCTTGTGGGGCAATGTTTGCTTGGAGAGAGTCGATTTGCTTAGAGAGCTGCTCAAGAACATTCAGGACTTGCTTCATCTCGATTCAAGAGCAACACAAGCTTGTTTAGCAACACGTGTTTGTTCAGTGTTGCCAGCCATTGTTGTCCTAAAACGAGTACGGATTGGTGATCTTGGATTAGCCGTGTTGTCACCTGTCAATGTAAAAATAATACAGTAAGTATCATAACAAATGAGATTAGTCCATGACAACGGTCAATCGCTTCATTTTATTTAAGTGAAATCAAATTCCAAAGACATCAACTTAAAATGCTAACATAACTCCCTAGGAAATTAAATTCCTAAAACATCAATTTAAGAAATTGAAATAACATCATAAAGCTTGAATTAAACTCTTAAATCTAGCGACTCTTTCTATATACAATTGGGAGATCACAGTCTTTCGAAGCTTCTTGTTCTGTCGAACCAACTCGAAATACGAGCTTCTTTCCTTTCCACCGTTTCTTCAAGATTTTCAATTTGTGCTTTACGAGTGGGCTTCATGGTCACTTCAGGTATCACGGGAAGTAGAGCTTGAGGGATCTCGTGATGATGGATATAATAATCCGAGGCATGAAAAATCTTCTCATTTCCTTTCAATCTTCTAGGCACCACTATCTTTCCGGATGGCATTCCTTCCATGCATTTTCAAGATGCTCGATCTCGTCGAGGCATTTGTGATCCTTGTGCACGAAGCGGGCTTGAAACAGATCCACTCGGAGAGGAGGTGGGATATCTTGAAGCACTCGATACTGGCGGGCCACTCTATAAGGATAGTAAGATGTTGCACCAGTAATTCCCATCAAAGGGAATTGGATTATCTGTCTTGTGAGAGAAACGAGCCACGCTAACATGGAACCATTTAGCATACCATAGGAAGCCCTTGAGATCTGGATTTTTAAGAAAAGTCACCCAATCGGAAAATGATTTTCCGGTATACTTTTTTTCTAAGATTGAAAATCCCTTTATTGGGTAACTAGAATCATCAATTTCACCTCGACGCATGAAATGACCAAACTCCTTCATGTGAGAAAGAAACCAAATCTGTAAAAGCTCGAGAGGCATTCATGACTTTTTCTCCATTTTGTTTAAAATGGTTGAGGGATAAAAATGTCTCAGCTAAGATCATGTTTATAAAATTCATGCCAGCACATGCTTGTCGACCACCCATGCAATCGAAGGATTAATAGCATTTCTTCGATGAGGAAATATTATAAGTCCAAAGAATGCTAAGATGAATATCCTACCCTTTTGGCGCATTGAAGACTGATTTAAAAATGATTAGCCAAAAAGGAGAAAGGGCATGCATTACAATTAGCTTTCAAAACTTTCTTAACCTCATCAGTTTTAATTCTTAAAAATTGAGATAAAATTGATGTGGGTTCCATACCAAGAGGTGGCCTAACAAGTTCAGTCTCAAGGGGCATTCCTATGATGACGCTATACTCTTCCAATGTTGGAGTTAGCTCATTCTTACCGAAAATAAATGTAGCCGTCTCGGGACACCAAAAGTGCGATATAGCTTGCAAAACACCACTATGGACTCCGATATCCAAAAGGGGGATGAGCCGTCCCAATATCGACTCCACATAATCTTGACCTTCTTTACTTAAATTGTTCCACCACCCTTTGAGCTCAATCTTGGGAGTTGGAATGAATTGAACATCGGATCTCCCCATTGCATATAAAATAAGACCGACGACGAAACCTAATGTCATGGACCAACGAAATTGCAAGTAAGTAAATTGCAGGTAGTGAGAATTTAAACAACTTACTTTCACCGGTAATGGATGACAATCACATAGACACACGCATGAAATGTTGGGCTCGATTTCTATCTAGATGGCTTAACAAAATCGAGCTAAGAGGATGATCTGACCGTTGCGCTCGCATTAACGTGTCGTCCTCCTAACCCGGCTCGCCGAATGGAATGTCTAATATCACGCAGTCTCGCGGATATGGACAAACACATTCGACACCATGAAGAACTTTCGGGGAAGAGAAGGTCAACCTCTATATAGCAGTCTCGCTTTAGAGGAAGTATCCTTCCCAACACCATCCTAAAAATCCTATCGCAGCCCAGGTCCGGCAGCAGGTTGTGTGTGCAATAGTGTAGTGCTAAAAACAATAAAACATGCACAACAGTTTAACCGCAAACAACACTTCTATAATTCAACCATTCATCCTTAACTCCAACCTGCAAAACAAGGGTTAGCAAAGACTACGCCCCTTATACCTCCCATCTACAAAAACATTTAACACTTTATGTTAGGAGCGTACCTGGCTTCCATGCTGCCAAACAAAATATTTTAAAAAAATGAAACAGGCCTATGTCCACTATGAGTTTTAATTCTGTCCCCAGCGGAGTCGCCAAGCTGTCGCGACCTAAAATTTTCAGGGCAATCCTAAAAGTTTAGGTTAATGGATTACTAAGTCTGAAGACTTGGCGCGGATCCTCCCAAGTCCTACCAATCGCGACTTGATAGAAATCTATTTAAATATGCAATTATATTCAATTTGGAGCCGCCACTAACCAATTAGGGTTGGTTAGAAACCCAAGTAAAGTATGGGAGAATACTTTACTTTTGCGAACCAGAGATTCAATAGGTTCGGGGACATGATTACGCTAGATTAGTCTAACGCCCTTTCGGTACCTTTTATTTTAATTTCAAAAATATTTTGCAGGCAATGTTGATTAATTAAGCTACTAACATACAAATGATGGTCATGCGGGTGCACAATCAATAAAATAACATTCAACAAAAATGCTAATAAAAATGCATGCCTTAAACATGATTTCTAAATGACCGGACACCTAATTTTTTTTCTTTTTTTTTCTTTTTTCTTTTAAAAAATGTTAATTATATGCAATCTTGATCTGAATTTAATATGCATGGATTTTACTTTAATGATATGGAAATGCCATTCGTATGGCCTAACTAGAACTATCACTACATGTATGCAATCTTATTTATATAATCCTAAATATGCATGTGTTTCATGACATGAGATGAATGACATAATAATTCTATATGCATGTTCTTTTTGTGATTTTTTAATGATTTTTTTTTTTTTATTACACATATGCAACCTATGTTAAACAATGATGACATGACATTGAATTAATTATGAACTAACCTGTTAATTAACCGGGTAAAAGACTTTTTTAATTTTCTTTTTTATTTGAAATGACCTAGTAATTTTCATTAAAAAAGGTGACATAATGATGCAATGCTAATTTTTGGCATTTTTTATTTTTATTATATAAAAAAAAAAAATACTACATGATGAGAATGTTAAAACATTAACCTATAACCTTCTAATTAAAACACAACATGTAATATGTGCATTATAAAATCTATATAACCTAAATAACATTTTTTTGTTTTTGTTTTTTTAATTTTTTTTGTGTTTTGGTTTTATTAAAGGAAAATCATCCTAATTCTACATGAATCTTAAAAAAGAAACTAAAATATGTTGCTTCAAATGTGAAATGAGTATAAACCTAAATATCTAATATGATGCATGATATGTGATGAGCAAATAATAACACGCTAAAATAAAAATCCATCCATGTAAATCAATGGCATTTTAATATGAATCAATGATGCAAAGAAATTCATGAATTTTGCCATAAAAGTTGAAATAATCAAAAATCTAACCCGACGTCTCGCGGGTCAATATTTTTGATTATCATAACTTAATATGACAAATTTCCCAACGATAAAATAAATCAAAAAAATCAAGTTAGAATATATATGTATAAAAAAACATGAAATCAAATATCTAGAAAATCACCTAGTCCAACTCACGGTTGGCTTGAGGAATGGCGAGGAGCAAACTGGTGGTTCGGTGATGGGT